>NC_134702.1:189531641-189834671 GCF_043290135.1 Rhipicephalus microplus
AGCAAGATGCAGCTGTTATATACTTTCCTCCTGAGGGATAGTGGCAATCTGCCAGTCATGATTTAAGAGTGCTTGCTGAATGTGCTCCACCCCATTCTTATTTTTCTAGTTACTTCAATCTCGTGGTTCGGCTCCGCGGCAGTGTGTAGAGGGAACTAATCAAGAACAGCTACCAAAGAACCTTTATTCTGAAATCGTGGCAAGGCTCGCCATGAATTAGGGGACCGGTTCCTGAATCAACATCATAACAGAAACCTTGCTCACTCATATGTCTGAGGTGTCACCAAAACCATTGCCCGTACAGGAAAGAACATGTACCAGGGACTCACAGGCCTACGACCACATGCTCTCTACATATTGCCAAAGACCGTTTACCGAGAGAGACCGCTAGAGATATACACTGGGTGCTTAGAAAAGGGTAGTTTAGTACGGAATGTGATGGCTTCGATGACCCATTAACCCGTCCAGTTTCACTCGAGTCTATGCGGACCCTACGACACTTTGTCCGCTGCCTCTTTCTTCGCGCATGCGCCTGCGTGGCGGAAAAAGTAAGAAAAAAATGTTTACGGTTGGGACACGCACTTGTTGAATTAGTGTTAAGGCGGCTCACCAGTTACTCGTGAATTGCGCGCCGACAGAAGTGCTATGGTTCACGAACTTGCTCATCCTTCTCTGTAGAGTAAGGAGATGACCACTGTTGTTATTTAGGTCGTTGTATGTGTAGTAGCACGTTGTTCGTGTTTCCGTTTCAGTTAGAAAACAGAAACGTTCCCGTTATACGTGGTGCCTGAAACTCCTAAAGATGTCCGATAATTTCTCTAGCGTGGTGTGCTGAACACTTACAAAAGCTCGCCAGCAACACGGCTTTACTAATTTACCTAAAGGCTTTATGAGAAAGAGTTACAGAATCAATGAATTGCCGCTGTGCGTTGGGACAGACGAGCCGCTCTGACATTGCGCGAGTTAACGCATCGCTTCTTGTTGTCAAGCTTGCGTCCTGCCACATCAGCGTTCGCTGGATGCACTCGATCAAGTTGACAGTGGTAAACGAGGGAGGTTATCGTAGCCTAAACATTTGTTGATTCGGTTCGACCGCCATGCAAGGACACTGTGCTCGAACTTTTTGCATTTATCATTCACAGAAAGAGCAATGCAGCAATCGTTGGCTTCAGAAAGAACAAGCAGCGATTTAGATGTCACATTTATATTAAAAATAATCGGATGTTCACCACCAGATCCACCTCTTATCTGGGCCTTATTGCACTGGACTGCGCGAAGCTCCTATCACATTCACCAGCTTGACGATTCACTCCACCTAGGCAGCAGCGCTGACGTTTCGTTTGCCTTCACAGTAAGAGGTGGTCACATGTCTCCTCGGTGATCCTCTTCACATCTTGTGACTGTTCTCACAGCGTCATCTATCGATACTTTTCAACAGTCCGACTAACTGCCCTAAATTATCAAGCACGTCTCCTGTGGTCGAGTGCACCACGTTATCCCTTGAACAACAGACTTCACTAAGTGATGTCTCAATGATTGACCCATCGTGCCTCTATCTCCACATGCTTGGATCTGGGCTGGGAAGCCAGAAAACCCTATCGGAAAAATTGCCGTGGTGGATACTGGAAAGCATGGTGGGCTTAGTGAAAATAATAGTGGGCATGGCGGAAATAATAGTGGGCATGGTGGAAATTATGGTGGCTATGGTGGGACGTAGTGGAAAATATAGTGGTTATGCCGGGACATACTGGGTGGTATGGTGTACAGATGATGGGTAAAGTGGAGATGATGGTGGAAAGCAGAGGCTAGATAGTGGGCAATGATGGGACACTCTGCCCACCATTGCGATAATGCTGGGAAGCCCTAAGCATATGGTGGGTGGTGCTTATTATGGTGGGCTACATGGTGTACCAAGCTGAGAAACTCTTTCCACCATTGCGATAATGCTGGGAAGCACTAAGCAGATGATGGGTGCTGCTTGTTATGGTGGGCCACATAATGTACCAAGCTGAGAAGCTCTGCCCTCCATCGCGATAATGCTGGGAGGCAGTAAGCAGATGATGGGTGGGCTTATAATGGTGGGCAATTTATATAGTGTACCAAGCTGGGATCTGTACACTACATGTTCTACCACCATGATTTCCACCAAAGGTTAGGCCTACCGACCGAGCCCGTACAGTTGTGTTATCCGTGCTTCCGGTTTCAGAATACACGATTTCGACGATTAAGTATGACAATACAGCGCAGCCATGGCATCAATTAACCTAAATGAAGCATTTTTCATTGTGTATGGTGTCCGCTCAAGAAGCAACAAACATCAATGCGACGCGATTAAAGCACTCCCAGAGAACGTAATTAAGTGTCTTCTCACCGACAGCCGCCGGTCACACTCGCCGGCACTTCTCTAGCTTTTGTACGAGAACTCAGACGTGGCAATTCGTATGCTTGGCGAACCAATATGATAGCGTAATGTTTCCGGCACACTGCATTCGTTTTAACCAAGCCGTTATGTAGTTGTTGCTTCAGCGAAAGAGCTACAGCATTGCGCTGGCGCGACCGCCCTCTACATTGCGCGAAAAGCATCCCAATACTCAATCAAATAAATTAGGCGGGCGTATCTATGGAATGAGCCTAGAAGCGTCATAAAGCGTGAGCAGATGTCGCCCTTTAGAATGAGCGCGAAACGGATATTAAACTTGGCAGACCCCGCCGGTAAACTGTTGCTGCTCCCCAGTCCACTTGGTTTTTTTTCTTGAAGTTGTGAATTGTAAAAAAAATAGCACTAGTGCCATTAACATAGTGGCAATCGTTACAGGCCGCAGTTGCTTGTGTTTAATAAATGTGCAATTTTTAGTAGCAGGTGTAGATCTTGTCTTGTTGTGTACACGACAAACATAACTTAAGTTGAACGGTAAGTTTGTATGCCAACTAAGTATTTAACACACAATCAACGTCATGTTGGTGAGGCGCAGTCATTCTTTCGTCAGCACTCACGTGCGTTGGACGCAAGAATCATGTGCTCCGTAGGAGCGGCCTTTGCGGCACATACTAGCCATGGTAACAGGATGACCGAAGACCAAGACGCAGGATATGAGATTATTTTGCCACCACTGCCCAAGGGACGCGTCGCGCAAAACACCGTGTTTTTACACGGTGATGTGCGCGGCAGACCGTATCGAGTCGAAGATTTGCGAGACGCGCTCGGACCTACAGGACTGCTGCCGGAGGTGTTGGCACTGGGGGCCTACCAGATAAATCATGTCTGGGCAGTCACCATGAACAACGCGGACGCTACGAAACGCTTGCTGGACGTGAAGGAGCTGAAAGTCAAGGGTCGACGCTGCATCATCGTAGACCCCCAAGATCAGCAGGTGCGGCTGCATCTTCATTGGCTGCTGTACGGCGTCAACGATGAAGACGTGCGAACGGCATTAGCGGCTTTTGGGAAGGTCGTACAAATCACAAGGGAGCATTGGCGTGTTCAGGGTGTCAGCGACAAGGGTTCAACCACACGGACTGTGCTTCTTAAGCTCAAGAGTGGCGTGAAGGTTGAAGATCTCCCGCATCAATACAGGGTGGCTGGTGAACTGGCACTTGTGGTTGCACCTGGTCGGCCAATGCAGTGTCTGCGCTGCCAAGGTACCGGCCATGTTAGAAGAGAGTGTAAGGTATTCCGATGCTCGCGTTGTCAGCGGTTCGGCCACAGCGAAGATGCGTGCATGCGCACGTACGCATCGGCTATCGGATCAGCCGAAGGTGATGACACAGCAGAGTTGGTGATGGACGTGACCGAGGCTGAAGACGCGGCGAAAGGCGCAAGCGACGCGGTGAACCTAGAAGCTTCAACAGGTACAGTTACACCGACTGGTGGTGATGGACCAACAGCCAAGGCTGATATAGCATCTGGGGAGGTGGTTACTCAAGAGCCAGCCGGCCAAACCGAAGAAGGCTTCACAAGCACCCCATCGAAGAGCCTGAGTCGGTGGAATTGACCGAACTTCCAGTGTCGTGCGAGAGTATCAGTGGTGGGGCGCCAAGCAAAAGACCCCGCGAGCAGTCTGCAGGACGGCGTGAGGCGTCCAGCGAAAAGCAAGAAGAGGGGCCACCTGCGAAGGCGACTTCGTTCAGACGCAGCAGCACAAGGCTGCGTCCCAACCCGATATCGGACAAACACTGGCCACCTTTGTCCTCCAGTGGCACGGGTCCATCTGGAGGCTCCGAAGATGTCTAGCTCTATGCTAGACGCCGAAGGTAAGCACCATGCCCCGGGCTAACTTCTTCTCTGTGTAGACATGGCTTTTGCACCGAAACTTAGAGTGGCATTGTTAAATGTTCGAGGTCTTGCCGCCAAGCGGAAACAGAGCCAAGTCTACAGGCTACTTGTGGATCATGATCTGGATGCACTAGCTGTACAAGAAACAAAAGTAGACGGTGGGGAGGAGACCCGGGGCATGGTGCTGAGGTTTACGGCGCGTTACCACGCAATTGTAAGTCAAGCAATAGGCACGTCTGCAGGCTGCGTTTTGTTCATTAAGAAGTTACCGGGTCTGGTAGTGCAAGATACCTTCGCTTGCCCGTCTGGTAGATTGGTTTCTTGTGATTTTGTATTCAATGAATGTCAGTGGCGTATAGTGTGTATTTATGCACCAACCATTTGTGAGGAGCGATCACTTTTTTTTCAAGCCTAAAACAGCACTTCACTTTGGAAAGGAAATCTGTATTACTTGGTGATTTTAACTGCGTCCTCAATGGGCGAGATCGAGCAAATGGACGCGCCAATTACGATAAAAGTAGTAGGACGCAAGCGGACGTAGTTACTGAATTCGAGTTAGAAGACGTGGGCAGCTGTGTGGAGGGAACGCGTGAGGTGCGTTTCACACATTTTCAGGGGAATAGCCATGCGCGCCTTGATCGCATTTACGTGTCGCTTGAATTAATAGCCCACTGCAAGACATATGCTGTTTACCCAATACACTTTAGCGATCATTGTTTAGGTAAATATGATATGGGAGAGAAAACACAAGGTGGAACTTTCTCATGGGAGCTGTGAAAGATGAATTCCACTTTGATCACTGACGAATATTTCTTAGATCAGGTAATGAACTGCATCAACGAAATAAAAATGGATGATGAAGCTAAACTTGCAGAACAATGGGAATAGTTCAAGCAGCGAATAAAAATAAAAGCCATTGATCGTTCTTGCGCATTGAATTACGAAAGAAAAAAGAAAGAAAAATAACTCCGAAAGACTTTAGAAAGACTAATAGACTTGGAGTGCAAACAACCGGGAGAATATAAAATTGACATACGCAATATTAAGCAGAAACTTGCACTGCATGACGAGGAACGCTACTGCGGTGCACTCGTCCGTGCTAGGGCTGAGGCTTTAGCGGCTGGAGAGACGCCAACCAAAAGAGCGTTAGGGGTGGAGAAAACGAACGCTCGACGGAATCATATTGAAAAAGAGAAGGATGGTCACGAAGTAACTGATACGGACAGCATTTTATCCGTATTTTCAAGTCATTTTGAAAACCTTTTTGCGTGTAGACACGCAAACCTAGAAAGATTTAAGGACGAATATTTAGGACGCATGCCGCAAGTGAGTGAGGAAGTGAAAAACGCTTTGGAATTATCTATATCTGCATCCGAAGTTGAACGGGCGATTGATAAGTTAAATCCTGGAAAATCTCCAGGACCAGATGGTCTTTGTGCCAAGTGGTACAAATGTTTTAAAAGCAAATTGTCTTCAATACTCGCGGGCGTTTTTAATGAGACATATGAGGAAAAGAAATTACCACCATCCTTTGGTGAATCGCGTACCGTTCCGATTCCGAAAACAGACGACGTTGAAAAGCTCAGGCACGTCACAGCGTACAGGCCAATCGCACTCACAAACGTAGACTACAAAATATTAATGAAAATTTTGGCGGCCAGACTTCAGTCAGTAATAAAAGATATCGTCGGTCCACACCAAACATGTGGAATAAAAGGTCGGTCCATAGTTACTAACGTTCATAAAATGCGATCCTGCTCGAATGTGTTGACACCTGTCATGCTCGTGTGGCCATACTCCAGCTGGATCTGGAGAAAGCGTTTGATTGCGTTTCCCACGCTCTTTTGTTTGCAGTATTGAAGCACATTAATGTTGGTAAGATAATTATTGACGAAGTAGCCATGGCATATTGGAACGGTAGTACGAGACTAATTATCAACAAGACATTGGGCCCCCCCATAAGAATTGAGCGCTCAGTGCATCAAGGTTGCCCTGTTAGCCCACTTTTGTTTTGCATCTATATTGGAACTTTATGTCGGTCGATATTGCAGAATGACAACATTAATGGATTTAGAGTACAATCGTCAGAGGTCAAACTACTAGCACACGCTGATGATGTTGCGATTTGTAGCACTTCCTAATAAGGTATCGAAGAATCAATCAGAGTTTCTAAATCTTTCGCCAAAGTTACAGGAAGCCATATAAACTGGGGTAAATGCCTCGGTTTCTGGCATGGATATTGCCCTTCAACACCACAATTTTTTGCAGCCATTAAATGGACAAGAACGCCAGTTAAATATCTCGGAGTACCGCTCGAGTCATACAAAAGTACTGATGAATATTGGACACAGTAAACGACTGAAATTAAAGAGAAGGCGAATAGGTGGAATGCAACCTATCTGTCCGTGTTTGCTAGGGCTACTGCATGCAACTGGTTTTTTGTGTCTAAGCTGTGGTATGTGATGCAAGTGCTGTACTGTTCCCGGGTCAATGTGCAAAAACTACATCGGGTGTTTGCAGTATTTGTGTGGGGTTCTAACTGAGAAAGGTGCAGTCGCACGAATTTGTTCAGACGGGTGAAGTGTGGAGGCCTTGGGCTAGGACATCTGTTTATCAAGCAGTTAGTAAATAGGTTTTTCTTTTTTCGCGAGATAAGAGATCCTTTCCTATTAACAGTGTGTCAAACAAAACTAATTAGACTGTTGCCCGAGTTTGTTGTGAGCACTCATGTTACGACAGGGGCTGTGCAAGGATACATAAAGGAAGTTGTGGCCAGCGTGCGGTTTTTGTGTGTTCGGTTTTCATCTGACTACCTGTGGTCTGTTGGAAAGAAAAAAACTGTAGAAAGATTTATGTGACACGATGCTCCCCATCCCACTGTACAGAACGCTATATACAGCACGCAAGGGTCAGAATCTACTCAAACGAGTTAAAAAAATGCCAGCAGCTCCAAGTGCGAAATCGTTCTTTTTCAAATTACACACTGGAACACTTCCTGTAAGAACCTTCCTAGAGGAGCGGGGGTTTTATATGCCTTGGGGATCTCACTGTCTAATCTGTAAAAAACCGGAAACTATTGACCATGTTTTTCTGCACTGTTGGGAAGGAGTTTATTTTTGGGACGTATTACAAAGGACAATCAAAAAAGAGTTCCCGTTAGACCTTCATCGGATCAGGTATTTGGCAATAGAGAATGAGGATGGATTACCTTTCGATTTTATCATGATGACTGCCTTGCACAGTATATGGCGCTCTAGAATGGCTGGAGTTCATTGTGACCCAGACAGAAGACCAGCAAGAGAGTATTTCAAAGAAAGCATCTCAAGATTACTCGACGTAGTAAAAACAGACAAATGTGTACCTTTATGGGTAGAAAGGGTAGAAGCCCTACTGACCATGAAGGGATTCTAGGACGTCATGTGTTATAGTAATGCTTGACGGGCTTAGTTATTTTTAAGTTTATTGTATTGTTCGTTGTGAATTGTAATATATTCATCTTAGCAACCCGTTTGTGAAGTTGAACCGGAAATAAAGAAAAAAAATGGTGTGGCGCAGTGGTTAGCGTCTTCGAATGGGAATCCGCAGGTAGCACGTTCGATCCTCCGTGGCGCCTTGTTTTGTTTTTTACGGGACGGGTGTTTTTTATAACGTTTCTATAGAATTCTTTTTTATTTTTTGTGGCAGCTCGTCATGGTGATTCTGACGTCATTCCGCGCTCAAGTGTTGCCGGCACTGCAGCACCCACCATGCGCCATGGTGGACGTTTCCCACCATTCACCCACTACATTAATCCACTATAATGGTAGGTGCTGGTTTACACCATGCCCACCATTCGTTTTTTTCCGATAGGGAAGCTTCTGTATAACTCATGTATGCGTAGCACAGTGAAAGCTTTGGGGAAAGCACCACATCCCTCTCACAGATTCGTATGCAAAATCAAACGGTGCCACATCGATTTCGTCCAATCTTGCGCGTTGTTGGGGCTCGGGGTTTAGAGGCATCACACTTCTGTTGTTGGGACCGGGTCCGGCTGGACTCTACTGCTAGCTGGCCCTCGTCACCGGTCCCATCTTTTGTAGTGAGGAGATGTACTCTTGCAGGAAAGATGGAGGTTTATTACATCTCATGAGAGTACAGAAGAAGAAGAGGGAGAACACGGGCGTACCAGCTGGGGGGGTGTCAAGGGGGGCGCAAGCCCCTCACGGAGAAATGTTGGGGGGCTGAGCCTCCCTCCCACTTTTGGCTGTGGTCACTGTCAGCTGCAGGCTGGGGAAACCAATAACTGCCCCGCCACGGTGGTCTACTGGCTAAGGTACTCGGCTGCTGACCCGCAGGTCGTGGCATCGAATCCCGGCTGGGGTGGCTGCATTTCCGATGGAGGCGGAAATGCTGTAGGCCCATGTGTTCAGATTTGGGTGCACGTTAAAGAACCCCAGGTGGCCAAAATTTCCGGAGCCCTCCACTACAGGGTCTCTCATAATCATATGGTGGTTTTGGGATGTCAAACCCCACATATCAATCAAATCATCAATGAAACCGATAACTATATAAGGCGAAGTTTTCCTTCACCACAGTAATTACTCATTTATATTGTTACGAGGAAATAAACATGTTACCAGAGAATGTTTTGTTGAAGTAAGCTGTTTCCTAAATTTCTGCTGTGACGGTTGTCCCTGGACGATGCTTGTGGTGCGGCCCACCTATGAGACTCTTTCGCGCCTTGTGCTGTAGAATTGCAAAGTGGGGTACAGTACAAGGCGCGAAAGCGTCTTGTACTTGCTTTGTTATGGATGAGAACGAGCAATCGTTTTAAAAACCAGTTAGAGCTTCTTATGCTTCATGAAAAGTACTTTTTTTCATAAAATTGAATAGCCTCACTGCTGCTTTATCGAAGCTGCTGTGAGTCGATTATTGAGATAAATATTTTTAAATGCTTTAGTTCTGCCATACTAGAAGCGTCACAAAAAGGTTAGCGCTTCAGTCTCTGATAAATCTGATCAGGCTTGCATTCCGTAACTAGAAGCAATGTCAGCAGTTTGAAAAGTGGCGAAGAATGAAGCAGTGGACTCGAGAGCAGTGGGGAGCCCAGCTTCTAAGCTTAACTCGCAGCTTGACCCACCGCGGACCAGGGAGAAGGTGAAAGACCGTGTTTTTTTGCATAATGAAGGCCTAAGTAGGGGTCGACCTAGTTGGTTTTCATTGAACTTAAGTGGTCTTTTACAGCTAAAAATACAACTCTGACAGAAAAGCACATGCGCAGCGCTGCTTAGTTCTCTCTCTCGCAGCAAGCATGAACTCGCAGAGATGTGCACGCGCACATACACTGTAATATGTTTTCCGGAGTAGCTGCTCAGTTACCACGGAAAGAGTTCTTTGCTCCCTCAAAAGACGAAATGTGCGCAAAAGATTGCACGCGGCACCGCAAGGAGGGGCACTTTTCTCCTTGTGGAGTAAAGTACCCATTATTTGGTGTAACTGCAGAAATGTTCACGCCCGTGCCTACACAAGCCTGTTTCCTTTCATACGGTTCCGTAGCGTGGTGTGGTGTAGTGGTTAGTGCACGCGCAGGCTGACTGAATGGTCGCGAGTTGATTGCTTGGTATGTGAGGTTTAACGTCCCAGAACTACCAAATTTCGAACACCTGGGGTTTTTTAACGTGCACCCCGAATGTTAGCACGCAGGCCTACAACATTTTCGCCTCCATCAAAAAGATTATATATATATATATATATATATATGTTGATAAAAGTCGATTGCGCCCCCCCCCCCTCATGAAAGAGTTGGTACGCCACTAAGGGAGAGTAATGTACAACAATCTCTGGCTTATATAGCCAGCCGTCGGACAACCCTGAGGCACCCGGTGTCCGCAACTCCCATCAATCGGATGGTTGTTAACACAGTCGCGAAGATGAGAGTCCGACAAGGTGTCGTTGACCTCCAGGCTTGCTGGCGCTCATCCGGAACGCCATCCCATGCAATGGCTTTGTACGCGCATTTCTCGTCGCACTTCCTGAACCTTTGCTTCTGTGATGCCTCAGCTTGACAAGACATTCAACGGACCTTTGGCACAATTATTTAAGTGTGCACATTTTTTGGGGGGTTTCACCCAGAAAGACAAGAGTCCTGAAAAAAGAAACATCAATAAGCGTTCGCAAGATCAGTTGGCTGGCTTCGCCGATATTGTGAAACATGGTGAATGGAACGTTACGAATCAGATGCATTGCTTGGAGAAGCGCTTTCCGAGATGGTTCGTTCACTTGAAGTGTTCATGGACACCTTCTGTGACAAAGAAACAGCGTTCACCGCTCATTGTCTCCATCAGTGAATCTCTACACCCATATTTATGATATGCCTTGCTGAAAGCGACATTCCTAGGCCTCAAGCACCACTTGCCTGCGTACCTGCAGAGCCCATATGAGCGTCTTTTTGAAGCAGGCTGACTTGGTGCTAACAAAGCTGGAAGAGATGGGAGCGAGCGCGGAGGCCGAATTCCACAAAATATTCTCTGAATGTCAAGACAGCGGCGAAGTTTGGAGTAAAGTGCGAGATTGCACGGGTGATAAGATCACACAGACACCGGGCAAACTACGATTGCAGTTCTGAGGAAGAGTAGTACAGGTGAGCTTTGATAATTCGCACATGGATGACCTGAAAGCTTAACTGTATCAAACCGCGCTTTGAAAACTCTCGCAAAAACTGCAAACGTTTGCCATTTCTGTTGACAAAGCAAGCCTCCAAAGGCGAATTTGAATGTGTGCAGGGGGCCTTCGATTTCTACCTCAGAGATATGACAATAGTTCATGTGCTTACACTGAAAGGTGAATAGAAAATCTGGAAAACTAAATGATCAGCCATCTAAGAAGACGAAATTTCGCGCTTCCTAATGGACGCTTTAGCTGAATGCGACAAAGCCCTCCTCCTGAATATTCGCGCACCCCTCGATATATCGGCAACACTTCCAGTGAGTACAGCTGCGGCAGAATGCAGCTTCTCGACAATTAAAAATTAAAAAAAGAAACGTATTTGAGGGACCAGGTGCCCGAGGAACGGCTTGATGGTCTGGCTATAACGTCCAATCACCGGACACAAGTCAGTGTCTACGAAGTTATCGCTGTGTTTATGGAGAAATTGCGACACATAAAAATTGCAGCATGAACCGCTCTCTTAAGCCAGGCTACATCTTTGTTTTTTATTTTGCATTGACCTTTATTATATGGTAATACAATTGGCAATACCGTTCTTTAAAATTGCTTGCTAAATGTATTTAACGCTTTGCCTGTTTTGCGTCAGGGAAGCATATATGTTTTTCTTCTGTGTTGCTTAATAACATTGTTTTCCCGAATACGTGTATTTTTTTTTGTTTACAAATTACTGCCATGAAAGGGCACCCGTTCTTCTAGCAGGCCTCTTGTTAAGACGGAGTGTGAGAAGTTCAGCAGAAGAAGCGTCCAATATATTTTATATTTTTTGCCACACATGCGTAAATGGACCGTTTTTTCACTCGTTTTTCTGTTACTCACTGTCTATGGGATTTCTTGGTTGAGATGATTTGGCAGGAAATCATTTTTTTTCTGGTGCGCACGCATTAGCTTTCCCACCGTGCAAAAAATTGCTTCCCATCACTGATTAACTTGCTTCTTGTGCGGCATTCCACATAGTTTTCATTTTCTTCTAATAATTAAGTACCTCCTAGATTCACATATTTGCCATAAAGAGACTTTCTTTCCAACTATTAGGCCTCACCCCCCCCCTCCTCCAATAACAAAATACTGGCTACATGCCTGGTATGAAGCTTTAGTAAAATGGAGGTTATGTATTACAAAGATTACCACTTGTATGAAAAAATTATGGTGCTTGATGTTATTTGCACACCTGTTAAAAAGAAAAAAAACTTTTCGCTCGAACGATAGCTAATAAATTGAAGCAAGACCCTTATTCTTTATTCGCATACATTAGTGTAGAAACGCTGGTACAATATTATTTAAAGTTAAAGTTAAAGTTAGTCAACCAATTATTTCTGTTGATTTGTCTCTGAGGTAGGCCGGCAAAATTTTTGAAGCTCACTCAGACTCACACGTGTAATGTATTTCGCGCTTTTGAACTCCCTCAGACTCCGACTCGCAAAAATTTTCCAGAGCTAGAGTCTTTCGGACTCACACTAATGAAAGTTTTCTTCAACGGGGCTCAGTCGAACTAGAACTCACCAAAACATTAGTCACCCGGCATCTTTCAGACTTAGACTCACCGCTTGATTTGAGTTTGAGCCCGAGTGAGTCGACTCGCGAGTCCGTTGGCCTAAAGTTAGCTTCTTCGACCATAGTGTCAATACTTTTTAACAGCAATATCTCACTTAATTGATGCATTTCCTTGCGCCGTTCGACATGCTACTTTGCCAGCCTGAGTGCTTGCAAACCAGAAAATACGTTTTTCTTCAGACAACCTGAGATATATTTTATCACAAACTTTGCTGGAAAAGTTCGAGAGAAAGAGGGTCAAAGCACCCACTCATCTAGTTTGTGCCTCTGAATAATAAATATTGAAATGGTGTATACAAACGACACTGCTTTCGAATACCGCCGAGTAGACGTGAGTGTAAATGTGCATCCACATAAGACTTGTAGTGACGACGAGGATGAGTATACAGGACCCGGACTCCCTGATAGCCACGCATACCTTTGCATTGGAGAACCGTTAGCCGGTCTTCTAGGTTGTTTTTCTTCGAAGCGCCTGAAGATTGCCGGATCTCTTTGAGGGATCGATGAAGGACAAATCAATGCAGGAAATGCCAGTGGTGGTGTTTGGTTGGCTTCGTCAGAAACTATAACACTGCTGAGAAGCAAAGCGCGACAACACGCTTCTACAGTGTGAATAACTGATGCTTTATTACAGGAACAAAACAGGCCATTTCAGTGGTCCAAATTATTTCACTACGAAAAAAAAAAGCCATGCAACTAATAAAGTGGTCAATGTGTAAGTTTCCATCCATAACCTAGCAAAGGAGATATAAATCGACGTGACACCGATGTTTGCCGATACTCTTGCAGCAGGACTTCTCTGCCTTAAATTCAGAAATTATCATACCCTTTTGTCGCAACATTGGATTCATGTATATGCTAAAAATGAAGAATATTAATTTTTTCCTTCGTTATCGTGAAGCAGCTTTGCTGTCTGAACATCGCATTCAAGTCAGGCATATCTCATATGGTGAACGCTCCGCTATTGTGCATGGGTGCTTTATTGCAGTGTCATTATTTTGAAAGAGATACCATATATAATCTTCTTTGCCCTCCTGTAGCTCAGATTTGAAGGCTCAACATAATATACAAAAAAAGAAGTGAATATTGTGATGTCGGTCATGAATATGTACGGCATGCACGGAGTCCTAGAAGACAATGAGCCTAGCAACACGCCACAGCCAATGGCATTCATACCCTCATATTAAAATAATTTTTTTCGTACTGGTACCTACCGCAGAAGATCTCGAACGTCCAATTCAGCTGGTCATCTCCTAATCCGTGGAAAAGACGTTGCAGAAGCTATTGAATTGCACCAATACAACGGCTTGAGATACAGCAGAGAATTCCACATTGTAAGTGGCTCAAAACAATGCACATGTAAAGTACATTCATACATCCGTACATTTCAATTAAAATGCCTTGCTTCATGCTTCTGCATTCAGTTTGATGGCTATGCGAGAGTTCCTCGCTATCGCCAGCATTGGCAAAGGCTACCTTTGTGTAAGCTAGTTGTCTGTGGTTTCTTTGTCGAGTAGTATACCGAAAAAAAAGCAATACCTGTTAAGTGCAATGATGACTAGGCACCCACTTAGCTCTTAATTTGTGAGAATTTAGGCCCACTTGGCTGAGTAACGCCGCATGCGATCTCGTCTAGGTTCTACTGTTTCGGCCTGTTACTCTCCGGAACTCGCTAAAAGGGTGCAATATTTCTTTCTTAAAAATGAACGTGAATGTTTCAACCTGCGCATTCTTTTTATTTCGAGCTCAATAATATCCGGTCGTTGTTCGTTGAAGCAGAGTATGTGCGACTTCGAAATTACGGAAAAACTGAGAACGTTCGACCTTCGCCTTCATGAGTGGAATGTAATAGCGTAATAGCCCCTGTGTACATCGCCGCATGGATTGCTAGCCTAGCTTCAGTTCTCGGTGCATGCCTCAGTCATGCCGTAAGTAAAAGAACAACTGCGCGCGTAAAGTTGGCTGTTTTAGGCTATCCCAGAATGCCTACTGTAAGTAGAGTTGAGTGCCCAAAGCGCTAAATCTCTCCCTTTAGAGATTCGACAATGGCCTCGATTCGTGTCCGTAAAGCAACCCGCGAACATAAGAGTTTGCTCACTTTGTACATAATATTGCAGTCGCTGATGATTATTAAATATGTCTGAACACTTTGTAATGAGTGGGCCTTTGACGCCTGGCGCAATTGTACGCTCTCACCACAGAGTACGATATGCGTTGAGGAGATGTTCTCTCCATACGTGGCATTCGTGTAGAATTTCCCCTGAAGAAGTTTTGAGCGATGACCTGGCTACGAGTTTTTTATAATTTATTTAGTTTGCATCTTTTTTTACTTTCAGGTCATTGATAAAATAATATTATTTCTCTGACAACTAAGAACACCAGCACCAGAATTTCTCCGAACAGATCGCCTTATAGCTATTGCGTTAAAATAAATAACACAGTAATTGAGATGATTAACAGAAAAGTGATTAAATCGACTTATCGCCACTTTTTGTTTGTAGGAATATAAGATCCAGTGAACTGGAATGCACTGGCAACCGCATATTACGAGCTCAAAAAAAAAAAGCAACAGCAAAAAGACCGGGAATAAGTTCTGAATGTCATATAACTAGATGTGAAGGTTTTGATCGATTGGCCGAATTTTCGACGCGAATTAAAGTTCGCTAGTTTGCTTCCAGGCACGGCTTTGTAATAACGCGAAAAGTTTCCCGTGAATAAACAGGAATGTTTAGGGCGAATAAGACCACACAGGGTCCACACGTTTATAAAGCGCTGCCCGGTTTCTACAGTAGATGTAGAAACAGAAACGTCTGTGAACAACAAAGAGGTTATCAAAAAGCTGTTAACCACAACAAACTAATTATGAGACCACAACAACAAAATACAGCGCCATCTAACCACCCATCAACCAATGGATATGACAGAACAAAAAGTTAACAAGAAAAATATAAAATGCCTTTAACCAGAACAAAATAGACGGCCACGATTCAAGATCCAATGCACAGTGTTTCACCCCATTATCAGCATATATTTCGTGAATGTGCGTAAATTTTTTATCATTCTTATGTTTCCGAAGTTTGTAAGCTGGGCGCGGGCTAGTAATGTAATCACGCTATTGTTGTAATCAGCGCCTCAATATCTTCATCAGAAGTTGTACACACATGTCAGTCCCCAGCCCTCATACCTCTGCTCTCACGTTTGACTTTTTTCTATCATTGTCAGTGTACTTCAATACATACTGAGCGTAGCGGCGAGTTCAGGCTTATCTACATTAAACAGTGTCGATTATCGCTTGTCTTGTGGAGATGAAAGAGGTGTTTCGTTTTTTAATAGTGGCTGCGTTAGGGAAGAGACCGGAAGGATGAGCTGATGGGCTCATGATAATGAGAAATCATTGTAGAAAGCACGCGCTGGTAAGTGGTAGTTTCAACTCAGTCCACACCGTACCCTCCTCGTCATGGCGCTCACTTCCTCCAACTCATGTGAGAAAGTCTTCACCGTGAAGACAAACCAAATATTTGTTGGGGAAAGCAAGCATAAGGCTTTTCGTATCAAAAAGTTATCTTTCAAGTGTTGCAAGAATATTTTTCGGCGTGCATCCGAAAACTTTCATATCCGTTAACGCGAAAGCACTGTCTTGTTCGAATATAGCTCGATATCAAACATAATTAGATTTAGCTGACGGCAAGTCGGGTATGACTGTAATAAAAAAAAGGAAAAATTTGCAAGTACTCCGTTATGTTTTGTACCTTAAAACTTGACGGCAGATAATATCCGGCTTTTATTTCTGTGGTACGAATTGAGAAACCACTATATTGCAACAAAAAAAAAGAAAATGTCTGTTGTGCTTGAAACTGAATTCTTGCGACCCATAGAGGTGTCTTAGCTTCTACGATTAGACACGCTTCACACTATGCAGGCACATGTCAACAGGTGTTGTAAATGACACAGTGCGTTGAATTAGAGAGAGACTAGACCACTGACAGTAGAAATAGCCCTCACGGGTACACCAGCTGTAATATTCCGTGAGCAGAATGTTCTACTGCTGAAGAAATAAAGATTACGACAAAAAAAAAACAGGCCTGCGCGGAAGGCGCAGCACAGTCACAGCGAAAGCTAGAAGAGCATCCTGTCAGAACTTTTTCGAAACACTCATTGCGTAATTACTGCAAGCCCAGTTGCTTAATACCCCCTAAGTCATTATTGGTAAACTTATTCGGATGATTGGCCAGCATTCGCTATGCTATTTTTCGTCCTTCTTCTGAGAAGCGTGGTATCCACTGAACACTAACAAGAAAATTTGTGCTAGTTGTTCATCCAGTGGCTGACAATGATGAGGAATTATGGCTGAAGTGGGTATGCGCCCCAATTAATAGGGCAACAAGAACAAGCTTTTGTGATAGGTTGGAGCACTGGACGGCCCACTCGTTACGCTTTTCGCATTCTGCGATGACTAGTTGTTCTTTCGCTGTTTTAAAACGCTTTATAAGTCGTAATAACGCGATGGATTTCCCGACGTCAAGCCTGCCTAAGGCAAGTTTGACAGCAAGTCACAAGCACCGGTGTAACGCACCGGTAGAATACTGGGCTGGCACACAGCGGACCCGTGCTTGAGTCACACGTACTCTGTCATTGGTGTTAAGTTTCTTTTTTTCCAATTTCGCGCTATGTGGTTACGGACACCAGCGGCGGTGGCGGCGGACAACTGCGGGTTACCTGAGTTGTGATTGCTTAACAGCTTTCACTGTAAAAAAAAGAAGTCACACGGCGTAGGGCGCTTGTTTGCGTGACAAGAGAAAACGTCGGAATCGACGGTTCAATAGGAGCTGTCATTTCGCTTGAAACATAACTATTGCAAATTGTGTTCATAATCATTGCCATCATTGATGCCATAAAAATAACTAAAATTATGGCCTGCGTCCATTGAGCGGGGCACGCCTGCGTTGGTTAGGTATTTCCACATGAGCGCCTAGTTCATTTCGGCAGCAGCTGCTACAGAAAAAGGCGCTTATGAGTAAAGCCATGGAAAGCGAATGTATACTCTTGAGGGAGCATGACTGCGTATCTCTGGGAGGGCGATGGTGAACGTATTGAGAGTAAGAGAATATGAAGGAAGCAGCGTCTGTGGTCCCGATGACGAGCAGGAGACCTCTTGCTACTAGCTTACAAAGGGCTGCCTTAAAGAGGCCCTGCTACACCATTCCAAGTAGCCATGGAATGGGTTCACCAAAAGGGCTTATTGCCTCGTCATTTCACCGGCGCAAAATCTGTCTAGTACAAGTGGAATTACAAAGATTTCTCGCACGCTGCATTCTTCCGTCGTTGCAACGAAAGCACTGGAAGGTAAGCAGGGAGGGATGACATGGGGTAAGAAAACACATCACGCGCACATCATCATCTTGAGCATTTTTTGCCTTTTATTTTCTTCGAATGCACGAGTCTTCAGTTCGATCACATGCTGCTTGGACAAGTAGCGGCCCCCGGCGGCGGCTGTTCTGAGCGCGTCATGCTCACACCACCTGATACAGTGGCTGTGACGAGTGATCGTGAAGCAGCTTGTAGCATCATCAGTCAAGAGAAAAGAAAGCAATTTTTAGCTAACTCTGATGAGTTATTGTGAATTCCAGGCCGCGAACAGTGTATTGATATTTGGGTCACGTGTTCTCGGGAGCCGTGACAACTGATGAGCAGTGGTTTCGGACCATGGCCAAAAAGTGTTGCAGGGCCTCTGTTACATCAAAGGAGAACTTTGGTGTCATTTCAATATCCACTGATTTCAATAAAACTTTGAACATGTGTTCTCGTTGGTACCGTTGTAATATGTGGCAAACAACAGAACTGCAAGTCATTTAGTTTTCTTTACAACACCAAGTTTAAAATTGGTAGCCCATTCTGGAATCGCACTTCTAAATGCGGGCCAGCCTGTGTACGTGACTTAAGGGCCTACACTTTTTTTTTAAGAACGCCGTTTTTTTCAGCCTACGGAGGCAGGCCACGTTTTCTACTTCCAGGTGACGACAACGTGAGCACGCTTCAGTTTTGTCAACTGCATACAGCGTGTTAGTTGTCGTTGACGTCGGGTCTTACAATATTGAGCAATGGGGGAATCGACTCGGGGCATATCAGATGCTACACGTGCCGGCGGGTCGAAATTAAAAAGTGATGATTCCGTGCTCAGGTAGTAGCTGCAATAATTACCGAACTTGTTACTGGTAAGTTCAGACGCGCTTGTACAGCGTGATTCCGCGTCGGAATACATTGCCAACTTACTTTTCGCGCACCCGAAGTGGCACGTGAGCTATATTTACATCCTTGTGGGTTTTAGCGGATCTCGTGACTTCATGGGCGACAGATTCTCGTGACATAATCGTATACCCACCATAAATAATGGAGCAGCCCTCTGTTTCGGTTTCTGTTCTGACTCGTCGTTTACTGCTTACTTGAAATCATTTACGAGCGCCTAGGCGAAATGAACAACCCTAGCTTTTGCAGGACTGTCAATACTATTTAAAAACAGCCTTATCTCAGTGGGACCTAAAATGCACCGCAGTCCTCCTTTAAAGAAGCAGTTGGCATTGGAGTGCTTAAACAGCCCTTCCTGCGTAGACTCTTGTAGTCCCTCCGAGGAAACGCGTTTAACATGGGGTTTTCCTGTTAGTTGTGCCTGTTTCAGTAAAAAAAAACGAGTAAATTTTATTGAATTAGCAGAAAGATCTTCCTCCTCTTTTAATTATGGTGACACAGGCCTGGAAAGTTAAATCAATAGATCAAGTGTTTTGGGCAACTTAGTTTTGCTTAACTGAACGCAGCCGCTATAACGGATTACTACGAAGAGTGAAGGCGCCGCTTTTCGGTCTCCCTCCGTACAGCAATAGCGCCACGAAAAGCATTGATGTGGCAGCAGTATGCACAACCGCCGTTCAATCATTATAAATTCGGCATGTGCCCTGAACATCGTCCTTGGGTGGAATTTTTGCTAGCCACCACGACACCATGATTTCTTGCGCAAAAGATCAAACAGAACTCATCGTTTTCAGATGTAGTGCTGGAAGACCGCCCATCATATTCGAGCAGGATCTTTGCCAAGGACGATACTGCATTGTCTTCAATCTCGTCTACGGATGTGTCAGTCTACTGCGCATTCCTCCACGGCACCGTTGCACTCCTTTCGCCGAATCGCCGTGTTCGCTCTAAAAAGGCTTCCGGGTCGCATTTGCGACTGTGCTTGTGAGTGACGGCAGCACACCTATTAAAGACGATAGTCTTCAACACATAAATTTTGGTCAGCGTATCTGTTTGTCCCTCTGTCAAACGATTCAGTTACTCCGTGAAAGCTTAACCCTTTGATCAACGCCCACCCATATTGATCTAGTGGCTGTGCTCATATATTGTCCGTTAAAAAAATGGGCAGATCCCACGTACAGTGGGAATCGATGATATGCGAAGCACGAATGAGAAATGTTGATATGTCACTTTAAAATCAGCGCAACGTTACGATATGCAGGTAAAGGGTACCGTACATGACTTCCATGTCATGATTATCATTCTTGGATGTGTCGTTTTTCTTCATCTATTCACATCACGTGATGCCTAATTTAATATACGTCGAGCTAGTGAAACGGCCACGAGCACGCTATGAGCGTAATAAGTTGTCGTGTTCTTACATGACATGCGTCTCATGATGATCATGTTTGCATCAGTCATATACCTTCGTCATCTATTGGCGTCACGTAACACCGAATTTGGTATATGTGGAGCTAGCGGAACGGCCTCGAGTGCATCATGAAAGGTCCAATATACTTAAATGTAACGTTGACGCGCGCGCACGCTGCGCAAAGCGACGCTACTTTAAAAAAAGCAAGCACTCTATAATCTGACGCCAAGCGCGACTGGTGCGCCCCGCCGCGGTGGTCTAGTGGCTAAGGTACTCGGCTGCTGACCCGCAGGGCGCGGGTTCGAATCCCGGCTGCGGCGGCTGCATTTCCGATGGAGGCGGAAATGTTGTAGGCCCGTGTGCTCAGATTTGGGTGCACGTTAAAGAACCCCAGGTGGTCGAAATTTCCGGAGCCCTCCACTACGGCGTCTCTCATAATCATATAGTGGTTTTGGGACGTTAAACCCCACAAATCAATCAATCAGCGCGACTGGTGCGTTCAGCGTCCGTCGGCGCGGCCCGACGGCAACCGGTGCGAAATGTGACATGCTGCATTTCGCGACGATGCGTTACCCAGACAACACTGCGTCTCCCTCATTTCGTGACAAAGGGACACCGGACACGCTGAAACGCGCGCGCGTCAGAGCGAAGCACGGCGCGCACGTGCGAGTATATTGCAGGTCCGGCGCCTGGCATGGCAACGCCGGCGTGACGCGATGAAATGAACGTCGGCGAGCACGCGCACCGCGTCACGTCGAAATGTACTGGCGCCTTGACTGTGGCTTGTAGTCATTTCTTATATGACACGCATCTCATTATTATTATGTTTGCACCCATCACATACATTCGTAATCCTTTGACGTCACGTAATATGAAATTTGGGATATGTGAAGCTAGCGAAATGACTGCGAGCGCATCATGAGCGTAGCATATAGTAATGTTTGTTACATGACACGCTTCTCATGTTTGTCATGTTTGCACCGGTCACATACCTTCCTTATCCATTCACGTTCCGTAATACCAAATTTGGTGTAAGTAAAGCTAGCGAAACGGTCACCAGTGCATCATGGGCATGGCATGTAGTCTTGTTTTTACATGACACGCATTTATGATTATCATGTTTGCACCAGTCACATACCTTCGCCATCCATTAACGTACCGTAATACCAAATTTCGTATATGTGACGCTAGCGGAACGGCCGCGAGTGCATCATGAACTTGGCATGTAGCCATGTTCTTGCTTGACACGCATGTCATGATTTGAATGTTAGGGTATGTCGCTTGTGTTCGCCATGCAATTATGTCATACCATACCAGTTTTAGAACATGCCATGAAAGAAACCACCGGAAGGGCGGCAGGACCATGAAATGTAAGTCATTATATTCATGACGTACATGGCATGATTTCCATGTTATGAGTAGTCAAATATGTTCTTTACAGTCAAGTTACGCCATATAAAGTTTGGTATGCATACTATTATCTAAACGGCCAGGAGAGCTAACAGTCGTATGTGGCTGGATAGATAGATAGATAGATAGATAGATAGATAGATAGATAGATAGATAGATAGATAGATAGATAGATAGATAGATAGATAGATAGATAGATAGACAGATACGCTCAAACTAACTGAAGTTCGCTAAGGAATGCTTCGAATTTAAAAAAGAAATAGTACGCATACTTGAGGCGCTAAATCAATTCGTAAGTATTGGGTAGTGTGTTCCTTTTTTCTGACAATGCATGGGTACGTAATGCTAAAGACCACAATGTTTTTAGGCTGCACTGGTGATTTGACGCTATAAACGAAGAATCGATTGCTTCCCACGCTTCACTAAAAACTACAGGGCGCCGCCACATATTAGTTGCTCTGCGTTCTAAAACACGAAAACCAAACTTTCGTTTCTTAACATTGCTGACTGATGGACAGCGTGACGTTCCTGAAAAAACTAAAATGTTCTACGCAAGTACGACGTACACGTGAATCATGTACCCATGCACAAGCTGAGGAACTCTCTCGTCAGTGCTAAAGACAAATTACAAAAAAAGTGCTTCCCTGCTGTTGTGTACGATGTTCCGTGCGCGATCTGGGAATGCGTGTATAGTACACCAGTGTGTCTGGTATAACTTCGAGCAATGGCTGGAACAGCACAGTAAAGATCTAAAAAACGAGAGAGTGTCATCGAACGCCCTCACTGAGCATGCGCAAGCTTCAAATCATCAGATAAACTGGACAAGTCACGCGTCGTCGCTACCGTGAAGGACCTGACTTCTAAATTCTATCTGGAATCGCCAACAATAAAGACAAGAAAAAGCACGCTCAACCCCACAGATGGTAATCTGCCCCCCCCCCCCCCTGTATACGCTAGGTACTTGGGCAACGTGCTGCAGACCATTCAAACACTAAGCTTCCACCTTTTATTTCGTTGTGAAGAAGGCTCCCGTTCTGTGTGCCGAAACGTCATTACGGGTTTTATTCTATCGTGGTTGGCGTTTTTGCTTTTTTATTCAATGATTTTTTCCGACCAGACGGGCGTCCGTCGAAGCCTCAATTTCATTTTGTCTTTTTATTCGAGAAAGCCTTCAAGTGGTAGCGTTACCTGACCGTTTGTACAGCCCGTTCAGCCGTATCCCTACCCTCTTACCATCGTTTTTGTCCTGGTCTTTACGGGACTAAGTTTTTGCAAAATGCGACTCGTTAGTTGACATCAGTTGTAGACCTTCTTGCATATTTAGCGTACATCAAGACGACAACCACGGGAACCCTGATGTTATAGGTGGATAAATAGATAGATAAATAGATAGATAGATAGATAGACAGATAGGTTGATTGATTAATTGATTTTTGAAATGCTTAAAGTGTCTTTATTTTGCTAAGAAATGCTTTGATTTTAGAAAGTTAGGAAGCAGCACTGTAGAATGTGAACGAAAGGACAGAAAGGAGTAGGCAACGCGCATACAAGGCAAGCTTTGCGTGCTCTCCAATCCTTGTTTATCCTCAATAGGAAAACGCCTTCCGAATTTTTCTTTTGCGTGTTTCTCAATTCTCCTCCAGCGCTGTACAAATAGGGGATGCAGAACAGAAATTTCTCTACTTATTGAGCAGATGGCAAATCCATTAGAGCATATATATCTGCATCGCTAATCCTAACGGTGTTCGCACGCAGACGAAAAATCACGCGAGTGCCATACTTTTTATGTCTGTGCATATTTCGATTGCGGTCGGTATAACGGCAGGTAATGACATTGTTATCTGTTATAGTTACCGATGCAAGTAAAAGCCCTAACTTACATTCGTCTTTATAAGCCAACTCAGAAGTCGTTGCACTGAATGTGCTTTTACAACGCAGGTAACAAAGCTCAAGGGCGAAGCTTTGTTAGAAAAAGATGTCAATTACGTACAACCCAGACACTCCGTGGCCTGCTCGTGTCTTGGCAAAGTTCATCAAAGTCCGCGAGAAGATAGGTTTTCATCAGATATACACGGTGAGTGTCAGAAGATGTTGCGCAGTGAAATAAACGACTGTGTTTTGACGCCACTGAAAGAGGGATGCCATAGCGTATTCTATGATGCGACAAAAAGCGGATTTTTACAATGGTTGCGTAACAGATGTGGCCGCCATTGTGTCATTAAAATTACCATCGCCCACCTTTCCATGTTTTCAATGATTATGTCACTGTAATTATATAATGTGTTTGTTGCTGGGACATTAGCGTTCAGTGGTGCTTGCGGAGCCCCGCGAAAGAGCAATTCTTCTTTAGAAAGCAGAGAAATCAAAAGAGTTACCATCATGAAGCGTTCTATCATAAAGGGTTACATCTTAATAAGAGGATGACAATAAATAATTTTTTCCAATATATGAGCTCGTATTGAGTGGCATTAAGTGAACGATATATATTCTAGGCAAGATTCTCGCTTCTGCGACGTGTTTTTAGTGAGAAGCAACGTAATATAATAACAGCTTTGCCGAAATGGGATGCGAGAGCTGACATAACAACACATGGGAATGTTGTATCTGGTAAGGCTATTTCATAACTACTTCATATCTGGCTCGCGTAACTGTACAAAACGCTAGAGAGAGAGAACACAGCTGCTTCAGGAAGTGAAGTGGTTTTCTCATTGTCTGTCATCTGAACACAAAGAGTTGAGAGCACACCACGGGTTCGAGCTGCGTTCTTATGTCTACAGAGAGGGCGTGCACGGCAGCGCTCAGCCCCCCTTGTTACCTAAGTCCTCTGTTCGAGCAAAGTAGTCGCGTCGCCTTCCCCGTCGCCATGGCATATTCCTTCGTGAGGCGCTTAACCCTGTCCTTCTTGTTGGCTTGACTCACCAGCGACGAAAGGACTCGAATGCTCGGTGATGTCGTCGCATGCGCCACTCTTGCGACAGAGATGACCAACTCTTTTCATCTCGGCTTCAGCCCCACTCGTGTCCAGCGCTCAAGAATATTAACCACCGTGTAGGAGGCAAAGTGCGCTGTGTGATCTTATAGATTTGGCTCAAGAAGGAGAGGGACATCTAAAACCCGACCGATGTCCACATAATTGCAGTCCCAATACAAATGCCAGCGCTTAGCCCCAACGGATGATATAGGAGAGCTCGCACACATTTCAAAAGCAACCCACTGTGCCCCTTGTGAGTCAGTCTAAGGCACTGGCCAAAGGCAAGTGAATTAAGAAAGCCATCTTCTTTTACCGCGAAACTTGTTATAAGATCACCATAAGGGTGCGTGCCGTAGTTTTCCGCTGCCACTACTAATGTCAGTAACCACTATCGCACAAAATAAGAAAAAAAAAGATCGCCATATCTGCGGAGAACATGCTGTAAATTCACAGCGAAAGCTCCAACAACATCTTTGCCAAAGCCAGTAGTACACAATCTTTGGGCAACTAATACAAGTACACATGCAAGGTACCAGGTATGACATAAACCCCTCAACTTTCAGGAAGTAGGGAAACACCCATTTTACCACTGTTCGGTATTCTACGGGTATACAAGAGATGTAACTGCTACACGCATGTAACGCATTATGTGAACTTTGTTTTTGAACTGTTGTGCCATTGTGCCCGTGAGCCGGTGTCTATATTGCCACCAGCACGTAGTGGGTCGACTGCAAGAGCGGCTCTAAATCTGGAGGAAAAAGATGATCGCGTGCTTTCTTCTCTGCTCGAGAGCCAGCCACGACTGACGCATCGTCCTAGAGCTAGCTACACGGTCGTTCAATAAATCCCCCAGTACTTGTGACTCATCGTGACAATATTTTTATCTGCAAAGAACTTTTCGGTGCCTTGTGAGTACAGTATTTGGCTAATAAAGTAGGTATGTATATCACATTCTTGTTCATCCTCCTCTCCTCTCGCACGAGACAATTAGGGTGCCGTATACGAAGGAAAAAATTGGCAAATGATAAAAGCAAGTAAAAAAGCGGCACGTTCAAAAAACTTTATTTCGTGCCATATAGAATCAACACGCAGCGTGGCTAGCGCTTTCGGCGTCATATGTTCTTTTATTTTTTTTGCCCGTTGTCGCCACCATTTGTTGAGGTGACGGGGGCAACGAGTCCCAGAATTCTTGACACGTGGGTATTTATGGAAGTTAGGCTGCCAGTGTACATATGCCTTGACGTAACTGTACAGCGTTCGCAGTGTGCAGAGGTATAACCCTTTTCTTACATGTTATCATGGGCATCGACTCCAAATGCACAACATTTTGCAACCGAGTTGACGAAGTGTTCCAGATCCTCTAGGAAGCAATCGCACCGGAACTCAGGAGTGCCTTTCCCAACTGACCCTGCCTGCAAATTTAACGTCATTATGGCAACCATAGGAGGGCAAACAATCTCACGTATTTGAGTGGCAATATAGTCCTCTAAAAATCTTTGTTATTACGAACTGGTTTCTCATAAGCACACATATACGTTTTTGTTTTCACGTAAGCACACATATACGTACCACATTTACGCTATCACAGGGCTTTCTTTCTAATAGGTTTCAGGTAGTCTCGGTCAGTAACTTTACATACAGTCTCGGCCCCATTACCAGAGGTGTTCCGTAAGGTTCAATTTCGGTTTCGTTGTTATTTTCTTATACATAGATGAATCACTGCAATGCATTAATTATTCTTCTGGCTTACTACACGCTTATGACACGACTGCTTTTTGTCATCACTTAGATTCTGCGATTCTCGTGTCCATACTTTAAGCTTACCCTAATTCACTTTTTGCCTCGTGAAGTATAATAAAATATTGAATAATCTTTCCTCAACCTGTTTTATGGTTTTTTTCACCAAACGAAAAACTAGCATTCATTTCTCACCCAGTCGTTCACTCATTAGTTATTCCTATAGGTTATCATGCGTTATTTTTAGGACTTATAACGGACGCTCATTTGAAATTTCACCAACGTATCAGTTGTGTTTGTAAAAAGATTTCATACGGTACGAGGCAATTGGTCAAATCACCAATGTGTTTTACCATCGACACACTGAAGACATTGTATTATGCGTTCATACACAGTCATCTAAGCTATTGCACTGAATCAAGGGGTAATTCATATTCAGTGCACATTTGGCCGTTAAAGATATTGCAAAAATAGGCAAGTGACTCATAACTTTCGCTTCACGTCAGATGCTATCACATCGTATTTTTTGACAGCTTCACCTATTATCCGTCTCCCAGATGTACGTTGATATTGTGTGTGTTTTTCAAGGCTTTCTACCGCACCTGCAGTGTCGACATATTTCCTTCTGTATCGCTGAATTATAAAAAAAACAAAAAAACAAACTAAATTTCTGGTCGCCAATACTTTGTTATTGTCTAAAATTCACAAATATTATAGAAAACCGAGCATTGTGTTTCCATCAATTTTATAATAAAATTCTCTAACACATGGTATCAAAATATAGAATTCACATTCACGTTTTAGGACAAAATAAAAAAAATGTTTAATAATTCTATGATTGCTTTATTTTGTTAATTTTCAATATCTTGCCTATTTTTTGTAAAAAAGTGTTAAAATGCCAATCTGAACACCCCGAAGTGTCCTTTTACTTGTAACACAAAAAAAAGTTGCTCATTCGTTGTTAGTATTTTAGCTTTTCCTTCGTATTAACATAGGAGGCCCTGCCTGCAGTTTGTTACCTTGGGACTTCCTTCTGTATATTTACTTGCAATGTATTACATTTGTGATGCCGATAAACAAGATTGATTGATTGATTGATTGTATTAGCCATCGCCCGCGTATACGCTCTCATAAGACATATAATACTATCGCAGGCATTATAAGTGATATGTGTTTCAACAAGCGAGTACTCGTTCATGAAGCGAATTGAACTTTTGAAACTGCCTTACACATTAGAAAATGAGTGCGCAACTAAATTTATAATGGCTCAAAAACGTGTGTTATTTCTCACTTCGAAACTCCTCTCGTTTTCAGAATGGGTACGTTCGAGGTACCTACTACGAACCTATACTTCGAGATATCGGGCCGATAGCGAATTATTGGACTTGCCGCGTGTTCATGTTAAGGGCTGACATGAATTTGTGAGTACAATGATTTCGAACAAATATTGGATGCAAGTGAACCGTCGCAAAGATCCTATCCGTAGCAAAAATCCTATATATAATCATGCATGTTGTCTTTGACGAAGAAAACACGCGAGATTGTTTAAGCCTGAAACGTTTATTGTCATTTTTTTTCGATATAGGCCTTCTTGTATGGGGCCTCTCAGTCTCTCCTATCTCAGAGCCAATGAGTAGTAGCGAGTAGCATATTGAGACCAGGCCACTGGAAAGATATTGCTGGCGTTGCAACACAGACAGACAGAGTCATATTCTAAAATTGTACTTTCACTACAACCCAGATTACAGAATATATTAAGAACACGTGGTCACTCTGTACAGAAAAGGTTTTAAAGTACAGGGTTGTAACGGTGCAATACGCCGCAATATGTTTATGATTCGTAATGATTTACTGAAGAACAACAGAGCAACAAATAAGGTAACACCTATGGAGTCACACAGGCGGTCACGTACAATTGCGCCACTTTTCTTCTGAATAAATTAATAATTTTATATTTTATTATGCGTTAGCGAGCATCGAAGTGTAGGGCAGAAAAATGAACAAAAGAAGCAATGTAGCAAGACATACAATGTGGCGAAAATTAGAATATGGAGGACATTATGTGCATTATGCAAAGTTGAAATGCCTATAGCCATTTTGCAAGTCAAAAGGAAGCTTTGCAATAAGAGAATTCTAATAAAAGTGTAGAATCTTGCACATTCAAGAAGAAAAGGTAAAGCAAAGTGAAACGTAGTTGTGCTAAAACGTAAAGTGTTGCCAACAGCAAAATGTACACAACAAAAGAATGTTAAATGCTAATTATATTCTTCTATATCCTGTGGTTTTGGTGCAGGTACCACGCACTGTAAAGGAAACAATATTGTTCAAATAGTGTGTTATGTTCCTTAGTCATACGTAAAAACATTATGCAAAAAATTTGGATCATCGGTAAAGGCAGTCGACTGCATTTGCGGTCGTTGGTTAAAAAAGAAAGATGTATTAAAGACTCAAATAACACCCCTGGCAATACACAACACCGGTGTATTATTGTTTTTACGCCAGCTGTACGAGGCGCACTTATGGCCCAAGGTTGCAACCAATCAGCCAATATCGGCAGAGTCATTTACCAAGCACCAAGTTGGCCACTTTTCAGATGATATCGGCAGAGCCGATGTTTATGAATGTTTATGAATGTTTAGTTTATTTTGCAGGAAAAAAAATACAAAAACTTCCCTGCGGGAGGCAAAGACTAAAGGCTAAATAGCCTGACGAGGTCTTGACCTCCTGATACAGTCTGCATCAGTGCCATATTACACATATTCACACATCAGTAACATACATATACAAATAAGTGACATTATACATATCTTATTTAGTTACACAGCTTATTTCTACATGATATACATTCAGAATATGTTTTACATAAACAGGAAACAATTTTGGTATCAAACGATTCTGTTTAAGTATCATTGTTCACAGTAAGAAAAAAAATCAACTCAGTATACAAGTATTCCTAAATATAAAAGCCTATGGATCTACTATGTCTTTAGTCAAAAGAAGAAAGGATTTATGATGACATTTAAATTGTTTAGTTTTCAGAGTAAAGTCTATATTCGATTCGTGAAGGTTTAGCAATTGTATGATCTTATAATCAATAGCCTGCTTGCCATAGTTCGTGCGTGTTTTCTTAGTTTTGCGGGTAGAATTTCTGAAGCCATATGTTGTAATTTATAGACCCGATTTCGGCGGCAGAGCTGTTATACTTTACCGGCAAAGACTCTGCGATTTTTGCCGTTGTTCAGCCTGTTGCGGTTGATCATTGGTTTTGAACAGCTAATCTCAGATTCATTGTGCCTACCTGTAGACAGTGTATGCTCAGCCGCAGTCTTTTACTAAAGGTATTAGGTTCTGCGGTCATATGCGCTCCACCTGATACTAAAGATACGATCAGCATAAGGATCTCCAAAATACCGTGTAGTTGTTCGATAAATGAAATATACGTCAAGCGTCCTGCAGACGCGTTTAATTCTCTGCAACACTACGTGTGAGCACTTCTCAATAGTTTTGTCCTTGCGTTTTCATTTTCGTAGGCACAGAATGGAATAATCATATGCCAATACTATTGATGCATGCCTGTATGTGGAACGCCCCGACAAGTGCGTTTCATTAGAGTAATAGGAGCGTCCTTGTTCGTCGCCTAATCTGGAGAAAGTAACAACACGAAATGGTGTTCTAACACAAACAAAAAAGAACATGCATTGTATCGTGCTAATGGATACGTATGATTAGGAGCGCGAGGCATCGCTGACTGAACTGCTTTGTTTCCCCATTTAGTTTTCGGTTACGGCAATCACTCACAGTGATCACTAGCGCAGTCACGCATCGAAAAGGTGGCCTTCAATAAAATTACTGACTCGCACTGATTACCCTTTTCGTTAACTAGTTACCGAACATCATGAGAATGATGAAACTTTATAACCATTCATTTCACGGACAAAATTTGCAATACTTCTTTATTGTAAATATTTTTACCACTGCTCATCAGGTTTTAATGATATACCAAACATCAGTACTCGCCCAAGTAGTTACCTATGCTTTCAGCGTAAGAATTGTTTATTGAACTGGCTCGCTGCGTGAAGTGAACTTGTTATTATATTGACAGCGCTATATCCTTCACATGTTTTCAGGCGCTCACTGTACGGCACCAGGGCTCAACTACACGAGTAGTTTTAAAAATTAAAGGTATAATTTCTTCGTCTTGACAATATCTTCTCAACAGTGCATCGAGGTAACACCCGGTAATGTTTAGAACGCCTTGAAGCCTTCAAAGCAAACGTTGTTCCCTTAAACAACCTTGAAAAAAGCCTTGATATTGTTGAAAATATATTCGACCAATTAGCTAGTCATCTAGACATAATTCAAGGATTTTTCGACGACTTGGGACGACTGAAATCAACAAAAACATTTGAAATTTTCACGGTATTACCTTCGCTAATAAATCATGGCGAGGCACAAAAAAAAAAAACGCTCGTGGTGTTTTCTCCTGCCCTATAGGCTGCGAATTTACCCTTGATCTTATTGAACGAGCCCATCGCAGTGGTAGAGTTTGACCGCATAAATATATGAACCCGTGATTGTACAATTATTTTGGTGTAAAACTAAACACTCCGTCTGGTTCTCGCGTGCAGACCTGAAGTCGAAAAGACATATCTGCCTGCAAACATATTTAGTGGCAACACGAGAGATTAGAAAAAAAACTTGCTGATACAGCGAAACATTTACCGCAGTAACAGGCTTGTCAACGTAGGTACAGGAAGGTGTTTGTAAACAAAGAATAATACATATACAACTGCAAAAGAGATAGCGTGAAGTTAACAAATTACCTCGCCAATGGCTGCGTGAAAGGTTTCGCACCAGTGCGAAGATTGTGGCCTGGTAGGGCTACTTGAGGAGACGTGATATGGAGTCTTACAAATAAAATGTTTCTCTTGTCACTTATATCATCAAACGTGAAGCTCATCAATTCCTTACTGGTATATTTGAAACAGACATTGTTGCTCTCAAAGAGAACTGGTTGAATCCTAATGTTCATCGAGTTCTCGGACAAGTAGTCACGTCTTATGGTCACGTCTCATGGCCATGACCCCTATCCAATTCTATAGGGGTGATGCCGCAAGCTGCTGACAACTGAGATGAGCACTCACGCTTATTTTTGAAACGCAATGAAATATACAGAAAGCAGTCTTTGTGACTAATAATTGGTAAAGTGCCCACGAATGCAGTATTATAAAACAACGCAAGCATCTCGAGTTTCGAAATTCGGTGTCAGGTGATGTGAAGCTGTGATCACTCTTGTCTGATGAAGGCACCTTTATATTTTTATGACAATGTGACATTTATTAGAGGTGGCATTTATTAGAGCACTTTGACTAGCCTGTGTAAAGGCACGAACACACTGGCGGCGCCGCGCTCTGCCGCGCGGCGCCGCCAGTGTGTCTTTCTCCCGCCGAGCGTCGAGGAATTTCTGCCGCCGACCCAATCGCTCCTTGCGCTATTTCTGCCGCAGCCGCTGAAGCAAAGCGCCAACCAGCGACGTGCGTGAGTCGCCATAGCAACGCACAGAGCTTGTTTTCTTTTTTTTTTTGCGGCTGTCATTTTTCTCACGCCGTCGTTTTCTGACGCACGCTGACAACGGCACCATGGACACCGAACGCTTTTTAGAGGAGATCAGACTGTACCCCTTTTTATATGACAAAACGATGCCCGACTATAAAGATAAGGAAGCAAAAATGAACAGATGGGATAATATATGATCTATGTATGTTTAGATTGACAGGTAAGTGGCGATTGCGTGGCTCATTGCATGTTGAGCGCGAATGAATTGTATGTTTTATTCACTCTTGCAGGAACACAGGCCATGCTGAAATTTCAAAATATTAGGGACCGGTGGATGAAGCTCATGTCGGGAGTCGAGGCAAACACTCGGAGCGGTGCGCCAGGCAATCATGGCAAAATTAAGTGGCCCCTGTTCGCAATTATTGATAGCATCCTGAGGCAGACACCTCACTATGCGGAAAAGTAAGTGATCAATGACGTGCCGTTTCATATTGCAGCGCACGTAGGATACCTGTTTCATGCCTGCCGACTATCTTGATTTTGCTGCGAGACTCCTGAATACTGACTGACCCTTCGGGTGGACGTGCATGTTCTCGAGCTGTCGCTCAAAGAAAACTATTTACAGAATAAGGAAAGGTGGCCTAGTTGATAAGGAATTGAATGGATCAGCGTTAGGACGAAGACACGAACGAGAAATGACACGAGAAGTGCTGCTAAAAAACTATTTACGACTCATAGCCGAGCGTTTTTTTCCGCCGTTCGTGCGAATGTTGTTTCAAATACCGCAGGCCATGAAAAGTGTTTCTACGTAAATTAAGCGTTGTACGTTGATTTAGCGATTCTACTTTTTGCAATGAATTCGTGCTACAGACCGGTTCATAGTGTAGGGTCATGCGGTGAGGCCTACAATGGCGGCGAGGGCACGCCAACTGTCGCGAGACACAGCACATCTCATTTCATAATTGTGAGTGAGTGTTGCGAGCACACATATTAGGTACATGATGGAGGGTGCGCCTCCCCCCCCCCACCTTTCTGTGATCGCTTTGCTTTGAAGTAACAGCTGGCTGTTTAGGACAGGATCTCAAGTGTTTTTCTGTCCCTTTGTGGAGCTCTACAGGGATGCAAATAAATCACATCTTCTTAACTGCCAATAAATAGACAGCTTACTTCACTCTAAAATATGTCAGGACAGCATTGCAAATGTCTTTTTTTAAGAACTGGCCTGTGTCACCCATGTACCAACTACACTGTTTATATTACTCGTGTTACTATGAAATGAAAATAAATTATATTAAACAAAAATGTTATAATTCATCATGTGTGCCAATTCTGATGCAGCAAATGCTCATTTTCAGGCCTGTAACCAACATGCCACAGGTACCTGAAGATTGGTAAATATAAACTTCATCCACTCTTTCTTGCTATCATGAATACATATCCTATTCTTGCATAATAAGACAGTCTTTACATTTATGTGTCTGCAAGAGACATTGTGGGTTGTGTGCATGGGTGTAAGCTTACATGCTACTCTAGCAGCAGCAGGCCAAGCAACATTGCAACACTTCATTCTCTACTTTGCAGCAGTCAAGACGCTCCACAATCTGCACAAGGCATTTTAAACGGAATGTAAGTGCCTCAAGTTATTTTCTTGGTGGGCCAAGTTTGGTCTCCTGGCTTATGTTGCTATAACTATGGTAACTTTTGACTCTGAACATGCAGCTATGCCAGTGCCAATGAGGGTGAAGAATCCTGCTGTTATGCTTCTCCGTGAGTTGCTTTTTATATTTTTAGGTGTTCAAAAGCAGTTCTCTACTAATCCAAGCACATTGAAATAGAACTGCTTTCTCTGTCTTCTAACCTATGTGCTGTTGACACAGCTCACAAGTAAAGTTTTTGAGCTGCTAACCTAAACGCAGGATAGCTTTTATTGAACTTGTCTGAAGTTTTAAGGAACAATAATTGTTCAACAAGTGAACGTAGTGCCGGCTGTCTTCTTGAGTAGGCTGCAATATTTGGACATCACTGTGACATTTCATAAACTTCAAAGAATGACGTGAACAAATCTGGAATATTTATTTGTAAAAACAGTATCTGCATACTCCCACACTGTATGCCAAAAAATAACAAGCAACACGCACAGATGCTTTTTAACTAGTGGTACATACTGATTCTTTTACTTCATTTTTATTAGACAGATATGCCTTGAAGAAGAATGCCCTCAAGGGTAAGCCACATTTCAAAAGTTTTATCTGTTTTTATATATCCAATCAAAACAAGCATTCAAAAATCTGCCTGTGACAGTTGTACCTCTAACATAGTTTGCTAACGGCACAGCAAGCAAATCGTGGCTGCCTTTTGCTCATAATTGTGAATCCTTGCTGTTTTAAGTGCTATATTTGGTCCACATGCTGAGAGGAGCATTGAGTAGTTTATAAGCATGTTCTTTTACATCAAATAAATGCCCTAGAACTCTTTTATAGGGACTGCCAAGGAAGTCTTTTGGTACCTGTTTTCTTTAGTGCAACTGAAAGCCTACCAGTCAGTATCTAATCGTGGAATGGTAACATGGAAAACAATGTGCCGCGTTTATCAGAATCTCTCATTCAGTGGTAAGGGGGAGCTGTATGCAAAATGCATGCTGGAAGCAGTAGAACGTGAATGCAATAATGAAATTCGGGTTTGTGCTGTGCAGTTGCCTGCATATCTATACACCTTTGCCGCATACACTATAACTGACGTGTTCCACTAGTAGGCGCAAACACAGCGACTATTTACAGTGTTAACTCCTTTTACCTTGTAAGCAGCTCAGAATATAGTGGGAAGAAATAATAACAACACACCGTAATCTTGGACAGTAATTGTGGTGCACATAAGAGCATCAGCCTACATGCAGCTAAGCGAATGTTCAAAGCCACAGTGTAGCGTGACTAAGCTGTGTGACGTACCATGTTTTTAGTAACATATAAATGCAAGTGATACATCTACTTTTTCTTAATTCATGAAAATGATGCTTGAATATGTCACTGTATGAGTTGCGGTATGTTGATTTTCATGAATATCTAATCACATGGGTTAGATAAGTGTCTGTTTCTTTTAAACACTGCAAATTTAGCAATGTTTAATTCTTTTTTCTAATAATTACAATTCCATGTTGTACTAGTTCATGTTTGACTTCATGCAGTATGCGAGATGTCACTGACGTATCATTATTATGGTTCTTACAGGTCTTCGCAGGCTACGGCCATAAACAACTGCTCGGCTGTGCCCCCAACTACGCCTTCAATGTAAGAATGCCTATGTGGACTTTGAATATTAAATCTGCTAGGCTTTCTTCAAGCTAGAGGTATCATGCTTGAGCAAGTACAAATTTGTGATGTCAGAAGAGATAAATAACATACAAGAAAATTGATGACAATACACTGGCAGCACACATTTTAATTCTTTTTTTTTGATTGTACAAATGAATAGCAGCTTGGACATATCTTTTCAGTCAACCAACATGAGCAGCCTCCAATTTTTTTCGTAGGACAGGTGTCATCTATGCTCTGCTTGCACTGTCTATTGCAGGTTGGCAATCACATGCTTTTAGTATTGCTGTCAATGTATGGTTGCATCACGCAATTCAACTTAATTGTCTGTTTTTGTTAATGTTGTGTTGCTAGTACACTTATACTCTACAGGCATAATCACTCACTTGGCAATAATCAGTTTCTTTCCCTTTCCTTAGCATCACTCTCTGTGCCAACATGTGAAACTAAGCTGCCAAGACTTGCATATGAACTTCACGACAGCTTTTCTAATCTGTGCCTTGTTTCTGTTTCTGTTTCTTCTGCAGGCCCACCGGAAAACCCACAGATTTTACACCATCTCGGTAATTACACCCTCCACACTTTTTGCAAACATTTTGATGGCACTTAGCGGTAAGCGTAAATTTGTTTTGCAGGAAGAGAAAAACATGCAGTGAGGACGTGGATGCGAGTATTGAAGACCTTCTTGGCAGCTGCTCCACCTCAATTCAAGCGATCGCAAAGAAAAAAGAAGCGCTGCAGCCAGATGAGTGCGACATAGCTGGAAGCCTTGTAGCTGTCAAACTCAAGACATTACCAAAGAGAAAGCGCTCACAGGTGCTTTTTGAGATCCACAAGCTTCTACATGAAGCAGAAATGGAATGTCTGGAGGATTCCAACTGAAATAATAGTACATATTAATGAGACTAGCATTACTTCAAATTTGGACAAGTGTACAATTATAAATCTTTCATCACATAGCGATTCTATCGAAATAATGTCAACCTAATGTCAATTAGGTCGACGAAATCATAATACAGTCTTTTCCGTCCCCTTTATTGATGCATCTGTGCTTGTAAGCCACGCCGTCGCCATCGCGGTACGAGCAGCATTTACAAGCAATCCCAGGTTTGCATGCAGAAATACACCTGATAAAGTGAATGGCCCGACGGGCAACTGCCTTAGCTCAATTGGTACAACATCAGGTGCCTTATTCGAAGGTTGCAGGCTCGGTTGCTATAGACAGCAACTTGCCTTTTTGTCCACTTTTATTGTCACACCTAACTGTAACTAAAACGAAAAATCTCCCCTATACTATCCGTTAAAAAAAACTGGCCCTTCAACTCTCCTTCTTTTGTTAATGATTAGGGTTATAAACAATGAAGGGATTGGTGAAAAGCTGATGATGCTATTTTTTAAAGAGGTACTGACACGAAATTTTTTGTCTATTGTTTTATGTGTCAAATGACAGGCCAACACTTCAAGAGCGTAGGAAATGTACCGGTAAGCATGAGTGCGCCCCGGCCTTTGAAAGCTAGTTTTGATTCTACTGTACCCTGGCATCATGGATGGATGGATGCTATGAGCGTCCCCTTTATAACGGGGTGGTGACAAGTATGCCACCAGGCTCGACAAAAAAAAAACCTTTTTTTCTTTTTTGATGTTGGCCTAATGCCTCTACTTCAATAAATTCTATCTTAATGGAAAAAAAGGTAAATTTTCAGCTTAAGTTCTCTGCGATTTACGGCACGCTGTCCATATTTTATTTTTCCAATATTTATTTTTGTCCTTTCTCTCTAATTTTCTGCCACCAATACTCTAACCGTCTCTTACTTATTTCAATCGCGGGTGTGTTCAGCTTTCCATTGATGTCCCTAAAACTCAAGGCTTCTTGTAGGCTCGTGCCCAAACGTACACCTGGGTGGATATCTCCACATTCAATCAGAACATGCTCCGCCGTTTCCTTATCTTTCCCGCAGCATGTGCATTGTTCTTCTTCTTTACTGAATCTTGCTTTATAACTACGCGTTCTAAGGCAACCCGATCTCGCTTCAAACAGTAAAGCGCTTCCCCTTGAATTATCGTAAAATGCCTCCCTCCTTATTTCATTTTTGCCCTTTCGGTAGTTACTCAAAGCCGGTTTTTTCTCCATAGCTGCCATCCAGTAAATCCTCTCCGCCTCCCTGACTTTTCCTTTAACGCTCTTTGTTGACATATGGCTTACAATACCAGCCGTATATTTACTAGTGAGTCTTCTAGTTCTTTTTCTCCACTGTGTGTCCACGCTCTTCCTATACAAATAACGGAACACCTTCTCTGCCCATCTATTCTCCTTCATATTTCTTAGCCTTTCTTCGAACCTTATTTTGCTCTGCGCTTCCCTCGCCTCAAAACCTGCCCACCCCATATCGCCCTTTACAGCCTCGTTTGTCGTCTTCCCGTGAGCACCCAACGCGAGGCGTCCCACAGTCCTTTGATTTCCATCCATTCCCGATTGCACCTCTGCCCTCATGCACACCACTGAGTTCCCAAAAGTAAGCCCTGGAACCATTACACCCTTCCACAGACCTCGAAGCACCTCATACCTATTGTATCCCCACAACGCTCTGTGCTTCATTATTGCCGCATTCCTCTTTCCTTTTGCTGCCGAGGCTTTTTCCTGTACCTCCATGTATCTATCACTCTCATTTACCCATACTCCAAGGTACTTGTATTCACTTACCCTCGGTATTTCTTGGCCTTGTATGGACACCGTCTGATCACAGGGATCATTGAATACCATCAATCCACACTTCGTTACACTGAATCCTAGTCCAAGAGCTTCATCTTCCCTTCCGCATATATTCGCCAGCTGCTGTATATCATCTCGACTGTCCGCAAATAAGACGATATCGTCCGCATAAAATAAACCTGGAAGCTTCTGCTCAATCATCATGCCGCCCTGTTTGTGTGACAGATTAAAACCAATGTTGCTACCTTCTAGCGCTTTTTACATACTCACCATGTACAACATGAATAACAGCGGGGACAAAGGACATCCCTGTCTCAGACCCTTGCCAACCTCAACGTTCTCTTTGCTACGCATTCCTTCCCACTCTATGCAAACTGTATTTTCTCGGTATATCTCCCTCAAAAGCTGTATACAGTCGTCGCCCATGCCCATTCCTTTCAATATATTCCACAAAATTTCCTGATTAACGTTGTCATATGCCCCAGTGATGTCTAGAAAAGCCACGTACAAGGGCCTATTCTCTCTTTTAGATATTTCTATACACTGAGTGAGAACAAACAGGTTATCGTCTAACCGCCTGTCGACTCGAAATCCGTTCTGAAGTTCTCCCAAAATATCGTTATGTTCGGCCCATGTTTCTATTTTCATTTTTACTGCTTGCATCGCCAACCTGTATAGTACCATGGCATAGTACGAGCAGCGCCCCCAGGTGGTTTATGCGTGCATAAGATTTTGCGATGTATTCTTGTCCACACATCGCTTCTTCAATCGTCTGCTGTATGCTGATCGCTTCTTCAATCGTCTGCTGTATGCTGCACCTGTCGCAGCTGTCATAGCAATTCGAAATCAAACGATTTCTCTGGCCTCTGATAAGCGTATATCTTGCGTTCGCGTGCGCATACCCTGTTCTAGAGTCCACTAGCTGGCTTAACAGGTACGCTGAATGATAGTGACTGGAAAGCGCGAGCAGGTGATTGGGAAGGTCAGGCGGAAGCTAGCTTTTTTGTTTTGTTTTGGGGCTCCACATCATCACAACTAGCCACACTGCTACGTAAAGTCACCAGGGTTAGTACTGTAGCTCGACGTCAAAGTTGTGTCAATGTTTGTAGATTCGACACGAGAAAAACCAGTTTCACATGAAAATGAAATATTTTATCAGCATTAGCTGAGTGTGACACTTGCTCAGAGCAGTCTCTGTATACAGGAGATTTGTATGGCAGAGTAAACTTGCCTCCCAAAAAAGGTGTCAGTACCCCTTTACCTTTTCTATAAGTTTTGATAAAATATGTACACTTATTTGGTTTTCAGATGTAGGAGTAAAACAAATTCAGAGCCGATAGTGACAGTGAACAAGTACTTATCAGTGGCTGTTATGCATCGCTCAAATCTGATTATGTCAATATCGTCATTAATAAGCATAACTTAGTGTGCGACCATCGGTTACAACAACACTCCAGAATTGTATAGGGTTTGTATGCAGTGCTGAGTAAACTAGAAGAATCCAGTTTTTGCTTGTCTCACACATTGGCAATAATGATTTTATGATTAGCGGGAGCTCCTTGTCCTACTAGATTTGCGAAAGTGCTTTCATCTGTTGTCTTTTGAGAACCATGGGTAAATTTTGTCTGTTTTCACAAGAATCACGAGTATGGATTCAATTTTCAAGGTTTTCCTAATGTTTTATCGATTTCCCACAGTGTTTGCTGTGTTCTCTAAAATTGTTGTCAAAAGTGACCCACTTTTTTTATAAGCAATTCATAATTTATAGTCAGTGAATACTTCCCTCGATGGGTTCTTGTTTTTATTTTGCTGATGGAAGCTCCTTATCTCATTAGATTTGTGATGAAGCCTCTTCCTGGTGAGGAGCCTTCCTTTTCAGATGTGTTTTAAACCACGGGCATTTTTGTCTGTTTTCAAAAGAACTACGAATATAAGTTTGCATTTTAAGGTTGCGATATTGTTTTTATAGATGTCCCTCTGCGTGTTTGGTATTTTGTTTGAAATTGTTCCAAAATGTCGTGTACTTTATAAGCCGTTTAGAGTTTATTGACAATGATTTCCTCGATGGGGACCTTTTTTGTTGCACAGGCAGTACACTCATCACTAAGCTTAGGCAGAGCCCGAACAATACAGTCAGGTACAGCTTTAGATGTCTGTAGCATTTACTCCTCAAAAGCCACAAGCTTTCACCAATGGGGGTGAAATTTAGACTGATGTCATGGGTTGGATGGCCGGGATACCCGGTTTCGGAAAATGAAAGGTGCATGAGAACGACTGCTTCTTTAGTGGTAAAGATGGTCAGCTGCTGTGCTTTGGTCACCTAGATGAGGCCTCTGCATATTTATTAAGTTGTACTCTACCAGAGAGTTCCGTAGTAATATTTAGAGGGAGATCTGGCACTAGTGTCTACGCGGGCTTCTTCAGGAGCGCTTGTACCCCCCACGGGAATTATGGAAAGTACAAGCTTCGGAACTGCTTCGAATGGAACATCAACATCGATACGATTTCTAAATCTGTCCAATTTGTTGTCTTTGTGTATGCTCATTTGCATTTCAGTTCATTGTTCGCATTTCTTTGTCTTTTTTTTTCAGGGCACTTTTTGGAATTTATATGGTCAAATAGTCGCACTTAAAGCACGTAAACATAAGAAAAGTCAGAGGTAAAATGCAAATACTGTATTGTTCCTTTCGTATGCCATTTGTGTCAATGTTAAGTATAAAAATCTCACATTGTATCTTATTACATTTGTGTTTCAGTGCAATGTTTTGTATTTATTCAATCACATTTATGTTTCAGTGCAGCATTTGCAATTCTGTGATTTCAATTGTGTTTCAGTGCAATATTTTGTATTTGTGCAGTCACATTGATGCTTCATTGCAATATTTGTATGAATTCTCTCACATATGAATAAATTCAACATATTGATGTTTTGCAAAATTGAGTTGTGAATTAGTCCTTGTGCAAAACTTTTCTATAGCAGAGAAGGGCAGCCATAGTAATCATAAGTAAATCATTTATATCTATTGGTGGAGCACTAATGAACCTATATATAGCACATTCTGATCTTCATGTCAAAGCAATGTGGCAGCGCTACTGATGCGGAGAAAGACATGTTTAAGAACAAAGTACCAGCAGACATGAGTGAACCATTGATACATCTACTTCACTACTGCATCACTAAAATGCTTCTATACATGTTACACAATAGCAAATGATCCCTTAAGGTCTTCCTTGTTGCAATAATTGGTAGGAAAGGTCTAGTTATGGCAGACTTCATTCTTTAAGGTAGTGCGTGAGAGCTTATTGGTCACTTGCCAGCTGGTAAAAAGATATCTCTTGTGCTATATGATACCAGCAGGCAGAAAATGTGTTCCATGCTTGCCTTTCTGACAGTGAGTGGCTAGAAAGGCAAGCCCGGACATTTCCTGGTTAACAGTCTCCGATTAACACCAAAAGGAGCTGCCAGAGCATGGATAGGCAGTATCAATGGCACTTCTCAAATGCTTATTTGGGATACGTCTGTCACGTTCTATATAAATAACAATTAGCTCTGGAAGATACTATGTTACGATATACATTAGCACAGACATTTTATTAGGATAGTATGATAAACACAGTATCATGTATTTGTGTTCAAAGTGAACCTACACTGTAGACTCTCAGAGCATGCAGATTAATAAAATAGAACTGTTGCTTGAATAAAACAACTGCCTAAACACAGTACGGGTGCTGACTCAGAAATAAATTTTATTGGGAAAAACAAGCATATATATGGTGACATACAACATAACAAAAAAGAACAAAAAAGGATCCTAGCTAAAAAAAAACAGGTACATATATATAAAGCGGTATGAGCCTTGGGACAAGAGACGAAGAAGCACAAAAGTTGGGGCAGGAAAGAACAGTAGGATGAAGCTGGGAATGATGGACGCCAGTCTCTACTGAGGCTATAAAGCTGCTCTGTTCTTTTAAGTTGAAACACTGCATTATTTTGGTGCAGCGGGCCATCGAAGCCAACATGTGGGTGACGTTCTTCGTCAACGTGACCTCCATGGAAGAGATCATCTTTTCGAAGTACCAAGTTCAAGATGAAGCAGCGGTGGACCTACCTCGTGAGCTCTGCTCGGAAGAACTCGTAAACCAGGTTGTGGGAAAGGCCGCTGTGGACGCTACTGAACTACAAAGGAAAGGTGCTGTAAAAGAGAACTTGCATGTGGCGACCTTCTACAACCTAGTTCTTCAACCAGTGCGTCGAAGAGACTCAAGATCACGGTCTTTGACGAAATAGGTGAGCCTCGTTTTGAAGGCTCTTCAGCTGCAACATGAACAGATTATGCAACAGAACGAAATATTAACATCCTTTATAAGCTCTCTGAATGCTGAGAAACCGATGCCTAAATTCGTAGAACCCGATGCCTTCGACCAAAAGCACGAAACAAGGGTTCGTTGAGAAGATCTCCCAGTTGAAGAAACCATATGACGTCTATTCACTGCGTGTGTTTTTGGGATGGGCAGGACATTTCCGAACTTTCATTAAGAACTTTGCTGTCAAAACTAGATGCCTCGCATGTTTAACACATAAAGACGTTCCCTTTGAATGGAGTGACGAATGTGAGAGAGTCTACCGTGACTTGGTGCTCAGAATCTCTTCCGACTCTGTCCTATGCCTACCAGACTTCACTTTACCCTTTGAATTAAACACTGACGCCTCACATTATGGGACAGGAGCAGTGTTGTATCGAAAATATGTTGAAGCATCCAGCTGAGAAAAGCGACTTGTAGTAGGTTACTACAGTTACACGTTTAAGCCATCTGAAACTAACTACACTACTACAAAAAAGGAAGTCCTGGCCGTTCTGAAGGCCACTGAGTACTTCCGTTTGTACCTGGAAGGTACTAAGTTCACTTTGTTCACCGATCACCAGGCCCTCACTAATCTCTTGAATATGAGCCAAACAAAAGGACATATTGCTAGATGGGTGAATTACTTGCAGCAATACGACCTTACAATCTTGCATCGATCAGGGCCACTTTTAACCGATGCAGATGCTCTATCAAGGTTGATGGTACGAAGCAACCCAGAAAAATCCGAACAAATCAATGAAGTGAAGCTGTCGGAAGGCTCTGAACAACTGGTTTTTACTGAAAGTTGTTATGAAGTCCCATCAACACTTGTTTCCAGAGTCCTTTGTTTGTACCACGATAGCCCAGAATCTAGAGGACACAATGGATTTCGGTGCACCTACAACAAATTGGTGGCCTCACATGAAGAAAGGTTTCAGTCAGTACGTTCATTCCTGCCATGTGTGTCAAGTACACAAAGTCAAGTATAAACAGCCCACGGATGCTATGATACTACCTTGCCACTCGAACATACCTTTCAAAGTAGTTCACCTGGATTTTGCCAAACTAAATAAGAAACGGGCGGAGTCAATAAAACGCAAGCTTTTCTTCTGGCCATAGATGAACACACGAGGATGGTCGTGGCACAAGCAGGAAAAGAAGATACAAATAGCGTCATAGGCCTCCTCGAAAAGGCATGTTCAAGACTACGTGGTCAAAAGTATGCGATAAAGGCCCGTTCAAGAGCGAAAAGCTAGCAAGATGGGCTCGGGATCACAATATATCGATCAAGTTCTGTGCTCCACACCATCCCACAGCGAATGGGCAGGCAGAACGTGCCATACGGGACGTGAAACAGTACATCAAGATGTACGATAGTTTTCCTGGTGGATGGAAATGTTCTTTGGAAGCCGCCGTGATACATCATAATCGATCCTGTACAAGTGGCTTTGGGTGCAATCTACAGTACGTTGTTTGAGTATGAACCCCTATTTTGCAGGCAGACCATGAGTTGGGACTCTTAAAAAAACATCAAGGTCATTGAGGAGAGGCAAGAACAATCACAGGAGGAGAGATACCGAAAATGAATGAAAAAAAATTTCGGCAAGAGGCATCGAGCAGACATGCCAGACATTCAAGTCAGCGGCCTCGTATTAGTGAGGATAGGAATAAGAGATGACAGTGGCAAATTTTACGGTCCTAACCCTGTGACCAAGACAGCCACCCAGAACGGAATTTTGAAGACTGTCTGGTACACTGGTGAACGTGGATCGGTTGAATATGCTTCAATTGGAAAAGTCTGCAAATATTACCCCAGTAGGGGTAATTACAAGAAACCGGAAAAGGTGAAGTGGTATGAGCCCTAGGTGAAGTGGTGCGAGCCCTGGGACAGAATAAAAAGCACGAGAGCCGGAGCAGGAAAGAAAAGAAGGATGAAGTTGAGAATAAAGCAAATTAAGATGGATGCCAGTTCCATACTGAGGCTATAACGCTGTCCCGTTCTTTTTAAGGAGGAACATTACAATATATACTGACGATACAATTTGAACAACAAGTGATATAAAGGGTATCTGCCTTTACTCAGGCTTCAGTTTAGCCGCTGACCTGCCCGAGTGACGATGCGCTCTTGCCACGGAACTCGGCCTTCATTCATAAAGCATTTGGTGAGCTTCTCCCGGACATCTATCGCCACTCTGCAAAGTAGATGCACACAATATAAAAGTGAACAGAATTATTGACATTTGCTCTGAACTGTCATTTGCAAATTAGAACACGAGTTCTACAAAAATAATGGCAGTACTTTTCTAAAATTAAGATGTAAGAAAGAGTGTGACTGCGACAGCGAGATGCCTTTCAGCAAAAACCTTATTTTCAGAAAATGAATTGCACATAATAATGCCAAACGTATGAAAGATAAAGGGTAGGGTGTTCAAAATTTTACCTAGCGGAGTGACAGCCAGACGCAGGGGGCTCATTAAATATAGAGGGGTCATCGTCGCCGTCCCTCCAAGCTCCTTCCATGCAGCTGCCCTGCCAGTCCTCATGGTCCACATAGCCTGGTGGATTATATGTCAGCCTTGCATGTGGCGACTCCTGGAGCATGAAATTGTGCAGCACGACGCATGCCCGGATGATGTTTTTGGTGGTGGTCTCTGAGGCCCTAAAGACTCTGCGGAGAATCCGCCACCAACTTGACATAATGCCGAATGCATTTTCAATGAGGCGACGTGCACGGCTCAGCCTGTAATTGAACGTGGCCCTCTGAAGGTACTCTGCACGCTGTGCAGGGTTGCTCCGGTGCTTCTGCAGTTCTAAAAAAAAATTAAGTAAGCAATGAAACGCACGTAAGAACATCAAACGAAAAATAATGAGGTACCATTACTCATTACAGCAGGTATTGGAGTGCAAAGCAGAAGCTTTATGTTTGTGCAAACAACTTTCCGTGTATGTGTACGTAGCACAAGCGCTGAATGTAAGAACTCGGCATGAGTTTTATACATATTGTCATCCTGTAATTTTATATTCTGGCTGCGATATTGCAAGCAGTTAAGCAGTACGCAGAAGCTGCATTGCTGCCACGATTTTTGTGGCTTGCGCTTTATTTGCTCTCCAGCAAGCATGATATACTCATCAAGGTTAATTTATTCTCGCTAAATAAATTAATATCATTTTTTTATGTGGACCTTTTTTTCGGTTTCGGTTTCTAGGCGCAGAATTAGCATGTGACATGGCTGTGTAGCTTGGTCACATGGCTACACAAGGCTGTTAAGCATGTCATGCTGATTATCGTCTGCTCTCGCTGGCTTTCTCGCACACACATCATACAAGCACCTACAAAACAAACGAGAACTTTCGAGAACCTCTGCCACATACCAACTGGCAAAGCATTGGGACGATGCTTTGCCACAACATGCTTGCTTTACCTTCGAAATTTGATTGCACCGCCCCTTTTCTCAAGAATCGGTTCTTTTTATATGTTACAAGTACTAGCTAAAAGGTCAAAATGTTGCGTATATCATTGAAATGACTAAACACAAGTCAGTTTTCCAAAATTTAATAAAGCACTGACAATGTCAACTACACTACCATCAACATCTGCTTAATACAGCTCAATTAAGAATCCCCACAAATGTAGGAGGCCTTTCTGCAGAGCCACTCAATGACATGACAAGTACACTCAGCTCCTGCAGTCTGCTTTGGTATGCATAGTTGCACACTTCCGAAGTATACGCTACCTTTGACACTCCTATCTCTCCGCATAGTTTACAGTAACTATATGCCTCAGTAGTGCAGATATTGTCTAACTACGCCCATTTCATTTGTGTAGTGTTTATGAACTGTTAACTATATTTCTATATTAATTTTTTTGTAGAATCTTCTATAAGAATTTTCTTTGTATTTGTATAATTTTCCAGCATCAAGAAAGAAATTGTGCAGCACATGCACAACGAAACTTGCCTCGCTGGGGGTAGGGTCGCATTATGAAAGTCTTCAGGGGAAAGGCTTCATCCCCTACTAATACATAGGGTATAAGTCCTATGCTTCCGACATTTGCTGGCGGGGGAACTTCAAACAGTCTTCTGTTAAAGCAATCCAGCAAACGGGACCTTAAAAAATTCCACTGTCTTCTTCGCCTCCAAAGTGGCCCATGTCAACGTATGTAAATCTGGAATACAGTGATAGGTAATGCTGTATGAGAACACATATTGTTCCCTTTGTGCAAAGGACTGGTTTTCCATAGCGAGTCCAGTAGTACATGTACTGGCCATCTGTAAAAACTTGCAGAATGTAATTATCCTCCAAAAATGAGCATACAGTGTACAAGAAAAGTTTATTAGGCTTAGTGGTCACCCCGCAAATGAATACCGTAAATATTGTGCAGGATGATCCACCTTTTTGTTACATGTGGCTCTTTACGTACAAGTCATCAGTTTGACCAGGGCTGTGGTCGCAGTGCTTTGATGTAAGTGAAACGCTACATGTATGTGTCTGTGTGATGTCAAGGCATGTGAAAGATGAAACACCAAGCAACCGAAACTTTGAAGCCTTCCAATTAGACGTGTGATGTCCGACACTGGTCTGTACCTACTTTGCTCTCTTTTAATCACGTCTTATAATGAGGCATAGCCTCCCCGCCAAAGGCTTCACTTCCTCATCATTACTGTTGCCATATTCACGCTAAAAAGGGAAAAACACACAGTGGGAGAACCAAAAAGAAAATCTAGTAGACATAATTATACAGCACACCACCCAGACTTCACTTCCTCCTCACTCATCCGGTAGGTGTAAAAAAAGCGAGTGATGGTGTTGTCGTAGATGCAACACTGCTTTCTGGCGACAGGTTTTAAGGCATGCCAGTGGCAGTGGTAATGAGTACAAGAGAGAGGGAAGGGATAACAGTATTACTATTAATAAGGTCTCTCTGAACAAATGGAAATCGTTATGAATATCTATGAGTGTAAGTAATAATGCAAGTGTGGAACCCCACAGTTTAGCATGAACGTAAGTGACTGTAACACCATTGAAGATAATGTTGAATGAGTATGACAATCTGCTTGTTATGATATTGTCACGTGCTCGCCCAAGAAAGACGATGACACTTCTGCATGTGCCAGGAAGGACTACGAATTGGACGAAGAAGAAGAACTCGCTTGCGCGTTCTAATTAAAAAGACCGACCAGCTTCTGGCGTCTCAGTCTCTACGGCAAGACCTCTGTTTTGACGTCGTGACACTGGTGGAGGTGCTGGGGCCTACAACCGGATGCAGGACAGTCTTGCTCGGACCCGTTCACCTAGTCCAGAGACCCAGCCCCTCGTCACGACTCCGGTGCACCGATTCAGTCGGCGCCTACTAGGCCTAAGTCCGGAGTCCGTATCTGTTCCGCCTCTAACCAGCATGGCAGCTCCTACCACATCCACGGCTACCCTTCCATCGCAGACCACTCTTCCCTCCCAGGTGACTCTTGAACATCCTCGTGTTCCTGAAGTTTTTCATGGGGAAGAGTACGAGGATGTCGAGGACTGGCTCGAACAGTTCGAACGGGTCGCTGTATCTAACAACTGGAACGAACAGCACAAACTTGGCCGTGCATATTTCGCCCTGGAAGATAGCGCTCGCACGTGGTACGAGAACCACGAGGCTACTTTCCAATCTTGGGAAGATTTCCGTCGACAGCTCCTCGCAACATTTTTGAACACGGACCGACGGGATCGCGCACAGCAACTGATTGAGGCTCGCGCTCAAAAACCCAACGAAACAGCTGCCATGTACGCAGAGGGTATGATCCGTCTGTTTCGACGAGCTGACCCTGACATGCCCGAGGCAAAGAAGGTGCGTCACCTAATGCAGGGTGTCAAAGAACCAGTGTTTGCGGGCCTCGTACGAAATCCACCTACAACCGTAGATGAATTCATAAGAGAGGCGACTGTCATCGAGCGCGCACTGCGACAACGATACCGACACTTTGACCGCCTGCCGAACCACACGGCAGTAAGTGCTGCAGCTCAGAACACTGCCGTGTGTGAAAGTTCCCTACGACAAATGATTAGGGAAATACTGCGTGAGGAACTTCGGGCCCTCTGCGTCCCTCCTAACCAACCGCCCGTCGCATCTGTTGCCGAAATCGTCCGCCAGGAGTTGAGGCAAGCCGTTACACCACCGGCGCCAAGTCCTGAGCCACATCCAGCGAGCTACGCTGATGTGGTCCGTCGTCCTCCACCGTCATTTGTGGCGACACCCTTCCAGCCACGACCCGCGGCCGTACCTTGGTGGCAACGGGATTCCATGAGACGACCACCAGTTCGCCGAACTGACTTGTGGCGCATGGCCGACCGTCGACCTATTTGCTTCCGCTGCGGAGAACCAGGCCACATTGCTCGCTATTGCCGTCATAGCAATTCCGGCTTCGGGAACTTTTCTCGTCCCGCTTCTTTCAGCTCTGAAGACCGTCGTGACAACAATGCCGATCAACTGTCGACTGGCCAAGCAACTACACTGCGTCGCTGGCGATCTCCATCTCCTGCGCGTCACCGTGGCTTCCCTCAGAGCTACGCGGACGTCACCAGAGGCCGTTCGCCTAGCCCGCGCCGGGGAAACTAACTGCTGCGACCTCCGGGGGCAAGGTTGCCAATCGTCGAGACACCGAAAAGTTCCCCCTATCATCGCAAGAAGATATGACAACCACGACGAATACGACGACGAATACGACGACGAATACGACGACGAATACTAATGCCGGTGAAGTTGTACGTGCTGATCTTAGCGTTTTCATTGACGGACATTACGTCACAGCACTGGTCGACACTGGCGCCGACTTTTCAATCATGCGACAAGAACTCGCCGACCGCCTTAGAAAGGTCAAGACACCGTGGACAGGGCCACACATAAGAAGTGCTGGTGGTCAGCTGATGACTCCCACGGGTAAATGCACCGCTCGACTTCGCATTGGGAATTCTAGCTTCGTGGCCACTTTCGTCCTGTTGCCAGACTGCTGTAAAGAGCTAATTTTGGGCATGGATTTTCTTCGAGATCATGGCGCTGTTATCAACATCCCTCAACGCATGGTGACGTTTTGCGCACATCCGTATGTCGACGACAACAGCGACGAAATACGGGGCAGTTTGCGAATAGCCGACGATGTGACGCTCCCACCGAGATCCTGCTGCCTTGTGTCTGTGTCCAGTGGGCGGCCTTCCTATAAGGATGTGATAGTGGAGCACATAGTCGCTCTTTTGCTCACGCAAGGCATTTCCATCGCGAGAGGCATCCTAACGCTTACTGGTGGACAGGCAGAAGTGCTCCTTACAAACTTCAGCAACGAGCGCCGTCAAATACAGAAGGCCACATGATTAAGTCGAGAATTACCATGAGGGGAAATTCAACCAAGTTGCCTATTCATTGTCATTACTGCTTGAGAAGGCCAGTAAGAAAAAGAATTTCACCTGTAATGTACATCACACACTGCAAGGAAAACAACACTGAAGGTTTTCTTGTAGTTTAAGTTCCTTGAACCGGTATTCCTTGGGCATTCAATGATGACATGTTTTCCATCTATGCTTCCCAAACAATTAGGAAAATTCCAAAATTCCTCCATATCTGCAGTAATCTAGATCCATCAAGAAAGAGCCACAAAAAATAAAATCAATATAAATGAACTCAGTGGCACAAAATGCTTGTTCAAAGATAAACACTGGAATGCAACATGGAATATGACAATTAAACATAAAGTTATGCAGATGCCTAGTTGGAGCTGAGTTGTGGTTTGCAGATAATTGAAGCACTCACAGCATTACAACACACACTGTCGGACTAAAATAGGCCGATTTCTTGAAACATATTATGTACCAGCACAGAACCAATGAAATTAAATTTTGAACATGTTTAAATATTCAAAAAGCAGTTATTGCATCAGAGTCATTTACCTGAATGGGCACCAAGCAATTTCTATAGCAATTTTTTAAATGAATTCGGCAAGTAACAACGTACTACTCTTGAAACGGAAATACTTTGCAAGCCGAGCTCAAATTATTTTACCATTACTGCAACCTGAGTGTATACTTCCTGTTGTCATTTCACAAAGGAGTGCACTGCCAGCCACTCATTCGCTGATGTTTTAATGTTACCAAGCAACCACTTTATCATTCGCCTTGCTGTGGCCAACTGCTTGCATAATTCCAGTGGACTGAGAGGAATAACTTATTTCTGATTATTTTTGTAACTGCAGCACGTTACATGGCCATGAGGAACACTGACTTCTTCATTTGAAAAAAAGCACTCAATTTAGACTACCTAATGTAGTTAATGAAAAGTTCAATGAGATAAGTTGCTTGTGAATGTATTTTTCAAAGAAAAATGATGAAACCACAGCAATCCTCATATGCCAATGATACACATCAGCCACTAAAATAAAAAAAATCCAGTATGAATGGTCCTCTCATTACCCTTTTCCACTCCCAGTTGTCTGAGGAAACTTCATGTACAGTGGTTGGAGAACATGCCACAGCACGGCGGTTCTTTCCCTTACTATATCACCTGGCGTGGATCGTCCTGTCAGAAAGTTGAATGACAGATTTTGGAAGGTGTCTCGATTAGCAAGAAATCTGAAAATACAAAAAATGTTTCTAAGGCAACACGTCTACTTTTCTTCCACTGAGCTGAATGCTTAATGCTGCTGAAGACAATGAATGGCTCTTGCTTCAAAACACCGATCGCAATGCTGAACTAGAGAGACAGGTCATGCAGGCACTTCCCCAAGCAAAAGAAACTAGTGATTTTTCTCTTTCTAGTGATCTCAACAAAGCTTTCAGTGTATGTTCTCATTAGATGTCAAACGACATGTGAAAAACTTTGTCATTTAGTATTCCTGAAAACTTACTTGACTGAGGAGAAGTGCTGTAAAAGCGAGGAGGAAGTAAAGCAAAATGGGACGAGAATAGAGTATGGCATAGCCTCACATGACCTAGTTTAAATGTGGGATTCGAAAAGCGACTGTGGGTGTAGCAGACTGATGTTAGAGTGAACAAGAGGGAAAGAAAAGTTGTTCATGATTAGAAGAAAGCACCTAATTTCCACAGCCTATTAGGGAGCACGGCTCAACGCCTAGGAAAAGGAAGAGGGCAAAACATAATGAGATAAATAAAGATAAAAGGAACAATAATGTGTATAAACAGATGAATGGGCACGAAATAAATGACAGAGATGACAGAATATCTTCATCTGCGTTCGGCAAGTGGTGTCGTTTTCCACCTATGCACTGTGCTAAGGTTACATAAACATGAAACTGTTTTTTTTTCATTTTAAGACCATAACCTAATAACTATTCCATGGTGCTAACTTGGAGTGTATGTTATTGAGCATAAAGCGTGAATATTACTATATTAGTAAACATAGGTTTTGGTGTAGCTATGCTTTAGCATGCAGTACAAAGCTGCAAACGTGTTACTTGATTATTACTTTTCTTTTGATTGCCTTACCTCAGGGTCATCGCCAGCCTTTCATGTGCAGAAATTGGCAGCCGAAACGGCGTCACTCTTCTCTCGATCAGTGGTCCAACGAGACTGAGCAATGTGTCAAAAGTCCTTGGTGGCATTCGAAGGAAACTGAAAAATGAGGCTGATTACTAGAAACTGGATTTCAGGGTGTTGCTTTTTTTGTTCCTTGCACTCCTATCATGCTGCTTTCATTTAAGATCATAAATTAGAGGCTACTGAGGGCTTTTCTGTAGTTTTTATGGTGTATATAAATACCAAATATGGCCATTTTTGCCTAAATTCATGAAAATGGCGGGAAGGCACAAATAGAAAAAATCCGTAAACAGAGGTACTTTGCTGGAGCCAACAATTTGACAAGTGGACTTGCCTTGCTCAAGGCTAGACTGAAACTGTTGTATTCTAGCCTTGAAAAAGACAACTTTGCTTGTCAAAACATCGACTCGAGCACAAAACCCCTATTCACCGATTCTTTATATGAAAATTGTCTTCTTACGAACACTACTTTGCCAGGACAAGGCCATGTTTCTCAGGACACCCTCTCATGCGAGCTCATACAACGAGAATGTAACCTGACAGAGCATAGGCTTGGAGATGTTACTAATCCATTTTACATTATATTTTATTTTAGCACACTGTTAAGCAAACATATTCTGTCCTCTGTTTTGTTTAAGAGTACGCTAAAAGTTGATGAGAAGCTGCCTCACGCAATCATTCTGCCAGCACCCATAATCGAACATTTATGAGCATACCTAGAAGCTCTTGAGTATTATAGCTGCAACTCTTCGAACATCAATGTCAGTATTAACAGCTTTTCAGGTGTCGAGAGAACTATTATGAGGAAGGCTCAAGCTGCCCTCTTTGTGGATAACCTGCTAGGAGATGTTGCCTACTTGTGCATCGAAATCTACATGTTCTTCACAAACAGTACCAGGAAACTCTGACATTGTGGAGGAACTCTAATTGCAAACATTGCATACAGTATATATGTAGAAAAGAATAGCCACTGTTCCTGAATGACCAGTGCCTGAAAGGGCATGTGCAAAGTTACAGTGGGTCTTAGACAAGAACTAGAGACCTGTTCTTAAATAAGCTATAGAAGTTCTTAAGCCTCAGCACTCTAGGACCCCAGTGTAGGTTCAGTCATTGAATGTCCCCTAATACAACTTCACTTCAGCAGCATCTGTTAACACTGTGCGTACTTCACCAGTGTATGCACTTATTTTCAGTGATGGGAGGCGCAACATTAAATTGGGAAAAAGTAACAGTTCCCTATTTTGTCAATTTTCACAGAGATTGCTAGGCTACGTTCCTCATGCTCACAGAACGTATTTTTTTGAACATCAAATGGGCTGTATTTGGCAGTGTTAGGATGAATGCCCTGTTCAATTCGAATATTGTCATTGTGCACACAAAAATTGCCAGTGTGGACCTAACAGCTCTCACACAAGAACATGTTAAATTCTTAATAAATCATTGTCTCTAGAACTTATTGTATTGTATGTATTTAAATGAATTAATTTGTTCCTAATTCATCGCATCAGTAAGACATGAAGTAGTGCTTCTGAATCAGTATTCCGAATTTTCAAGTATTATTTTTTATGTATGTTTGACCATACGCAATACTCGGGTAATCAACAGTGGCCATTGAAAAGTGAATGTGCGCATAGGCGTACAGTTACCTAGGGGGACCTCGTTAGACTATTCGGCCCATGGCCTTCCTGAAGTAAAGACGGAAGTAAACAGCCAAGGAACCGCCGTCTCATTCACGGACTTTTGGCTGTCGACCATTATCATCAGAAACCTGAGTGGGCATAACGCAGTTAATTAAAGAGGCAGACTTTTCCCGCATCCCCTTCCCCTCGTGCACACGACCATGAATGCCATGCGATGTCATGCGCGACCTGTACAATCCTTGAAAAGATTTGCATTCATGTACAAATTTATTATGCCTATATTGACGAAGTTGGAGGCATAAAACCTCGTTTTTATTGCCCCTTCTTGGCACCTGAAAATTTGCCGTCAACTGATTTTTAACAGCACTAAACACTGAATGATATAAATTACTTACTCCCTGAAATAGACTTCATCCCTTGCTCGCAGACGGTGAAGCAGTGTGTGGGCCTGTCCTTCAGTATCTCTGTATCTCCAAAGCGGATGACCCCAATATCTTCGCGGCGCATTTCGAGAGCGGCGACGCTGAAGCAACAGCAGACACGCCATCACGGTAACGTTGAGCGTTGCGCGGAGATCGTCGTCACCTGCCATTGTTCGCACGATTGCACCGTAAAGTCGGAGAGCTCAGAACCAACGCTTCCTAGTACAGGAGGCGTTGTCAGAACAGACGACGAAAAAGCGCGTGAAATCTCGTGAGCTGCGAGACCGCTCGAGACTGTTGTCACGTGACTCCCGCAGATGTGGCCAGCGTGCCGCTTTTCACCGCTCGGCGGCGAAGACGCGCGTCATGCCGCGGCGGCACGCTTCCCGCTAGTGTGCTCGTACCCTTACGCTGTCTCTCCGTCCACACCGCTCTCCTCGCCGCAGGTGTTGGAGCGCTGCCAAGTATACTCTCGCCTTCCTAGCAGTGTGTGGTGACGTCTGTGTCCCTCGCCTGCCGCGTGTCATCTGTCTCTCGCTTCACCCTCTCCACTGCTCCCAATGCTCGAGCCCACTCCTTACGTGGACATCGTCTCATCCGTGCCACCCCTCTCCATCTGTCGGCGAGAAGAAGCCGCGAGCCAGGGGGTGCACGTGCAACGCGCTTCGAGAATCTTGCGGCGCCGACAACGTCGACAGCGCGCCGCTGCTTGCCGCACGATCACGCTGACGGGCAGGACGCCGTCGCGGCACGCTTCCCGCTAATGTGCGCGTACCTTTCCCGGCTGTCGCCGGTGTTTCGAGGGTAGCGAAGCCAATCGCATTCGCGAATGACGACGTCAACACCAACGCGGCAACGAGGCGTGAGCCAAGGAAGCTGAACGCAAGCTTCTGCAGTAGAAGACCAGTGAAACCGACGAGGTGCGTGTCAAGAACACTGATTGAGTTAGACAATACACGGCGCACGGGTAACACAGAGGAGACGAGATCCAAGGAAGCCGAATGCAAGCGTCTTCAACGCGTCCCGCTTCCCGTGTTTTTGCGGTTAAAACGAACGTTTACTCGAGTAAACACTGCACCTAGTTTTGCTTCTAATCATTATTCTAGCATCCGTGTCGACACCCGTTTGAACTGGGTCAACGCCATGCGCACCGCTGCTGTTTCACATCCCATAAGGGTTCCATTCGGAGATTTGGTCCATAGTTTTTTGTGTGCAACTTAACAAGTAGGTCAAATGAAGCAGTGCAAAGTATTATTGTTACCATATCTTTATTGTCTGTCTCGTTATCCCCCACGGCTACAAGGTCAACCAATCATACGCTTTATTACGATGAATGGTAAGCTTAAAATAGAACGAGTGCACGATTCGTCGTAGGAGACGAGCAACGCTAATGGTTTCATCTCGCAATTTTATAGCGAAAGCTGCTAAGGAATCACAACAACGCAGCCGAATACGGTGGCGTAGCTGTCTGAAACACCCGGTGTCCGTCCCCACTTGCACGCGAAATGACAACAAATCGATCGGATTCAAACCGGGGCGCTCTGCGGGACGGGTCAATGTTCTACCGCACAGTAGCGGCATGTGCTTGAAACTAATTCCGAAAAAGTCCCCGTTGAGGCGTCATGTCAGGCGAGAACTTATGTTGAAGTATGTGATACTAGAAAATAAAACGTCGTTAACCCTTTATATCCCAGGTGCCGTATTTGGGGCAGCTGTGTTAGAAGTCCCCCCCCCCCATATTTTCAATTATTGCGGCCCTTGATTCCTAGCTGCCGCAAATGTGGAAGTGTAACCTTGACAGATGACACTCCGCGCACTGCAAGTGAGTGCTTCTTTTATTCTAAACATGCACACCACGAGCACCCTCCGAAGATGGCGAATGGCCAGATTTTTTGTGCTCATATTTGCCTATTACTTGTGATATCTTGCTATAAATATCTATTTATTTTCGCGATGCCTTCGGAATGAGCGTATACTTAATAGATTTTAGCGTTATTAGTTATTGACATTTCTAAGGACCATCTAGGATTACTTACACGCTCGTGACACTCAAGACTAGAAATTACGGCTTTCTGCATAAGCCGTAAAAATTGTACCACAGTTCGCAGTGCATTGCAGTTCCCCCTCTTTCACAGTGGATTACTCTAAAAATGTTTCAGAGCGTTTCAAAGCGTTAAACAATTCTGCAGATCTCACGTACCTTGGTAATCCATGTTATTCGAAGCATGCGCAGGGAAGGGGACTGCATTGTAGTTTTTTAAATTGAAACTAAAACTATCGTTACTTAATGACGCTAAAGATACGTACAAACGATGTACACATAGATATATGTTGAACAGTAACATATGTTTTGTGTAAGCAGCTGTTAACAGTTGCGTAACGGTGTCAAAAGAACCGTGAGTATTAGCAACATATAAAACACTAAGCTGATATGAAGTGTTTGTGCTTGCGAGCGCTGACTAGTGCTACGTTGACTACTTTTAGTAGATTGCGCTTATGCGTACATTCGATAATTATTGATATGTGGGGTTTAACGTCCTATAACCACCATATGATTACGAGAGACGAAGTAGGGGATGGTTGCGGAAGTTTTCCCCTGCTGGGGTTCTTTAACGTGAACCCAAATCTGGGCACTGCCCCGCCACGGTGGTCTAGTGGCTAAGGTACTCGGCTGCTGACCCGCAGGTCGCGGGTTCGAATCCCGGCTGCGGCGGCTGCATTTCCGATGGAGGCGGAAATGGTGTAGGCCCGTGTGCTCAGATTTGGGCGCACGTTAAAGAACCCCAGGTGGTCGAAATTTCCGGAGCCCTCCACTACGGCGTCTCTCATAATCATATGGTGGTTTTGGGACGTTAAACCCCACATATCGAAATCTGGGCACTCGGGCCTTCAGCATCTTCGCCTCCATCGGAATTGCAGCTGCTGCAGCCAGAATTCAATCTCGTGACCTGCGGGTCAGCAGCCGAGCACCTTAGTCACTAGACCACCGCGGCGGGGGCACGATTCATGTTAACCGGACTTGACACCTGTATCGTATAGAACATTTATGGTGATGAAATTAGATAGCACCACGACCTTCAGACCTTACTGGGCACTTCAACGTCTCGGCCCACTTAACTACGAGGCTATCTATCACTGGTGGCATTACGAGCTCTCAGAGGCACCCCGGATAACCTTAGGTCGTTCATTTCGTGCTCTTCAAGCTATTTTAGACTGGTTATAGAGCCATGCGACTGTATTTTTGTTTGAATATTGTCTTATATTTCTGCATGTATATTTTTCTTTTCCCTTAATGCTATTCCGCTATCGGGGCGGTGCTTCTTCAGAGGGGGCAGAACCTCTTTTATTTTTTCAATGCCAGCCAGATGTGCATGGTCCAACCGTTCACCACCCTCTCCTCTAACTCTTTTCTGCTCTCACACATCGCCTAGCCTTCGCGTGTGCTTTGCACTCATGGAGGAGAGAAACCATCAAATAGTTCCTCAAGGCGCAAAAATATGCAGTAATTTTTTATCAGTGTGTAGAGATCCATGGGGCGGTGTCTTGCATTACTCATCAGAAAGTTGGCGGTGACAATGGTGCTGTAAAAGATACGTTGTTTAGAGATAGCATGTCGCCATTCGTGGCGCTATGCGGGCCACCAATGGGAATGCGTTACAGCAGCGCTACTGCATGCGTGGGCATTTTGGTATGATGTGAGGCGGTGGCGGCATTGCTTCGAGCCACAAAGAAGGAGCCCGAAGGAACAAATCTGAAAGACGTATGATATTGGAGTGGGATTGATATATGGTGTTTAATGTCCGAAAACCACCATATAATTATGAGAGACGCCGTAGTGGAGGACACCACAAATTTAGATCTGCTGGGATTTACTAACATGCATCCAAATCTGAGCAGACGGGCATACATTGTTTTCGCCTCCATCAAAAATGTACCCATCACAGCCGGGATTTGATCCCGTGACCTGCGGGTCAGCAGCCGTGTACCTTATAGCCACTAGACCACCCCGGCGGGGCTATTGGAGCGGGAAACACGTCAATCGCATCTCCGGGGAAAGCTTTCGGTTGCACGTGTGACGCAAACAGCGCTGCCCCTGATGTATAGCGTCGGGTCCTAAAGACCACTGCTAAAGCTAAAGTGGACCGACGGCTCCCGCTGAGAAGCGCGCATTCGCGGTGGCACAGAAATAAACGAAGAAGGTGTGGTGAGGAGCAACGCCTCACGTGCTCCTTTCTTTTTTTTTGTTTTTTATCGCTCCCTTACGATGTACCTGCTGGCTTGCACAAATTGCGCCCGAATGACTGAGAACTATCAAAATAAGGCTTAGAACGAGATAACGTGCACAACGTGAACAATATAGGTAGTTCTGCAACTTACACGGCCGCTAGCGATACCACTGGGATCCTCGGTTGTGTATAGAAGGTGATGTGCTCGAAGGTGTACCAATTTAACGATGGCTGATGCTCTGTTATTACTTAATAAATACCACTCAATTGACGATACTGTGAGGATACAAGCAAGAACCAGGGAACACATCTACATTATTTAAAATTTACAATAAATGAGTGTAAAATTCAAAGACATTTTGAACTGGAAAGCACCTAATGAAAGTAGAATGTGTATAATTATCCAGCTTGCATTGTTTTTACTTATTAGCCATGGCAAGTAAGTCACTCATGTATATAGTGACTGTTAATGAACCTTCACGTTAGCGCATGATCTACTACGCTTTTCCACATAAAGACTCTTCAAAAAGCCATAATTTATAATTTGAGAAGATTCAACCACTAAAGAGAAATATATCACGTTACAACGAAGACTGATTTACCTCATAATCTAATGTGATCCTTCAAATGGTATGACTGGTGGAGGCTATTTACTTGCAAAAAAAAACTTTTGGCTGAGTTGAATGCTAGTTACAGGTTGAAAAAAAAATAGGTGACACAATAAACCACGTTTTACAGCACCCTTTTCGAGTTAGCCCTTTACGAGTTTCCAATAAATTACTTTCTATTCTAGTATCGGAGCGATGCATCTAATCTACAACGACAACTATTACGGCAAAGTCGAAATCATTAAAGAAGACGGCACAAACATCGTGAGCAGACAGAACAGTAAGGGTGTTAGGAGGGAGGACGTCCTCGTATCCAACGTGAAAACGGGAGACATATTTTCATTTGGTCTCCGCATAGTTACGCACAACACTCTCGTGGTGAGTAGCTTTTCAGTATTTATGCCTTCATTTGAATTTAATCCACGCCCTTTGTAAAGTTATTGTGCCGAATATAGTTAGCCATTCAATAGTACCACCTGTTTCCGAACGTCATTAGTTGTTTCTTCTTTGGTGGCACTTTAAGCCAATTTTTGCCCGCCTTAGTTTTGAAAGTGAGAAAGTATTTACTAAATTGTACTCACCAAATTCGATAACGTCTAAATGAAGAATTTAAGTAAGGCATTCATGAAGCGCATGTCTTCAATATCACAAAAATTGTACGTTTGTAGAGAAAAGAACTGATTTGGATGTCCTTGCCAGAACGAAATTTTCGTTCAGAGACACTTTCAACGTTTTGTTTTCACTTTCTGAAAGCATTGCGTGTTTAACAGCATATTCAGCGCTTGATAGTGAACTGAGCGGGAGCACAATTCAGTCGTCTATTGCTTCAACAGGTAGCGTGAGTGCGACTGATATATCACGCTAGAAAATCGGAACATATTTGTCAGGGTTTTTTCGTAGTTGTATTGGTAGCCAAATAAAACAACTTTATTCAGTATTAACGCGATAGAGTTAAAAAGCTCGTTTCGCAGAAATCCCAGAAGTGGTGGTTGTGAGCGAAAAATTCTTTTATGCGTGACGGAAAAATCCAGAATGATGCAAATAAAGTTTAAATGATGAAAAATTCTGCAGCAGAGCGGGTACCGAACCAGAGCTGTTTGAGTCCAAATGAAGACCGAACCAGAGTCGTTTGCGTGGCAAGCGGATGTTCCACCACTCGACCACGCCTAGGCTTGTCAAAACAGTGAAGAGAACTTCCTCTGCTTGGAAATGCATTGCAAGTAGCTTTCATGCTTCACAAACAAGGCGTCCTGCATACATGTTTCACAATGCAACATGGAATATTGCAGTAATCATGTGTGGTACAAGCGTCCATTGCCAACGGGTGTCAGAATATGTGATTATCATATAATGGCTCCGTGCTTGAAAGCCGGTACTCCACTACAAAAGGCACACATGCTACTACACCTATTTCTTTAAGGCCACGTAGTGGATGCATAGTGAATTCGAAAAGTTTTCATGCACTGAGTGTTTGAAGTGCGCACTAGGAATAGGATGTCGCTATCGTGTGCAACTCCTAAAGTCGAAGGTTTAGGGTGCCCTAATTTTTCACGTTTTGTTTTCAGTAACAAAAGAAACTGAATCTGGAGGTTCTTTTTGACAATAAATAATTTCTTGGATCAAGCCAACCTTCGTGAAGAGTGTTTTCTTCGAGTATATGTTTGATTTTATAAGGGAACAGTTTGCCGATTCATATGCTCTATAATCAACTTTCTGGGCGAACTTTCGAAGCGAGTTTGTACAGGTATACCACAGGAACATTTACGGGAAAACGCAATACGAAGACTCGTCTGGCAAATCAGCTCTATACCCTTTTTGTGGACGCATCAGTCAAGTATTCGTTTGTTCGCACTTTAATGCTTTTATTAGCATTCGCATGTGACATGTGCTCTCCTGTTAGCCGGGATGCCTTAGTCTATCCGGCACGCCTTAGACAGGCCGCATACAAGGTCTGTCTTAAAAGTGGGATTTGTTTGGGTAGTCAGCAGCGCTGCCGGAGGGGCGGCGCTTCAGGTGCAGACGTTAGCGAGATATAGAACCTTCTAAACAAGTCCAGTTTCAGTTTCTTGCGGAAATTTGTTGAGGCGCCTCAGGCTAGGGTGCAGCGTTCTTTACAGTACAGGCATCGAGAAAAAGAAATTGTGGAGTTTTTGGAGCAGTGTCATGCAATCAAGGTTTGCGTGAAACTGGAACAAAAACACGCTAGAGATGCATGAAACGTTTCAGGAAACCTACAGAGACGTCGCTATGAAACAATGTCATACTTTTTTGAAGAAGAAGGCGTTCTGAGAAAGTCTGGAGTCCGTCAACGAATGCAACCACTCGGGATGCCCATGCAAATCCTAAGTGGGCCACTCGGAGCAATAAGTGGGTCAAGCATTGGTCAAGGTCCAGTAATTGAGCGTTAGGATGATCATGGAGGAGCGTGGAATATCCAAAGCAGTCGTATCGTGTTTTGATGAAATGTGTTTTAACGAGGAAAGTGTGCGCGGAAATATTGTTAAAAGTGCTGATGAGTCGATGCGTAGAGGATGTAGATGGGACCCCGTGCTTGTTGTCTCGGAGTGTAGGCCAAAATGGGTGTGGCAGCACAGCTCTAGACAGTGTACGACTTCAATCTTACCCCACTAGACCCTTTTTTTTTGCTCCCAACAATCGAAGAACTCTCATCCCCCCACCCTAAAAAAACTTTGTGTGTAACCCTGGAGACGTTAAAAGCACCTTTGATGACCTGTCTGAAAGAGGTTCTAGTTGACGGCTTCTAGAGCACCCTCAATAACAAGGTGAGGCTTTGGCAACAGTACTTTGAAAAGTTCTGAATAGATTGTAAACAGATATTGCATAAATTATTTATTAAATGAAAATTACCCAAACTTTTGGGCCCACCCTTTAAATATATATTTCTGCGTGATGCTTTTCAACCGGGTACGCCACGCAATTTTCTACTCGAACCCTGCCGTTTCTGAGGTGAAGCACCTAAGGGTCTAGGCTGTTCGTTCTGCGCTGTCCATGCTCACGGTAAAGAGGACGATGAAGATGGACGAAAACGAGGGTGAACGTGTTATATCCCGGGAAAGGCAACGTCGACGCAGACAACACACGATGACGATGAACGATAAGCGCGTTCCAGACCACACAATTCTGTCATGGGTGAAAACGAACGTGAACGTGCTCTCGATCCTCTCCGAAAGAAAACGCTGAATCAGAGGAAAGCTCCACCGCGGTGGTCTAGTGACAAAGGTACTCGGCTGCTGACCCGCAAGTCGCGGGATCGAATCCCGGCTGCGGCGCCTGCATTTCCGATGAATGCGGAAATGTTGTAGGCCCGTGTGCTCAGATTTGGGAGCACGTTAAAGAACCCAAGGTGGTCGAAATTTCCGGAGCCCTTCACTACGGTGTCTCTCATAATCATATGGTGGTTTTGGGACGCTAAACCCTACATATCAATGAATCAGATAAAAAGCTACCCCGGAGGTGAGGGTTCCCGAAACAGCGGCAAATCAGCAACGCCGACAAGAAGCAACGCCGACTAAATTTCAAGGCCGCAAGGCTGCCGCAGTGACGTCATAGGTTGGGGGCCCAGTTGCCCAACTGAGCATGCTCAGTAAGAGTTTTTTTTTCACATCTTTTATTCGGACCAATCAAGCCGCAGTAGCTGCGAGAGCGGGAGCGTTGGTTCTCCTAAAACGTGAACGAAACACAGGCTTTCCGCCGCGTCCGCGGCGTAACTGGCCCCCACCCTCTGACGTCACTGCGGCAGCCTTTCAGCCTTGAAATTTAGTCGGCGTTGCAAGAAGCCGCCGCTCCTTGTCGGCGTTGCTGATTTGCCGCAGCTTCACGAACCCTCGCCTCCGGGGTAGCTTTTTACTTCCGAGGCGAGAGCGTGGCATGCGGCAGCTCAATGGCACGAGCCGACAACGTAACGTTTACATGCATGATAGGGTAATGTAACGGCTCATTTACGGTAAAAACTGTGTCAAGTGCTTCGCCCACTCGTCATGATTCACTTTGTGTAGATGCATAGATTTTTTTTAACTTGGCGGGAACTTGAAGCGCCATCTCTTTGCACAAGGGATCGGCAGTATTTACCGCCACATATTCGCGTGAGCACGAAATGTTTCAAATACGAAATGTTTCAGAACATTTTGTAGTAGGCCCACTGACCTGTCCTTCTCACTCACTCCACTGAGGCGTCCGATGTCCCCAGCCAGCACACTCGCCAAGGGCGCTGAAACGGGTTCCTCAGAGGTCACAGAGTTGGTATGGTGGCGGAGAGACCTTTTTTTTGAGGGCGCCGGATCGACTACGCAGATAAGTGCCTTTGCTTGCTTCGAGCTTGTTTTTATTGTTTGATAAGACAATAGAGTACCTTTATTGTACCTAATAGATTTTATGGCTGCTCAGGGGTCAGTCACCTGATAGTTTTCTAGTTTGTATGTTTTTGTACGTTTTCTTGTAAGTACACCAGCCAAGTAACTTCTTGTAGTAGAGCTTAGAACTTTTTTTTTACTTAAGGAAGAGTTCTTCGCACTCCGCTTCCTGTAATTATCGAGCGGGACAATTTACCTAGTCGTAGACACCGGTGAATTTGTGTCAAAAAGACTGTCAAAAAAGACATGGTGCCTGTAAAATGCTCAGGATGTGGGGTAGACTTGAAAATGGAGGTAGTGTGGATAAGAACGCAGAGGAAGCTGACGTTAAGCGTAGACATTGTGAGGCCGAGGAAAAAAAAATGAAGAAAATGATGGTTGCCATGAGTGAACTGACGATGCGAATCGCTAAACTGGAGACTGCGTTGGCGACTGAACAAGAAAAAAATGAGGGTGACGGGAGATTGATTGATATGTGGGGTTTAACGTCCAAAAACCACGATATGATTATGAGAAACGTTGCAGTGGAGGGCGTCGGAAATTTCAACCTCCTGGGGTTTTTTCGCAATTCCGCCTCCATCGGAAATGCAGCCGCCACCACTGAGATTCAATCCCACGACCTGCGGGTGAGCAGCCGAGTACCTTAGCCACTAGACCACCACAGCGGTGCAGAGTGATGGGAGAAAGCCTTACGTCAGCCGATGAGTCATCAGTAAAGCTGAACAAAGGAGCAGCCGATGGTGAGATTGCTAGGGTATAGGGACCCAGCATGGCGGAAAAGAAAGGTAAACAAGTTGAGAAAAACAAGTTCAAACGGTTCAACGTTCACAAGATCCAGCGTCCGCAAAGTAGTTGGGGGGTAGGGGATGGTAGGAGACAAAGTGGTTGCCGGTACAAGCGCAAGTAACTACCAGGTGCGAAACACTCTAGCAAAAAAAGCCGGAGCACGTAGTGATCGCCGGGAACTCAAATTAAATCGATGCGCTGAAGCAATCAACGAGAGGGTAAGAGGTGACAAGAGGGTTTCAATGGAGATGTTGTCAGGACATAAGCTAAAATTATTGATGAGGGAAGCGAGCGAAAAGCTCACAGCTACAGCTAATGAACGAAATCTTGTGGTAGTTGTGGGCGGTCCTAATATTGTCTTGGATGAAGAATCGGCAGGACTAGCGACCACATTAGCGAAAGGGGTCGATGACATGCGTGCCATTTCCCATCAGGTACAGGTAGTGGTATGCACAATACCGGAGTTGCCGGTGTGTGACAGCAACCTGAGAAGAGCGGTTGTCGACGCAAACAAGAAGATATGTCGGATGAGTCGAGGTAAAGGTTCTGATGTAATTTAAATATGAGAGGTATATAGATGAATGGTTTTCAACGAGACATAATTCACTTCGATTGGAGGCTAGATCATGAGGTGGGTAGGTGACTTGAAGGATGGGCAGTAGCTTTTTTTGGGAGGGGGGCACGCAGGCTATTCGGGGTCCAGGATAGCTAATAGGGAGGAAATCAACCAGGGGTGCTCTTTGACAGGTGGTATAGACTGATACGATTCTAAAGCTGCACCAGTATCTAAGACACGTAGAGTCCGGCGGAAAATCGACGTAGGTACGAGGACCAAGCAAATTCAGACGTAGAGTATAATAGCATGGAGGGTGGCAGGAATATGTTGAAGTGGGAGAGATAGAACAACAGCTAAGGGAGGACAAGCTGATGGTATATGGGTTTTTAGAAACACATCTCAAGGACATGGAACAACCACCTTGAAATCTGGACTACCCATAGAAGTATTGTAATCAAACAGAAGACAGCAGAAAAGGGAGGGGTGGTATTGGCGCATTTATCCGTAAAAGCACAGACTGCCAAACGGTTAAGCAGGAGTGCAGGGAACATTTATAGCTAAAAGGAAAAGTGGCAGGGCCAATGAAGTTTCTGGGTTTTGTATACTTGCGGACAAGGGCAAAAGCCAGAGAGGAAAACCAGTAAATGGTGCAGTGCATAAAAAATGACATTTATTAACTAGGAGAAGAGTGCGAGGTAGTTATATTGGCAGATATATAGAAGATATGGATAAATATTTTGAACCAACTGGCATAATGCTAATGGATATGTGTGCAAGGCGTGACTTAATTATTTGCAACAGTACCATGAAATGCGAAGGGCAGGTAGCGTGAAAGGTGGGAAGACTGCAGTCGACGATAGCTTAAGCAATGGTGTCACATAAAATGTCTGATCGGCTAAGGGTGGCGAACATAGATGAATATGGGTTCAGAAGCTTGAGTAGTGATCACAGATGTATCAACCTCAGTTTTGGAAGAGAAATGAAAATGGGAAGAAGGCAGTATGAGCAATCACTTGGAGATATTTATTCAGAAAGGCAAATAGAAACAGGAACTAAAGCGATTAAGAAAATCATCAACGAGGATAATAAAACAGAGTGGGCTTGCAGAAATCCAACTCCAATGTTAAAGTAAGAGCTTGTAAAGGTGCGAGTCAAATCAACCGAAAAGAAAGAGACACAAACCCAAGAGCTGCTGGGATGAGGAAGTTGAGAGAGCCATAGTAAAACGTCAAAAAGCCTCCAGGAAACACAGGTATACGCATAAAAGAGGTTAAAGGGAAGACGATGTGAAAAGAAAATGGGATAACTTTTAATCTGCAGAAGGGGAGCGTCCAATTTGATCAGTGAAAAGATTAGAAGAAAAGGGGCCGAATAGACGGCGGAAGTAAACAAAAAGGATAGAAGGGCAGCTGCAAAGTTTTGTAACCATCTCGATTCTCTGATTAATAAGACAAGCATGGAACAAAGGTTTATAACCACAGTTTAATGGGAATAGACTACAAGGGGATGTGGCAATGGAATATATAAGAACAATAATGACAGAAAGTAAAACACCAAAGAAGTGCTGTATGCACCGTACCGGATGAGGATGAACCAACTAATGCAGAGGCTCCACTGGACGAGAGTGTCAAAGGGCTGAAAAGCGGGTTTCTAATAGCAAATCAACAGGCCCTGATGGCATCATAGTCGGGCTAATAAAGAAACTAGGACCAAACTCTTAGCAAACATTAGGAGAGGCAGCGAGCAAAGCAATAATGGATACTGAAGTCCCCAATGGGGGGAAACTAAACAGGAGGACAAGAATATAAAAAAGAAAGGGGACAAAGCTATATGAGCTGATATAAACAGCTACCGTCCTATAACAGTGACAGCAGTAGTTTACAGGCTGGTGATGCAGATAGTAATGGACAGACTACAGACATGGGTGGAGAATGGGGGAGTGCTGGGAGAACTACAAAATGGGTTCCGAAAATGAAGGAGATTCGAGGACAAATTGCTTTTATTGATGCAGTATATTGAAATAGCTGAAAAAGAACTCAAGACCCTGTGGCTGGCATTGCTAGATATCAAGGGAGCTTGTGATTTTGCGATTCAAGGAGACTTGCGGGGAATACTGGACACATTAGGTGTAGAAGATGGAATAATTAATCTTCTAAAGGATATCTATAAAAGTAACAAGGTAGTAATCAATTGAAAAGAACAGGTGTCTGAAGCCATGAAGATACAACGCTGGCTTCGGCAGGGATGTCCCTTCTCACCTTTGTTATTTATACTGTACCTACAGGAACTAGAAGCCGAATTAGAAGGGAGTCGACGCGGATTCAGCCTTTCTTTTGCCTATCAAGGAAAACACATTGAACAGTGATTGACAGCATTGATGCATGCAGATGATTTAGTATTATTGCCGACAACAAGCACAATCTGCAGGTATTAATAGCCAACTGTGGTAATGAGGGAGATAGAATAATGTTAAAGTTCAGAAGGGAAAAAAACGGCAATCATGATTTTTGGTGATAACAAAAGCAGTGAGCGTCACTCTAGAAATAATGGACAAATACGAATACTTGGCCGTATGGATAAAGAACGGGGCTGAGTACATAAGGGAGCATAAACGATACGTAATGAATAATGGTAACAGCTATGCAGCTGTAATGAAAGTTAGGGTACTGTGGAAGTACAAAAGGTATGATATCGTGAGAGGTATTTGGAAAGATGTCATGGTCCCGGGTTTGACGTTCGGCAAAGCGTCTTGTGAAGGAAATCAGAAGTTGAAGCAATATTGAAAAATAAACAACGTGGCATAGGTAGACTTGCTTTAGGAGCACACGGCAATACCCCAAATCAGGGGGATCAGGTTGACATGGGATGGACATCGTTTGAGTGCATGGAAGCAAGGAGCAAAATAGAATTTGAGGAGCGAAAAAATGGGAGAGGAGCGTTGGGCTAGTAAAGTTTTCAGCTACTGGTACATAAAGAATGTTGATACGAAATGGAGCAAGTGAATTCGGAAATTGTCAAGCAAGTATTTAGACAACAGAACACCGAGCCAAAACGAAACATCGGTTAAGGAGACGGAGACGAACTTGTGGGTGTTTGGAATGCTAACAAAATCAACACTGGATACATACCGAACTCTTAAGCAGGAAATTGCAAAAGAAAAGATCTGTGATAATTCTCGGGGTAGTTCTTTGGGTGTTCGAGGCCAGAGCGGGAGTAATGCGGACCAAGACGTACCGAGCCAAATATGAAGGCACATGTGCGTTATGCAATGCGTGTGAAAAAGAGGAGAAAAGGGCTGAACATTTGATAATGTTTTCTAAAGGGTTCCAACCTATAGTCCATGAAAATGTGGAGGAACTTTTGAAAGCATTAGGGTTTAGGGATAGTGAAGGCAAGATTGAGTTTAAGCGGGTAGAAATAACTAGGAGGAGGCCAACTACTTGCTGGCTACAATCAAGGTGCGAGTGAAATTCCATCCATCCATCCATCCATCCATCCATCCATCCATTCATCCATCCATCCATCCATCCATCCATCCATCCATCCATCCATGCATCCATCCATTCGTCCGTCCGTCTGTCCGTACATCCGTCCATCCATCCATCCATCCATCCATCCATCCATCCATCCATCCATCCATCCATCCATCCATCCATCCATCCATTCGTTCGTCCGTCCGTCCGTCCGTCCGTCCGTCCGTCCATCCATCCATCCATCCATCCATCCATCCATCCATCCATCCATCCATCCATCCATCCATCCATCCATCCATCCATCCATCCATCCATCCATCCATCCATCCATCCATCCATTCATCCATCCATCCATCCGTCCGTCCATCCATTCATTCATCCATCTATTCCATTCCACTCAATTCCATGCCATCCCATTCATTCCATTCCTCCGCGACGCGCGCCGCCAGCCCGCGAGTTTCTTCGAAGTATTGAGAACGTAGGCTGTAGCGCAATCTTGTTGCTCGCTGTTTCCATGTTTTTAGCGTGTACTTTAGATGTTATTCGAAATAGATACGTCGGTCCCGAGAAGGCGAAAATTTCTTACCGTTGCCGCAATTATTGTTTTGCGCCCCGTTTCTGTACGGACAGGATACAGCCACGTAAAAGACTCACCGAAAGCATTCATCTTCAATGCTCTACTTGATGAGGGATGAAGGAAGTAGTGGAAGCCAAACCAGCACTATGCAGATATAATATTGGATGAACCGAGCAATCTGCAAGCTACGCTTCCAGCAACGAGAGACTGTGTGTACTTTGTGGACGGCAAGAAACTACGCATGAGCCACGGAAGGCAGTGTTATCGGAAAACGTCGTCCTCACTATACTCCTGAGTTTTCCTGCATATGTGTCCGAAACGACCACAAAACCTATTGAGAAGCAAGAAGAAACGGCTTTATACCCACGAACACGAAGAAAATTGGGGATAACTGCGGGCTTGACACTCTGAAGCGTCGTCAGTGGATATGGACGCTCCCAGCGCTGAAGCGGCAACAAAGACGGCAGCAGGACCAGTAGAGATAGATCACCATTTGAGACTGCTATTTCACCTCAAGACTTCGTCTAAGAAGTGGAAAACGCGCTGTTTCCCAGTACTTGATGGGGCACGGCATTACTGCGCATCGGATTTGTGTGACAGTGCTGCCTCAACATCCGAAAAAATGGTGATGTTTGTTTTTGACAAGTAGGCAGATGCCCAATGCAAAGTGCGTATAAGAGGAAGATCGGCTCAAGAGCATTGCGCATTCTTTCAGCGCTGTTTCACTTTGTCAGCACTCTTGCAAACCTGTTCACAGAATGCTTCACCAAGAGTAAATTAAAATCACAAAGCATTCTAGATGTTGCCCCCACCGCGGTGGTCTAGTGGCTAAGGTGCTCGGCTGCTGACCTGCAGGTCGCGGGTTCGGATCCCGGTTGCAGCGGCTGCATTTCCGATGGAGGCGGAAATGTTGTAGACCCGTGTGCTCAGATTTGGGTGCACGTTAAAGAACCCCGGGCTGTCAAAATTTCCGGAGCCCTCCACTACGGCGTCTCTCATAGTCATATGGTGGTTTTGGGAGGTTAAACCCCACATATCAATCATCTGGATGTTGCGAGTTTAACGAAGGCGAAATGGCCCAGCGCATTGGAGGCAGTGAGCACGTCACTGAGTCGCCTTTGAAAGAAGTCAGCGTTTACATAACTACACGCCTGAATTTCTTAAATAAATGATGACTGTGGAGAAGTGTATTAAGAGAAATGCAATAACACTTCGTAAGTTGCCCATCTTGCTGCTTAGCTTACTAGATGGTTGTTTAAACTGATGTTTGCTTATCAAGCTTAGAACTGCAACCAAGAATTTTTCGGCAGATCTTTGCGCGCACAGACAAAAAAAAAGGCCGACATTGCCAAGTGGTGGTTGATGTGAAGGTGCATAAATATAGTGAAGGTGCATAAATAGCCATAATGCTTATTTTCGTCATTGTAATTCAAGTGTTTTTTGCTTGGCCTAAATTCAGTAGCAGCAGCAGGACAGTGTGACAGTATTTGCATGCTTGACTATACCGTCTCAGCTTCACAGGTTCCCTTGCGCTATTGGCTTACCAGATCATTTCTTCAGCACGTACTTGCGCATTTACACTTGCAAGTAACCAGCCTAATCGGAAGCAGCGTGCGTCATCGGGATTTCAGCGTGATTCTGACAGCTCCCTACTGCCATTGTGGATCTGCGCATGCACCTGGTCACCTGTAGCTTGGCTATATAAACGCCTTACAGCCCACCCAACTACATTCAGTAGCAGCAGTACGGCAGTGTGAGAGTGTTTGCATGCTTGCCTCTTTCGTCTCGGCTTCACAGGATTGTGCACTATTTTCCTGGCTGCAATTACATTTTAATAAATTTTACTAGTTACACTGCCGCTGCTGCTACCTTCAGTGCTATCTATTAATCATGTCAACTGTTGGTGAACTGCCTAACGCGTGGAACAACTTGAAAATACTTTTAGAGACAGGCTTGATACCCTTCTTGGCAAGATAAAGACAACTGTTGAGTCCAAGCTAGTTTTTCACCCTTACCTGATCATTAAAGGGCTAAAGGACGAGATTAAGACACTTATGAACAGTCTTGATTTTCTGAACAAGACTGTTGAATCTCTCAGATCAGAAAAAGAACTGAATGCAATGAACGAATTCTCAATTTCACGCAGCGAACTTTGGAAAGTTGAATTGTTGACTCGGAGAAGTACTCCCGAAAAATTTGTAAAAATCCTAGGCATTACGCTTACGCAAGGTGTAAAGTGCATGACCAATCTTCAAACCTTCGCCTCTAAAATAAATTGTTCGCTCTCTGCTAGTGATATAGAAGTTGTACATCGTGTTCCGTTTGCAGAAAGCACTTGCTAGTTCGATTTCACGCTCGAGCCTTCAAAATTGACTTTATAGGCAAAGCCCGTAAGACACGCCTTTACATTAGTGACATTGGCCTCAGCAAAGCACGAGTCGGACCTGTTTTTGACAATTGTCACCTCACTCCTCAACCAAGCAATTATTCAGCAAAGCTCTGATACTCAAAAAAGGAAAAAAAGGGGCGTTTTTCTTGGACTGATAACTGCGTCATCAAAGCGAGACAGCCATTTCCGGAGCCCTCTACTACGGCGTCTCTCATAATCATATGGTTGTTTGGGACGTCAAACCCCACATATCAATAAATCAATCAAAGCGAGACAGTCAACAGATAGTAGAGGTTTCCGAATCGGGTTTGATTCTGACCTGGCAATTTTCTCTTAAATTGATTAAACCTTCTCTTCATTGCATTATTGTTCCTCTGATCTAGTATCATACATTTCCACTAGTGAAACTCTGTCCTGCTTTTAGAACAATCGTCGTTCAGCGATTCACTTCAACTTGCGTAGTCTTCGCAAACATTCTAACGATTACAAAATATTATTGTCTGCTTGTCTCAATTTTTCTCAATCATATGCGTTTCTGAAACGTGGCTGAGGGATTTAAACAAAAATATTTATGGTTTTTTGTCTTGCAGTTCAGAATACTGTAATCGCATGTCATCCCAACATGGTGATTGATTGATATGTGGAGTTTAACGTCCCAAAACAGCTATATGATAATGAGAGGCACCGTAGTGGAGAGTTCTAGAAATTTCGACCACCTGGGGTTCTTTAAGGTGCACCCAAATCTGAGAACACAGGCCAACATCAATTCCGCCTCCATCAGAAATGCAGCTGCCGCAGTCGGGATTTGAACCCGCGACCTGCGGGTCAGCAGCCGAGTGCTTCAGCCACTAGACCACCGTGGCGGGGCCCCAACATGGTGGCTCAGTCATGTTTATTTGCTCTGGCATTCAATAAAGGCGTAGCCTTGATCTACACTTAAATATCTCTGCTTGTGAGTCAGTGCGGATAGAAGTAGATCACTCTGTAATAGTTGCTGATAATATTTATGTTGTCTTTGGTGCCTTTTATTCACCGCATACATCAAATCATGCAATTTGTGAAGCACTTCACCTAACGTTTGACACTCTTTCAAAGAAAACAAAATCCGTCATCGTCATGGGTGACATTTACATAAATTTACTTGATACTACTTCTCCATATGTAGCCCAGTTTGTAAGTTGCTTCTTGGGTTATGGTCTCGAACCTTTAATTTCCCTTCCCACACATTGCACAGATAATAGATTCTGTACTCTTACTGATCATGCTCTATCGAACCTGCTTCATCCTCCCCCCGCAATCATTATTCGAAGCAATATTACGGATCACTTCCCAATTGCTTCTTGCTTTGACATTAGACTTCGTAATAATAACGTAAGCTTTGTTAGCAGTAAGTTTGACCACAAAATATCTATAGAAATGGTATAGAATTCTGATTGGTCTTGTGTAACTTCATTCAATAATGCTGAATCACACCACATTCACCTCCATCGTATCCAACTGCATATCTTCATCGTCAACAAGTGTGCAATGCCATCAACGTTATGCCTCTCCTAAGAATGCATGGTTAACTAAATGATTACTTAATAGCCTACCTAAAAAGTCAAGTTATATAACAAACAACCATTTAATTTGCGTCTGCTTGATTGCTACAAGCAATATTATAGCACATTGCATACCGTAATAAAAGAAGCAAAGAAGTGCTATTATCAGAATGAAATAAATTGTACTGAATCAGAAGTAAAAAAGCAATGGTGACTGATCAATTCTTTTCTAAATAAAACCATTAGTGCACATATAGCCAGCATCATTCGTGAGAGTTTGGTGACATTGCCAATACATTCTGTGACTACTTCTCCCCTATCCTTGTTCCACTCAGTTTGCATGGTGAACTTGATCATTGTGGTCACTCATTTTTCTTTTTCCTACTACGCCCGAGGAAGTAATAAGTACAATTGTTTGCATAATATTCTCTACCACAGGTATTCATAGTATTTCTGCTAACCATGTGAAGATGATTTCTCATGTTATTGCAGATGTACTCACCTACATAGTAAGCCTAATTTTTCAGTCTGCTGTTATTTCCCATGGCTTAAAGATTAGTAAGACTCCTCCGGTATTTAAAAAAAAAGGTGACACATGCTCAATTTCTAATTATAGGTCTGTTGTCACTTTTTAGCAAAGTAATTTAGAAGCTCATCGATGTTCGACTGTCCAGCTACATCGCGAAATTGCACCTATTGCACCTGAAACAGTTTGGCTTTAGACAAATATTTTCGACTAGCTTAGCCCTCATTTACTTTAGAGAAAAGTGCAAACTAGAAATTGACAATAGTAATTTCCTTGGTTTTGTTTTTCTAGATTTTACTAAAGCGTTTCATACACTTATTCATGACATTTTCTTCACTAAAATATCTACCTATGGTATCGGGCAACTCTCGCGAACTTTTCCACAGTTATTTATCTGATCCAGAGCAATTAGTATCCATCTCCGGCATCTATTTCACTAAAAGTAATTAAGATCGGTGTTCCACAAGGCTCAATTTTGGGCCCGCTATTATTTCTACTCTACATTAGAGACCTTTCTTGATGTCTGACATCGTCTACTGAATGTATTTGATATGCTGACGACACTACTCTCCTACTTCCAAGTATTTCATTTCATTATACTACAGTGTCTTTTCCCGATATTTTTGTATTTTAAATTGTGTATCTGGTAGAATCGCCATTGTTAAGATTTTTACACTCTTTACATTAAATGATAACATTCTGCATCTGCTTTGCTGAAAAGTAATATTTTTGACCTCTATAATAGCGTATCCCTACGGTGTTCACACTATGGGAACTTTTGCAGTAATTATATGTTTATATTATGTACATGTTTTGAATACTGAGTAAACTTTAAACTTCCAAAAGTGTTGTTTTGTTAAAGTAACCATTGTGTTTTGCCAATATTTGCCTTCCCCTGCCTGAATTATTATCGTTTTGCATAAAGCAGTAGGAAGGGGGTGAGAAAGCGATATCAGAAGGAGGATATGAGATAGTAAAGCATAGCAGATTAAGAAGGAACAACAGACAACTGCAGCCAAAGAAGGCACGAAGAAAGAGAGAAGCCGATAGGAAGAGGTAGAAGTGAATGTAAAGAGAAAAGGTCACAGCTTTGTCGTAAAGGGGAAGCAATGAATGGGAAAGCAACAAATTCGAAGTTAACGCGCTGAGTGGCTAACAGATCGAAACGTGCCCTGCGTTTCTCGCGCACTAATGACGCACGAAATGTACTCACATGTACAGATGAATCTGCATACTGCATACTACATTCTACGAATTTTGTATTTTGAATGAATGAATAAACTGAACTGAACTGAACTGAACACGAATAGGCGTCTGAGCTGTCACTTCGCCGTGTCTAAAAAGCGTGCCCTTTTCGCAAGCAGAGACTGTGCAACAATATCAGTGACCTTTGTGCGCCCGGCAACTACAACAGAATTGTCTGGTGAAAGTCCAAAGCCAGCCTACAAGTACGATCTTCCCGAACGCGAGATAAGGGGCATTAGTTAGCATGCACCTTCCTCCTCTCCGTGGCGCAAAGTACCCATGGGAAATGAGACCACGCGCCGCCGCGTCGTGACGATGTGGCGACGCGCACTGATTGCACCATCTTGATGGTAATGCTGAAAACACGATTGTTCTCTCCTCCCCGAAATTATTGTTAGCAGTGGAAAGTGGTAAATATAAATAGCTTGCCGTTGGAACGTTCAAGGACGTGCTTTCGGGTGGCAGTGGTGAACGCCTCGCACTCACGGTACAGAGGTCACACGTTAGATTTCCGGCGCTGGAGTTTGTTATGGATTATTTTTCTTTCTTGCATTTTCGTATAATAATTTACGTATACATATACGTCGAGCCTACGGCGACAGCAATATCTAGCCGAGAGTGCCCATATAATTACTATCGTAATAAAAGTACGGAAAGAAAGGATCTGCAGAAAGTCACATAGCTGACCTGGTTGGTACATGACAATGACGGAGCCAAGCAGCGCTGAAGACAGGATTATGAAAGAATGGCCGAGCAGGCATTCACTCGTCTGTCAGCGCCCGCGTTCCTCGTGCAGTCACTGTCCCGTGCCCAGCACTGTTTGTTCTCGTCTTGATAGAAAGAGGAAGCAAGCGCCAAACAGAAAAAGGGAGCCATAAAGAAAAACAAAGATGTACGAATTCGTTATGCAGCCATACGTGGCCTTAAGAGAATAGGCGCAGTAACGTGCGTGCCTTTTGTAGAGGGGTGCCGGCTTTCAGCCACGCAGCCATTATGATAATCACATATTATGATGCCTGTTGGCAATTGACGCTCCTACCACGCATTATTAGTGCAATATTTTATGTTGCACGGAGAAGCACAAGACACGTGTGTTTGTGCAGCATGAAAGCTACTTTGACTGCGTTTTCAAGCAGATGAAGTCCTTTTCACTGTTGTCGTAAGCAGAGGCGTGACCGTGTGGTAGAACATCCACTTACCACGAAAACGACCCGGGTTCAATCCCCCTTTGTACCCATCCACCCTGGTTCGGTGCCCACTTTGCTCCAGGATTTTTAGCGGCGAAGCTCCTTAAGACATAGGTCTGTCCATCCCTTGTATGTGTGTAATAGTACAAAGTCACCTGTGCCGCATACATGATCTATAGCGGGTATGTGCCACCGGGGATGCGAGATGGGAGATGGTGGTACCTGGAGTGTTCACTACATGGACGCACGGACGAACGGACGGACAGACATACTAGCAGATGGGCATACGGATGGACGCGCAGACGTACAGACGAAAGGACGCACGCACGCATGCACGAACAGACAGACAGACAGGCAGGCAGGCAGGCAGGCAGGCAGGCAGACAGACAGATGGATGGACGAACTCACGGACGTACGTATAGACAGATGGACGGACGCATGTATAGACGCACGAATGGTCGCGCGGACGGACGGAAGCAAGAATGAATGGACAAACGGAAGCAAGGACGGGCTGACGGACGCTTCGCCCCACTCATCATCATTCACTCCATGGTATGCAGTGATTTTTCATTATTTATTTTCTTCGCGCCGTTTTCGATTTTTCTGTCAGGCATACCATGACGATTTTTCACTCACAACAAATGACGCCGACCCCGACGGTGGAATTTCAGCGAAACAAGCTCTTTAACGCTGTCGCGTTAAAAATGCAAACCTACGTGGATGACGCTGTACAGTAACGGTAAAAGTCGGAAGTGCGGCGCTTACAGAACGCGTTGTAAACTCTCTTGGGGCTACTAATACAGGTATCTTGTGCTAGTGCAAAGGTACCTCATTTTTGTCGTTTCAAGTTGCGAGTGATTGTGAATGATGGTTAACATACCAAATAATTGTATTTTCGAGGCGTCAACAAAGCCAGAAAGGGTAGATATAGTGATCACAATACCTATTATTTTTCAGGGAGTCGCCAATGACGTAGAGGGACCACAGAGTTATCAGCACGGCGCAGTAAGGGGTAAGTGCCGCTTACGATTCGCCTATTTTGCATAACGCCTGTTCCTATTCCTTGGTGGGCTGTTTTCAATATGCTAAGCTGTGCATGACAAAAAAGGTATGTTCGAAGTGCAGTTTGAGCATGGAATCCCTTTGTTTATGAGTAAACTATAGTTCAGGGTGACCGCGTGCTCATATGAGTGCGCATGAAAAAACTGGCCTCAGGATGAAAGCCAGCGCAAACAGCATTTCGTACATATTGCGGTAACACATTTGGAGAAAGTGCAACAGTTGTAGTCGATACCAACAGAAAATGGGCGTGCAAACTCTCAGGATACCTTCTGCATTCCTAATGACGTGAGTGAGGTATTAAGTCTGACGTGTAAGGCTGGTATTGATTTAGTCCTAGAGGTGCTCTGAAGCTTGTTGTTTTACCAGTGGTGCTCTTCAAGGCGCCTTTACTATGCAAGTAGCAAGCAGGAACTACGGCGTGTGTGTGTCACAGGAATTAGGTAAACCGTGTACCAAATACAGAGGTTCGAAGGACAGCAAAAACATTATAGGGAAACTGCGGTGTGGAGGTTGATGAACAGACGTCGGGAATTGGGTTGAAGGCTGGGGGAGAGAGACTACAGGGGAGGACATCAAGGGGTTCGGCGGGAAGAAGCCGGACAGGGTCTTTATTATTATTTTTGCTGCTATCGACGGGGCTACGCGTTTTCTTGATTATGTAACTAACGCGCTCGACCAGCTTGATGAACTAGGCCGAGGAGGTGGAACGGGGTGAGCGTTAATTGACAACTCTGCTCGCCGAATCAGAGAGAAGGAAGAAAAGGAGCAGGAGTGGAGGTTAGAGGTGGAGAGGAGAAAACGAAACAAATAAATCAATACCGCCATACGCCATCATGTATGAACCATCTGCTATGGCACGTACACGCTTAGGAGTGGAATAGGGATCGTTCTTGCTGCTGAGGGGGAGGCGGTGATTTGAGGTGCTCCATTAATTTGTCATTCAGGTTCCTTAGAGCCTTGGTAGCGATCTTATCTGGACCGGGTGCCGATTCATCATCATGTCGTGTAAAGCTGGCTTGATTTAACTCCAAATTCAACTGGTTTTATGAAATAGTATGCAACATACACGTAGTCAAGGGAGAGACCCAGGGGGGGGGCTCTCCCTTCTCCCGAAATTCATCCAGTCGACTAATAACGCCAGAGACATCATCATCATCAGCCTGACTACGTGTGCGGCAGGACAAAGACCTATTCCATGATCCGCCAGTCAACTCGGTCCTGTGCTTGCTGCTGTCACTTTATACCCACAAACTTTCTAATCTCATCCGCCCACCTTACTTTCTCTCGCCTCCTAGCCCGCTTGTCTTCTCTGGGAATCCAATCGATTCCCAGAGAAGAAGTCCGTAATGACCTGTGATTATCCTGCTTATGCGTTACATGCCCGGCGGATGTCCATTTCTTCTTAATTTCAAAGATGATATCATTATCTCCAATTTCTATCCTGATACACTCTCTCTCTTCTTGTCTCCTAATGTTACAGCGATCATTTTCCTTTCCCTTGCTCGTTGCGTCGTCCTCAATTTAAGCTGAACCTTCTTTGTAAAATTCAAGGTTTCTGCTCCATAGCTGTGTAGCAGCAAGATGAAGCTGTTATATACTTTCCTCCTGAGGGATAGTGGCAATCTGCCAGTCATGATTTAAGACTGCTTGCTGAATGTGCTCCACCCCATTCTTATTTTTTAGTTACTTCAATCTCGTGGTTCGGCTCCGCGGCAGTGTATAGAGGGAACTAACCAAGAACAGCTACCAAAGAACCTTTATTCTGAAATCGTGGCAAGGCTCGCCGTGAATTGGGGGACCGGTTCGTGAATCAACATCATAACAGAAACCTTGCTCACTCATATGTTTGAAGTGTCACCAAAACCATTGCCCGTACAGGAAAGAACATGTACCAGGGACTCACAGGCCTACGACCACATGCTCTCTACATATTGCCAAAGACCGTTTACCGAGAGAGACCGCTAAAGATATACACGGTGTGTTTAGAAAAGGGTAGTTTAGTACGGAATGTGGTGGCTTCGATGACCCATTAACCCGTCCAATTTCACTCGGTCTATGCGGACCCTACGACACTTTGTCCGCTGCCTCTGTCTTCGCGCATGCGCCTGCGTGGCGGAAAAAGTAAGAAAAAAAAAGATTTTTACGGTTGGGACACGCACTTGTTGAATTAGTGTTAAGGCGGCTCACCAGTTACTCGTGAATTGCGCGCCGACAGAAGTGCTATGGTTCACGAACTTGCTCATCCTTCTCTGTAGAGTAAGAAGATGACCACTATTGTTATTTAGGTCGTTGTATGTGTAGTAGCACGTTGTTCATGTTTCCGTTTCAGTTAGAAAATAGGAACGTTCCCGTTATACGTGGTGCCTGAAACTCCTAAAGATGTCCGATAATTTCTCTAGCGTGGTGTGCTGAACACTTACAAAAGCTCGCCAGCAACACGGATTTACTAATTTACCTAAAGGCTTTATGAGAAAGAGCTACAGAATCAATGAATTGCCGCTGTGCGTTGGGACAGACGAGCCGCTGTGACATTGCGCGAGTTAACGCATCGCTTCTTGTTGTCAAGCTTTCGTCCTGCCACATTAGCGTTCGCTGGATGCACTCGATCAAGTCGACACTGGAAAAAGGGGGAGGTTATCGTAGCCTAAACATTTGTTGATTCGGTTCGACCGCCATGCAAGGATACTGTGCTCGAACGTTTTGCATTTATCATTCACAGAAAGAGCAATGCAGCAATCGTTGGCTTCAGAAAGAACAAGCAGCGATTTAGATGTCACATTTATATTAAAAACAAATCGGATGTTCACCACCAGATCCACCTCTTATCTGGGTCTTATTGCACTGGACTGCGCGAAGCTCCTATCACATTCACCAGCTTGACGATTCACTCCACCTAGGCAGCAGCGCTGACGTTTCGTTTTCCTTCGCAGTAAGAGGTGGTCACATGTCTCCTCGGTGATCCTCTTCACATCTTGTGACTGTTCCCACAGCGTCATCTACTGATACTTTTCAACAGTCCGACTAACTGCCCTAAATTATCAAGCACGTCTCCTCTGGTCGAGTGCACCACGTTATCCCTTGAGCAACAGACTTCACTAAGTGATGTCTCAATGATTGTCCCATCGTGCCTCTATCTCCACATGCTTGGATCTGGGCCGGGAAGCCAGGAAACCCTATCGGAAAAATTGCCGTGGTGGATACTGGAAAACATGGTGGGCTTAGTGGAAATAATAGTGGGCATGGCGGAAACAATAGTGGGCATGGTGGAAATTATGGTGGCTATGGTGGGACGTAGTGGAAAATATGGTGGTTATGCCGGGACATACTGGGTGGTATGGTGTACAGATGATGGGTAAAGTGGAGATGATGGTGGAAAGCAGAGGCTAGATAGTGGGCAATAATGGGACACTCTGCTTACCATTGCGATAATGCTGGGAAGCCCTAAGCATATGGTGGGTGGTGCTTATTATGGTGGGCTACATGGTGTACCAAGCTGAGAAACTCTTCCCACCATTGCGATAATGCTGGGAAGCACTAAGCAGATGATGGGTGCTGCTTGTTATGGTGGGCCACATGGTGTACCAAGCTGAGAAGCTCTGCCCTCCATCGTGATAATGCTGGGAGGCAGTAAGCAGATGATGGGTGGGCTTATAATGGTGGGCAATTTATATAGTGTACCAAGCTGGGATCTGTACACTACATGTTCTACCACCATGATTTCCACCAAAGGTTAGGCCTACCGACCGAGCCCGTACAGTTGTGTTATCCGTGCTTCCGGTTTCAGAATACACAATTTTGACGATTAAGTATGACAATACAGTGCAGCCATGGCATCAATTAACCTAAATGAAGCATTTTTCATTGCGTATGGTGTCCGCTCAAGAAGCAACAAACATTGATGCGACGCGATTAAAGCACTCACAGAGAACGTAATTAGGTGTCTTCTCACCGACAGCCGCCGGTCGCACTCGCCGGCACTTCTCTGGCTTTTGTACGAGAACTCAGACGTGGCAATTCGTATGCTTGGTGAACCAATAAGATAGCGTAATGTTTCCGGCACACTGCATTCGTTTTGGCCAAGCTGTTATGTAGTTGTTGCTTCAGCGAAAGAGCTACAGCATTGCGCTGGCGCGACCGCCCTCTACATTGCGCGAAAAGCATCCCAATACTCAAACAAATAAATTAGGCGGGCGTATCTATGGAATGAGCCTAGAAGCGTCATGAAGCGTGAGCAGATGTTGCCCCTTAGAATGAGCACGAAACGGATATTAAACTTCGCAGACCCTGCCGGTAAACTGTTGCTGCTCCCCAGTCCACTTGGTTTTTTTTCTTGAAGTTGTGAATTGTAAAAAAAATAGCACTAGTGCCATTAACATAGTGGCAATCGTTACAGGCCGCAGTTGCTCGTGTTCAATTTTTAGTGCAATTTTTAGTGCAATGTGCAATTTTTAGTAGCAGGTGTAGATCTTGTCTATGTTGTGTACACGACAAACATAACTTAAGTTGAACGGTAAGTTTGTATGCCAACTAAGTATTTAACACACAATCAACGTCATGTTGGTGAGGCGCAGTCATTCTTTCGTCAGCACTCACGTGCGTCGGACGCAAGAATCATGTGCTCCGTAGGAGCGGCCTTTGCGGCACTTACTAGCGACGGTAACAGGATGACCGAAGACCAAGACGCAGGATATGAGATTATTTTGCCACCACTGCCCAAGGGACGCGTCGCGCAAAACACCGGGTTTTTACACGGTGATGTGCGCGGCAGACCGTATCGAGTCGAAGACTTCCGAGACGCGCTCGGACCTACAGGACTGCTGCCGGAGGTGTTGGCACTGGGGGCCTACCAGATTAATCATGTCTGGGCAGTCACCATGAACAACGCGGACGCTACGAAACGCTTGCTGGATGTGAAGGAGCTAAAAGTCAAGGGCCGACGCTGCATCATCGTAGACCCCCAGGATCAGCAGGTGCGGCTGCGTCTTCATTGGCTGCTGTACGGCGTCAACGATGAAGACGTGCGAACGGCGTTGGCGGCTTTTGGGAAGGTCGTACAAGTCACACGGGAGCATTGGCGTGTTCAGGGTGTCAGCGACAAGGGTTCAACCACACGGACTGTGCTTCTTAAGCTCAAGAGTGGCGTGAAGGTTGAAGATCTCCCCCATCAAATCAGGGTGGCTGGTGAACTGGCACTTGTGGTTGCACCTGGTCGACCAATGCAGTGTCTGCGCTGCCAAGGTACCGGCCATGTTAGAAGAGAGTGTAAGGTACCCCGATGCTCGCGTTGTCGGCGGTTCGGCCACAGCGAAGATGCGTGCATGCGCACGTACGCATCGGCTATCGGATCAGCCGAAGGTGACGACACAGCAGAGTTGGTGATGGACGTGACCGAGGCTGAAGACGCGGCGAAAGGTGCAGGCGACGCGGTGAACCCTGAAGCTTCAACAGGTACAGTTACACCGACTGGTGGTGATGAACCAACAGCCCAAGCAGACATAGCATCTGGGGAGGTGGTTACTCAAGAGCCAGCCGGCCAAACCAAAGAAGGCTTCACAAGCACTTCATCGAAGGAGCCTGAGCCGGTGGAATTAGCCGAACTTCCAGTGTCGTGCGAGAGCATCAGTGGTGGGGCGCCAAGCAAAAGACCCCGCGAGCAGTCTGCAGGACGGCGTGAGGCGTCCAGCGAAAAGCAAGAAGAGGGGCCACCTGCGAAGGCGACTTCGTTCAGACGCAGCAGCACGAGGCTGCGTCCCAACCCGGCAGCGGACAAACACTGGCCACCTTTGTCCTCCAGTGGCACGGGTCCACCTGGAGGCTCCGAAGATGTCTAGCTCTATGCTAGACGCCGAAGGTAAGCACCATGCCCCGGGCTAACTTCTTCACTGTGTAGACATGGCTGTTGCACCGAAACTTAGAGTGGCAACGTTAAATGTTCGAGGTTTCGCCACCAAGCGGAAACAGAGCCAAGTCTACAGGCTACTTGTGGATCATGATCTGGATGTACTTGCTGTACAAGAAACAAAAGTAGACGGTGAGGAGGAGACCCGGGGCATGGTGCTGAGGTTTACGGCGCGTTACCACGCTATTGTAAGTCAAGCAATAGGCACGTCTGCAGGCTGCGTTTTGTTCATTAAGAAGTTACCAGGTCTGGTAGTGCAAGATACCTTCGCTTGCCCATCTGGTAGATTGGTTTCCTGTGATTTTGTATTCAATGAATGTCAGTGGCGTAGAGTGTGTATTTATGCACCAACCATTTGTGAGGAGCGATCACTCTTTTTTTCAAACCTAAAGCAGCACTTCACGTTGGAAAGGAAGTCTGTATTACTTTGTGATTTTAACTGCGTCCTCAATGGGCGAGATCGAGCAAATGGACGTGCCAATTACGATAAAAGTAGTAGGACGCTAGCGGACGTAGTTACTCAATTCGAGTTAGAAGACGTGGGCAGCTGTATGGAGGGAACGCGGGAGGGGCGTTTCACACATTTTCAGGGGAATAGCCATGCGCGCGTTGATCGTATTTACGTGTCGCTTGAATTAATAGCCCACTGCAAGACATATGCTGTTTACCCAATACACTTTAGCAATCATTGTTTAGTTAAATGTGATATGGGAGAGAAAACACAAGGTGGAACTTTCTCATGGGAGCTGTGGAAAATGAATTCCACTTTGATCACTGACGAATATTTCTTAGATCAGGTTATGAACTGCATCAATGATATAAAAATGGATGATGGAGCTAAACTTGTAGAACAATGGAAGGAGTTCAAGCAGCGACTAAAAATAAAAGCTATTGATCGTTCTTGCGCATTGAGTTATGAAAGGAAAAAGAAAGAAAAAGAACTCCGAAAGATTTTGGAAAGACAAATAGACTTGGAGTGCAAACAACCGGGAGAATATAAAATTGACATACGCAATATTAAGCAGAAACTTGCACTGCATGACGAGGAACGCTACCGCGGTGCACTCGTCCGTGCTAGGGCTGAGGCTTTAGCGGCTGGAGAGACGCCAACCAAAAGAGCGTTAGGGGTGGAGAAAACGAACGCTCGACGGAATCATATCGAAAAAATAGAGAAGGATGGTCACGAAGTAACTGATACGGACAGCATTTTATCCGTATTTTCAAGTCATTTTGAAAACCTTTTTGCGTGTAGACAGGCAAACCTAGAAAGATTCAAAGACGAATATTTAGGACGCCTGCCGCAAGTGAGTGAGGAAGTGAAAAACGCTTTGGAATTATCTATATCTGCATCTGAAGTTGAACGGGCGATTGATAAGTTAAATCCTGGGAAATCTTCAGGACCAGATGGTCTTTGTGCCAAGTGGTACAAATGTTTTAAAAGCGAATTGTCTTCAATACTCGCGGGCGTTTTTAATGAGGCATTAGAGGAAAAGAAATTACCACCATCCTTTGGTGAATCGCGTACCGTTTTGATTCCGAAAACAGACGAGGTTGAAAAGCTCAGGCACGTCACAGCGTACAGGCCAATCGCACTGACAAACGTAGACTACAAAATAATAATGAAAGTTTTTGCGGCCAGACTTCAGTCAGTAATAAAAGATATCGTCGGTCCACACCAAACGTGTGGAATAAAAGGTCGGTCCATAGTTACAAACGTTCATAAAATGCGATCCGTGCTCGAATATGTTGACACCTGTCATGCTCGTGTGGCCATACTCCAGCTGGATCTGGAGAAAGCGTTTGATTGCGTTTCCCACGCTCTTTTGTTTGCAGTATTGAAGCACATTAATGTTGGTAAGATAATTATTGACGGAGTAGCCATGGCATATCGGAACGGTAGTACGAGACTAATTATCAACAAGACATTGGGCCTTCCCATAAGAATCGAGCGCTCAGTGCGTCAAGGTTGCCCTGTTAGTCCTCTTTTGTTTTGCATCTATATTGAAACTTTATGTCAGTCGATATTGCAGAATGACATCATTAAAGGATTTAGAGTACAATCATCAGAGGTCAAATTACTCACATACGCTGATGATGTTGCGATTTGTAGCACTTCCTATGACGGTAACGAAGAATCAATCAGAGTTTCTAAATCTTTCGCCGAAGTTACAGGAAGCCATATAAACTGGGGTAAATGCCTCGGCTTCTGGCATGGATATTGGCCTTTAACACCAGAATTTTTTGCAGCCATTAAATGGACAAGAACGCCAGTTAAATATCTCGGAGTACCGCTCGAGTCATACACCACTGCGCCACACCAACATGACGTTGTACGGGTGTTAAATACTTAGTTGCCATACAAACTTACGGTTCAACTTGAGTTATGTTTGTCGTGTACACAACATAGACAAGATCTACACCTGCTACTAAAAATTGCACATTTATTAAACACAAGCAACTGCGGCCTGTAACGATTGCCACTATGTTAACGGCACTAGTGCTATTTTTTTTACAATTCCCAACTTCAAGAAAAAAGCCAAGTGGACAGGGGAGCAGCAAGAGTTTACCGGCGGGGTCTGCCAAGTTTAATATCCGTTTCGCGCTCGTTCTAAAGGGTGACATCTGCTCACGCTTTATGACGCCTCTACGCTCATTCCATAGATACGCCCGCCTAATTTATTTGATTGAATATTGGGATGCTTTTCGCGCAATGTAGAGGGCGGTCACGCCAGCGCAATGCTGTAGCTTTTTTGCTACAGCAACTTCATAACGGCTTGGCCAAAACGAATGCAGTGTGCCGGAAACACTACGCTTCATGTTGGTTCACCAAGCATACGAATTGCCACGTCTGAGTTCTCGTACAAAAGCTAGAGAAGTGCCGGCGAGTTCGACCGGCGGCTGTCGGTGAGAAGACACTTAATTACGTTCTCTGGGAGTGCTTTAATCGCGTCGCATCGATAATTGTTGCTTCTTCAGCGGACACCATACACAATGAAAAATGCTTCATTTAGGTTAATTGAAGCCATGGCTGCGCTGTATTGTCATACTTAATCGTCGAAATTGTGTATTCTGAAACCCGGAAGCACGGATAACACAATTGTACGGGCTCGGTCGGTAGGCCTAACTTTGATGGAAATCATGGTGGTAGAACATGTAGTGTACTGATTCCAGATTGGTACACTATATAAATTGCCCGCCATTATAAGCTCATCCATCATCTGCTTACTGCTTCCCAGCATTATCGCGATGGTGGGCAGAGCTTCTCAGCTTGGTACACCATGTGGCCCACCATAACAAGCAGCACCCATCATCTGCTTAGTGCTTCCCAGCATTATCGCAATGGTGGGAAGAGTTTCTCAACTTGGTACACCATGTAGCCCACCATAATAAGCACCACCCACCATATGCTTAGGGCTACCCAGCATTATCGCAATGGTGGGCAGAGTGTCCCATTATTGTCCACTATCTAGCCTCTGCTTTCCACAATCATTTCCACTTTACCCATCATCTGTACACCATACCACCCAGTATGTCCCGGCATAACCACCATATTTTCCACTACGTCTCACCATAGCCATCATAATTTCCACCATGCCCACTATTATTTCCACTGCGCCCACCATGTTTTCCAGTATCCACCATGGCAATTTTTCCGATAGGGCGGCTGTTGACTCGTTCACAATGTTTGCTTTTTACTTTCTGCGAAATTTCATATTTATTGATTCCGCTTATAAATATATTCTGATGCCATTACTTGCTTTTCCAGGGTTGACATGCAACAAAAAATTATTACTGCAAAATGTCTATTCTTCAAGTATTGTGAAACATGTGAACGTCTGCTACAACAGGTCATCTTGAACTTCACAGTTCCAATACTCTATTTGTAAATGACTTACTACGGATCTCAAAAAAGGTGCTTACGATAGTCCAGAAGCATTAGCTATCTTATCGGTTATTATGTAGGGTTTAACGTCCCAAATTGAACATATGATTATGAGAGAGGCCGTAATAGAGAACTACAGAAATTTGGACAACCTGGAGTTCTATGACGGTACCCAAATTTGTGCACACGGGCCTACAGCATGTTTGCCTTCATCAAAAATACAGCTGCAGCAGCTGGGATTTGGTCCCGAAACTATCGCGTCATTTGCCGAGTATCTTAGCTACTAGAGCACCCCGGTGGGGCCATTAGCAATCTAATGCGTTATGAAATCTACAGTGCAGTAAAGTTGAAACGGAACATTACCTCGATGAATTAGTTACATTACGTGGCATGCTGAGCTCAATGGCTCACGTTTTATTTTCAGTGACGGTAACCACACTTCGATGTCGGGCAAATGCAAGAACACTTGTCTGCTTAGGTTTGTGCTTGAGTTTACGGAAAACATGCCAGCTTGAAGAGATGCAAAATTTGTAAACGTGACGTGTAGGTGCAGAAAATTTTCGTTCAAGTAAACTTATCTTACTCAAGGTTACAACTGTAAATGTTTTAATCCCAGGCCATCACAATCAATCTAATGTTGCCCGACTACTGTAGTATCATGATGGTTTACACGTGAAAATTCTTCAACACCAATATTACCTTATAAAACGAGCACCATAGCAGTGGGGAAAGTTAAGTCTTTCGACATTTAGTTGTACCTTGTTGCGAGACAGTCTGAAAGTTATAATCAAAATGTTTGCCCCAGGTAACTGTAAATTTTCAATTTGATTTTTATAAAAAGTTTATTTCTTATTGTAGCAGCGTTCACGCTGTATGATTTTTATAATTTTATTTTATATTTTCATTACAATTTTTTCTCACTCAGGAAGAATTTCGCATTTCGATGTCAACAATGATTTTATTTCCTTTATTGTTACCTTGTCTATAAACTGTATTTTAATTTGTATGCCATTTTTATAGTATATTAGCGATGTTTTCATATGCAAGTTTGTTGTACTAGTAACTGAAACTTTCTATGTAATGCCGGGCTGGGCCTTTAGGTACAAAAAAAAGTCTTTAAATCATAAAAGTTTACAAAAAGGTAAGCGGAAGCTTTGCAAGCGTGCGCTCAATTTCATTAGCATTTTCATGGATGTTTAAGGCGATCTTTCAAATCGTTTAAAATTCATAAACGAACTGAAAGAGTTAAGAGCACTTTTTGTAACAGCTTCACTAAGCACGTGAACTTTGTCGTGATGAGCGAGCTTGTGTTCATTGCATGTGGCAGTTTTTTTGCATAGCAGGGAACGTCGTATGATTGAGCACACCTACTTTTGCTGTTTGATTAAATAGATATGTCAGAGTTAGAGCGCCGATATTTATGAAGAGAAAGTCTGTGCAGTGCTTTCATGAAGAAAAAAATCCTAAAAAATTGGTTGTGGATCAATTCATTTCGTGCATATATTGCCTACCTCTTCACGCTGCGAGGTGTTAGGTATTTCAAGTCCAATATTCTCATATTAACAGGGAGAAAATGAAATCTATCTTTCAAGAACAAATATATTCAAAAAGCAAATATGGCAACAAAAGTATGCTATATATGTGACTTGTATGAATCCAGCATTGGCCCATATTCACATCAAGCCCGACCAATTTTTCTCGGCAGTGTTTGCTAGCAACAAACTGCTCTAGTTTTATAAACATGTCTATGTGATACAAATATTTGCTTGCGGCTGAGCAGCTGTTTTCTGCACTGGGAAAGCACCAAAAATGATGAACAATAATAAGGATGCAAAATGCATATCTAAAGCTTAGTTTGTTAGAATATGTTTTTTTATGATTCATAGTTGCTGCATACTCAGGAGTCTGAGTAGTACCTTTGCCAAGAAATTGTAACTGTAGTAACTGCGTAACTGCAGTATAAAGAGGAAGCGAACAAGCATGAAATATTTATTCCACCTGTGACCTAAGTACATAATTCTTCATCACGCGGAGAGATGAAAATTTATGTCTGACTTGTCGAGGTAACGCAATGTTGCATATTTGTAACACACTCAAAGTGACATCGCAGAGCGGAAAAGTTGCAGAACTGTATGCATCAGTGATTATTACTTAACAAAAGAAAAAAAAGAAGACTAGATCGCTGTCACTGCGTCGTATATCGGTCGGTGTATTGTATGTTTCTTTTCCGATTTCACACCATGCACACACTTCAGCATTAATACAACCTGGCAAAAGCTGCACAGCTAACGGCAAGATTAGACCCTTGTTCTACATCTACGCCGTTAAACTCGGACGACGCTACGAAATGTGAGTGATGTTAGTTCAGCGATCTTGGTGTTCACTTAAATGCTCATATTGAAATAGCTTTCAGAGCCGCTATACACTGCTTAAAAGCTTTGGGTATGTATGAGTGGCATGTTTAATTGAAACGTGACTGTATGCATTGCTTGTATATTCGTTTGGGAGCTCATAAAAACGATACCAACGTCGCTAGATTTACAATTCTTTTACCAGCCGAGGCTACTTTGGTCCCCGTGCTATAAACTCACACGCAGTCAGAGATTTAGCAAAGGCAAAAAACACAAACATCATAGGGGGTAGGGAGCACAGTAACGCAGCGAGCGCGAAGCAGTAGCAATAATACGTACGTATAATGATCATAATAGTACTTGCAGCAGAATTTCACCGCCCGCTCTTGCAATTCAGTACGTCGCCGCTACCACTGTGTTGGAATTGGGGCTGCGGCTGGCCCAGAAACTATTCAGGAAGGCGACCGAGAGAGACCAAGAGCGATGTTTATTGCTGCAAGATTCATCTGCAACTGCCCGCTACCAGCGGGCCACGAGCGCACCCGCAATCATCGTCCTCTTCTACAGTCCGAGCGTTAGCAGCCACCGAGCGCTCGAGTATAGCCTCTACTATCAGAAAAAGTGAAAGGGAAGGACACGGGATACTTCAGAGACCAGTAGCCCGCGCATGTGTCCTGGCTACCCTTGGCCATGGCGGACTGCGCGTAGTCCGCATACTACCAACACTGTTTTATCCACAACCTGTTTAGGGACCTCTTGTCGTAACCATAACCACTGACTCGCAAAGGGGTACCACAACACTGTAGCAGTTGATTATATCGTATACCATTAAGAAATGCACTTTTATACAGGGCTAACAAGAACAAGAAGACACTGCAGAGGTTACATGTCTCCGTTGTAGTCAACGTCTCGCCGACTCAGGGTTTGCTGTTGTAGCCATCCGGATCATTCGCATATGAATGGCGGGCACTCCGCGTAGAGTGTCATTGAATGCTGGTGATCTCGGCTGCCATTAAGTCTGACGTCCCCGCCAAAGCTGTGACAGCATACGACTTTGGTGTTCACTTCTTCTCTGATGTTGGTACCTGATAACATTTAATACTCCCGACGCAGCTTTGGTCTTTGAGGTCAGCCACCCTGCACGCCATGTCAGACACGTTGGTGCAGCTGCTCGTGTTGGCCACAGTTTCCTACAGTTGCTCCAACATTTCTGTTTCTCTCCTCAGGGATTCCGGAAGCAGCGTCATCTCCTATTTCACTCCATTTCTTTTATCCGCTTGCTGCTGCCTCGTATCAACTTCTGCCTTTAGTCGCTAGTTTTTTATACCTGCCATGGCCAGTCCTGCTTGAGCTTTGAAACATTTCCCGCATGCATGGTCTCCAGTTCTGCCTCCCTCCTCATCAGACTATACTTGTCACATGCTGCAACGCAGCACCAAGCTGCCTATCAAATTTCGAGAACTTTGCCGACAAAGTCACCACGCCAGCCTAAAGCCATTGGATCAGCTCCTGGTTCCCATTGAAGTCGACTTCCTTCCTTGCTGAGCACCGTAGTTGCTGCCAGCGCTTTACTGGCCTCTCAATCGCGGTTCCTGCTGGGGCTGTGAGAGCTGTGCATGAAAGTCAGTCTCCGGCATCCACAGCTTGTCCAGCTGAGAGTGCTGGACGGCGCGCTGTGACTGGACTGGAACTCTCCCTCGTCGCTACACCAAACATTGGCCAGTTAAGTGTCCCTCCCTAGCAACTGCCCTCAGAACTAGAGGCACAACTGCTGCTGCTGATTTTTGGCGTGCTACTGGACGCAAGCAGCCTGTCCACGCGACTGCGTTCCTGAGAGTCATTGGTCATCTTTCAGTTCACCTTGAAGATCTAAACTTCAAGGTTGTTGATTGTTCACTCCAGGATGCCTTGACCCCAAAGAAATGTTTACGCGACTCGTCCGGCTCCTTTACGAACTGTTGCTCCACAGTAAGAACCTTGTCCTTCAGGTCAGAAATGTGGGGGTTCTTCTCTTGTTGGTTAGCTAGGAGCTGTAGACATTGTGCGTGAGCTTGAGACCATCGTGTTTATCAGTAAATTTTCCCAACTCACGCTCCAAGTGGCTGATGTGGGTAGCGTGCTGCAGGGTGCCCCGCTTGAGACGACTCAGTTCAGCTTCAAGGGAATTGTCCTTTTCTAAGTCCTCAGCGCGAGCTTCAATGTCATTGTTGGTGGGCGATGCATCGCCACCACGTAGCTCGTAATTACCCGGTGACATAAAGGCGCTGGATGCCCATGAACGGTCAATTTAGCTCGATCTGTTCGTATATCGCATGCAGGTCCAGGTACAGGACAACTTTTTTGAGCGTCTACAGCTCCAGGTAAGCGACATCAGCATCAAGCGAGCCCAAGTCGGGATGTGGTGGAAGCAGTCGGGCGATCTCATCTACCCCCTTTTACCATGCATGTGTGAACGGGAATGAAATCAGCGAAACCTCAAGGCGGAGTTCTTGCTGTTAGGCTCGAACTGTGGGTGTTTGGGATGCGGGTTGCCCGGAAACCCCCCAGGAACGAGAGTAAGACAGACCAAGGACCATGTTTACTACTCGAAGATTCGGCTGCAACTGCCCGCTGCCAGCGGCTGCTAACCATGTGGTACGAGCGCACCAGCGACTATCGTTCTATTCTCCTACCACAGAGCTCTGCCATAAATCACATGATAAAACCACCTATTATGGCGCGGATTTGCCACGAAACTCGCGCTGCGCAATCAGCACGTGAAGGAGTGCAAGCTGCGGCAGATAACGTGACGACGCGGCGATAATCGCAAGTAATTAGGGGCGAAGCTCCTTAAGCCGTGAGCAGTTCCCTTCTCTGTATTAACAGTTGTTATAGTCCTCTAGTTAATGTGTTGGTAAATACATGATTTCTGTCAACATGTCCTTGGGAATAATATAACTGGAGAGCGTTAGTGGTTTTCACAGCATATCTGCAGAGTGAATGATGATGAGTGGGGCAAAGCATTCGTTCGTGCTTTCGTGCATGCATCCATCCGTACTTTCCTTTATCCCTGCGTCCGTCCATGAGTCCATTCATGTTTCTGTCTGTGCGTCCATCACTGCGTACGGACGGACGGACAGACGCATAGACACCACACACCGAACGCGCGAAATTTAATGTTGCTGTTTTGTTTACACTGATCTTCTGGTCAGGCTAGTAGTTATGCTAGGGTCGTTCGAAATTGTTATCCGTAATTTTCGGTTGTCGAAACTACCCGAAGACAAGTGAAGCTGTTTTGCACAATCATTAGCTACCAGAAAGAAGTAGATATCTCCTCACCGACGCTCAATTTATTTATATGCGGGTGTCCAAAACAGCCGTTATGTTTACTTGCACTACGTAGACAACGCAAATAGTGTATTGCAACGCTAAATCTCAAAACTCCCGCAAATCCCGCTAAACTATAACTGTGTATTAGCTGCTGCTGTCGCCTCCCACGTGCTTTTCTGTTGTTCATCTTACACAGGTGTCAATAGGCCAACCGTGGCTTTTTTTCCGCTTGCACGTATCTTAGCATTCATATTTCAAAATATAAGCGAGGAACACAGTTGCTGTGCATAGGTGACGCAATGATTGCGATATCAATTGCAGGGTTCTTCGAAGTAGCCTTGGCAGCTCTTTTAGGCCCACTGTCGCGTAATCATGGCCGCTTCAGCCTGACCCGTGGATTTCGCAGTCTTCTTGCGTTGAGAGCACGTCATATGGAAGGGTACAGGAGCCGTCCACTGGTGCCTGCCGAAATGGCGTGCGCACAAGTGAACCGCACTCTTACAAATAAAGTTTGCATTCGCTGCTGAAGCGTTGAAGGTGGCAGGCCGTTTGCTTTATGCTTGAGTAGCATTCCATGATAGGCCAAACTCACGGGGGGGGGGGGGTCTTATGGCATGCACCTACCGAGCTACAGAGATAGGCCAGCTTGTTGGATCACTGCTTCAGCCGCGTAGGTCACCCCTGCTTGAGCGCTTTTGCCTGCGAGAAGAGCATGCGATGTGCGTGAAATAATTAATTGGGACTCAGTGCGAATCACGACGGTGAACCCATCGAGATTGTCAATATACCTTCTTTCTAACCGCTGCAGTATGTAAGAGATAGCTATTTCACTTTACATAAATCCGCTGTAATTTCATGTGAACAACAGTGTTCAATTAATGCCCAGTGCTTTTCTTAATTTATAATAATTTTCTTTTTTCGGCGTTTCCACTTTAAATGCCGGTGATTTCGTGGACGATTGTTTGTTCTACCAAAACATTACCGGCCATACTGATAAACTTTGACTGGTGCATAAAATGACTTGGCGAAGTTACTATATCTAGAAGCAAAAAAGCATGCGAGCGTCATGCTACACTACTACCCATTGTCCACGTAATTACTCTTTCGACAGCGTTTTTATGAACTGTTGACACTGAAAAATATCTTGGAGATCACATTGCTTCTAATATCTACATGAACAACAAGAAACATTATGTCAGTAACATGACCCACACGCTCGGTCACCGGCGTCTAAGCCTTTCCTTGACTACATCGTCAATTATGTTATACTATTCTACAAAACGTTGATTCGACCAAAATTGGAGTACGCATCCGCAATATGGTATCTCATCCACAACATGTGACAACGGGAGTTCCACAGGGTTCAGTTCTAGGGCCACTTTTATTTTTAGTTTACATAAATGATAGTTCAGCAGGTGTTCCATCACAAATTAGATTGTTTGCAGGCGATTGTGTTGTGTATAGACAAATAAAGAATGACAGAGACCTTACCCAAGTGCAAATTGATTTGGAACGTGTTCAAGATTGGTGTTCTACGTGGAAAATGAACCTAAATAATAAAAAGTGTGTCCATGTCTCTTTTACAAAGAAGTGGAAACCTATGGAAACAGAGTATACTTTAAACAATGGACGTCTAAAAAGAGCAGATAGTTATAAATACCTAGGAGTAGTCTTGTCATCCGACTGCTCGTTGAATGCGCATGTAGATGATGTGGTTTGTAAAGCAGAAAAGGCGCTAAACTTTATCCAAAGCAATTTAAAAACTTCGGAACTGAACATAAAAAACACAGCCTATTTACCATGCATACGACTTATACTGGAATACGCTTGTGCCGTATTGGATCCTTCGCAAGCCACATTGATGGATAAAATTAAGAAATTCTAAACCGGGCGGCCGGGTTCGTCTTGGGACGGTACAAGAGAGGGGAGAGCTGCGCTTAGATGAAAAATGAGCTTGGGTGGGAACCTTTCCTCGCGTCGGCAAAAGCTGCGACCGAAGTTCTTTTTTCAGATATATAATGATAAAACAGAAATTAATAAAGAAAAATACTTTAAGGAACCTCATTACGTTCATCTAGAACTGGCCAAGTTTTTAAAATAAGAGAATTATGCACCCGGACGAACCTGTTCGCGAATTCATTTTTTGTTAGAACTGTTAAAGAGTCGAATGGATTGTCTGCCATGCGAGTGTGCTGTAAGAACGAAGAATCGTTTATCTCGTTTCTGTAACCCCCCGTCCGTGAATTCATTTCTTGTTAGAACTGTTAAAGAGTGGAAAGAATGGTCTGCCATGCAAGTGTGCTGTAAGAATGAAGAATTGTTTATGTCGTTACTGTAACCCCCCTGCTGTAATGCCTTTGGGCAATGCGGGGTAACCTTTGAATAAAGAATGAAGAATAAAGTCGTCATGCCGTTATCATTCATACTCTCAAAACCATTCAGAATCACGCAGCACGTTTTATCTCATCGAATCATCCACGTGATTCCAGTGCTACATTCATGAAAAGCACTAGAAAGTTGCCCGGCACTTCGCTGCGCCACAGATTGTATCACCTTAACCGTTTCCTCACAATCCATCATTATAAGGGCCTTTTGAAAGACCAGTCATCACTATAAGGTGGCCCATCATCCTGCCAACCTTATTGTGCAGATACCCCTTTGTCCAAAAGAAAAGCGCCGCCTGAAACCACCTTCCCACCTCCACTGCCTGCATATTTACAAATAACTTCAAATTCTCCGTAAAAGATGCCCTGTAACCTATTTTAACACAAAAGTGTTTTATTCCAAGGTCTGCATACCGTGGATCCGAGATGTATATCCGTCACGGACATGACGTTGCAAAAAATTTACGAACATATTGCAAAGAAAAAAGTGAGAAGAGGTTTCGCAGCGCGGCGTCGAAGTAGGGACCTTGCTCTCATCAGAGCGCGACGCTAACCCCTAAGACACAAAGCGACACCTGCACGAACCGCAAATGGCGAGCCATTTATATACACCATGTAATTTATATACACCCTGTATTTGACCACATTCATACTATCAATCAGGTAATAGAGAAATGCTCAGAGTATAATCAACCACTATACATAGCCTTCACAGATTACGAGAAGGCGTTTGATTCAGTAAATATCAGCCGTCATGCAAACACTGCGGAATCAGGGCGTAGATGAAGTATATATAAACATTCTGGAAGAAATGTACAGGGGATCAACTGCTACCATAGTGCTTCATAAAGAAAGCAACAGAATACCAATAAAAGGGTGTAAGGCAGGGGGACACAATTTCCCCAATGCTATTTACCGCGTGCTTACAGGAGGTTTTCAGAAGCCTAGAATGGGAACAGTTAGGGATAAGAGTCAATGGAGAATATCTTAGTAACCTGCGCTTCGCCGATGACATTGCATTGCTGAGTAACTCGGAGGACGAATTGCAACTCATCATTACGGAGTTAGACAAGGACAGCAGAAAGGTGGGTCTTAAAATTAATCTGCTGAAAACGAAAGTAATGTACAACAACCTCGGCAAGGAGCAGCGCTTCGAGATAGGTAATAGTGCACTTGAAGTTGTAAAAGACTATGTCTACTTAGGGCAGGTAATAACCGCAGAACCGAACCACGAGATTGAAGTAACTAGAAGAATAAGAAATGGGTGGAGCACATTCGGCAAGCACTCTACAATTATGACAGGTAGATTGCCACTATCCCTCAAGAGGAAGGTAACTAACAGCTGTATCTTGCCGGTACTTAGCTACGGAGCATAAAACTGGAGACTTACAAAGAGGGTTAAGCTTAAATTGAGGACGACGCAGCGAACAATGGAAAGAAAAATGGTAGGTGTAACCTTAAGAGACAAGAAGAGAGCAGAGTGGATTAGGGAACAAACGGGGGTTAAGGATATCACAGCTGAAATCAAGAAGAAGAAATGGACATGGGCAGGGCATGTAGCGCGTAGACAGGATAACCACTGGTCATTAAGGGTAACTGACTGGATTCCCCGAGAAGGGAAGCGGGTTAGGGGGAGACAGAAGGTTAGGTGGGCAGATGAGATTAAGAAGTTTGCGGGTATAAAGTGGCAGCAGGAAGCACAGGACCGGGTTAACTGGCGGAACATGGGAGAGGCCTTTGTCCTGCAGTGGACGTAGTCAGGCTGATGATGATGATGATGATGATGATGATGATGATGATGATGATGATGATGATGATGATGATGTATTTTCAGCGCGTTTTCGCCATCAGTCGCGAGATAGCACGAGGGGCGTGCGTTGAGAGCGCGTGCTCTCAAGTTCGACGTGCCGGGCCATCCAGTGTGTTGCTGTGCGCGTGCGCCTCCACATGGCATAGTCAAAGAAGTTCTCTAGCGTAGTGGCTCAATCGTGCGCGCGCTATTTCAGGATTTGGCAAATTTGTACCTCTTGTACTTCCACCGTAAGTCTGCTTCGAAGTTACAAGTGCCAAAATGAGGACAATGGTCGATTCACCCGCTGCCGCGACCGCGTTAATGAAGGGTGCGTGCTGCTGAAATACGAAGAAATATTATTTGTGGCATTTGTTCGCACTCGTCCTGTGTATACTTATAGGTTCGTTCCGTTCATCTTACTGTTTTGAGCCGCATGCGTTAAGTGTGGAGCTGTGGAAGTTGTTTGTCCGTCCTCATGTTCTCGATGCATGCTCAATGCTTGCGTGCTTTCTGCTGAGGTGTGCGCTGCAAGTTTCAAGCAGCAGTGCTGGCTGATTTTCGCGTGACATTGCAATTCTTTACTGGGTCATTCTCTTCTTCGCACTTGTGGTAAAAAAATGCACAATGAATGCTCAACTACATCTGCGAAGACACGTTTTGCTTTCGTCTCATACCGATGCCTACAAAATTGAAATCAACTACATTTTTTTTATTTTCCCGAGTTTAACATCACGGGCTCAATGCTTATCCACATTCCTTTCTGTTGTGTCTTCACGCCTTGAGTAGCTTTGGTAACTGAATAATTACCTTACCAAATAAACAATTGTGTCAAAATAAAACTATAAAAACTGACACTGCAAGATCATATTATCCAATTATTTCTTACACAATATTTTTTTCTTTTGCAGGAAACTCGTATAGGTTTAAATTTTGGCAGAACAATCACATACTGTTATCTTGGCATATAAGTCAAGAAGATCAAGAAGATGCAGAAAGACGTTGGGATCCATATTTACCGGTATGTTCTAATTACAGTGTAATCATTCAGTCGCTGTCACCCCCAAAACGTACAGCAGTATCGAATACCAAGGTTGACGGAATTTATTCAAGACATTTCTAAAGACGAAGTATTTTTCGCGTACTGCAAGCACTTTTATCTATCTATCTATCTATCTATCTATCTATCTATCTATCTATCTATCTATCTATCTATCTATCTATCTATCTATCTATCTATCTATCTATCTATCTATCTATCTATCTATCTATCTATCTATCTATCTATCTATCTATCTATCTATCTATCTATCTATCTATCTATCTATCTATCTATCTATCTATCTATCTAGCCGCTTATGACTGAGTGCTCTTAGAATCAGCCCTTTAAATTCGTGTCAACTCCGCAGGGCGCGGGTTCGAATCCCGGCTGCGGCGGCTGCATTTCCGATGGAGGCGGAAATGTTGTAGGCCCGTGTGCTCAGATTTGGGTGCACGTTAAAGAACCCCAGGTGGTCTAAATTTCCGGAGCCCTCCACTACGGCGTCTCTCATAATCATATAGTGGTTTCGGGACGTTAAACCCCACATATCAATCAATCAATTCGTGTCAACTAAAATTAGTATGGGAGGGTAGGACAGCTTCACGAATATGACGCGTTAGAGACAGAGAGAGAGAAGTAACTTTTTTGTATTCCACCAAAGGTTTCTGGTCAAGTGGGTGGGGTCCTCAGTCCAGGGCTCCACTGGCCATTGCGGCTCACTGGGCCTCGTCAAGCAAAGTCAGATGGCTTTCTCGATCCTTGCTAGCAAGCTAGGTCTCCCACAGCCTCGATCGAGATGTCATCCCCAAAAGGGGTGAATTGATGTTTTGGGGCCGCGATTCGCACTCCCACGTAATGTTTGCGAGAGTTGACCATCCGCAACACCACGGAACGCTTCGTGCGTATTTTGTGAGATCTATGGGGTGCTTTCTTTGTAAGCATGGGTACGCGTTGGTCTGTACTCGACGCTAATTTCGCGCCTCTTCTCCTGTAAGGGGGTGAGGATGATGATGATGATCCTCATAATACATGCGCACACCCACAAAGGGGGATATGGATGGGAATGACACCATCTTTTTTGTTCTTCTCTTTGGTTTTCGAGGATGTCGCGTGGAGCTATTGGGGGTTCCTCAATGGTTGTGACTGGTGCTCGGATGCTTATTTAACGAGCAAGCCGGTAGGCTCTTTTGCTGCCCTCAAGTCCCGCATGCACGGGGCACCAAAGTATTGCATGCTCATTTGGTAATTGCGTTCCTCGAATTTTCATAGCCGCCCTTGGAATCGCCCCGTACTGCAAGTCGATTGACAGTCGGTAATCACGAAGGCTGAGTCTCCTTTGCGTTCAGCGCATCTGATCGCCAATGCAACCGCCACCGTTTCGGCCGTTGTTGTGACCGGGGTTTTTATCGAAGCTACTATAGTTGTAGTTCCTCTGGTTGCAACAACAGTGTAACCATTGCTTTGTAGTCTGCGGGCTTTGCGTAGAATTCGGATGGGTTGTTACCGTAATGATTTTGTAGTGCTCTTGCTTTGGCTTGCCGCCTACCTGTGTGGTACTTAGCGCTAATATTCTCCTGTATGGGGGACGCCATGATTTGTGCCCTAATGAGGTGAGGTGGTAAGTATGTCTCCTGTACGGTGTGTCGAGGTCTTAAGGGGTAACCAACCTGCTTGAGTGGAGCTCTGCCTGGGTCCGTGGAATTTAATCTTTTCTTTTGAAATATCAGCACGGTGGACGTTAGTTATTCATAGGTAATATAAAGTCCTAGCGCCTCAACTTTTTCGGTGTGAGCATTGGTGGACCGTCCAGTTACAACTTTGTATGTCGTTCTTATGATTGCGTCAATTTTTTGCTGTTTTAGTATTGGTTAGCTTTTGGAAAGGTATGCGATTGTATTCTACCTATAAAGTAAAGCTTGTACAAGACAGAGTTTCTTCTTCTATGAAGCCTTGTCTTCTCCGCGTGACCCTGTGTGTCACGCAAGCTACGTTTGTCGTGGTTTTTCATTGTTTCGATCGTGTTATCTACTGTACCGTTATTTTGGATCCACTGGCCGAGGACACTTAACTTTTGCACCTCTATAATAGGTTGGCCATGAATATTGAGGTGTGTTTTGGGGCGTCACGCTTTTCTTGAGTATTTGGCTTTTACCCGGATAAGCTCTAAATTTTTCTGGTGTGCATCGCACGCCTTCATACATGCAAATTTGATCGACCTTCTCGATGGATTTTTAAAGGATATCTTGTTTGTTGCCAATGAAGCCTTTGGAAGCCCATAACTTATGTCATCCACGTATATTGATTTACCTAGCTCAAATTTCTCCTCTAGCCATAGGCCAAGCTTTCGCACCCCAACTATAAACAATAGAGGGGACAAAACAGTAAAGGGGACAAAGCAGTTAAATATTGGCGTTAACGCTGATCGAGTTGAACTGGTGCCTATTGTAGCCGTTCGGTTTGTCAAAAAAGAGTTTCTGTAGTTGTAGATTTTTAATCCGCATCCAATGTTGCGAAGCTCCTCAAGGATTGTTTCGTGAGATATGGAGTCAAAGGCTTTTTTGATATCTAATGCTACGATGAACGTGTCCGTGCTCCCGTTAGGCGGGTTGAGCGCTTTTTCTTTGAGTAGCAGCAATACGTCCTGTGCGACTACCTTCGGTCTAAATTCAAACATTGAATTGGGAAACAGTCACAATAAATTACTATGCAAGTTTACTGACTACTTCAACGAAAAGAATTATGGGACAATGGAGAAGTACTACGTGAGTGGAAAGATGACGCACTAATACAGACATAAATCATGTCACGATCCCGTCGCGTGGTCGTGCAACACTTGCCGTTGAACAATTGCACATTTCCGCGGGCGGATGTGTTTCACTGGTATGCAGGTATGTGCCATATGTGATTTAAACAATAACTTTCCAGGTACGGCAAAAACACACAAGGGTGATTTTAGCGAGTGAGCGTTAAAAAAAAGCTGGCATCCTCAGCGTTGACCCAATGAACGCGTGAAATATCATGGCATCAGCAGGAATGGCACCCTAGCAGTCTGCGTGGCAATAGAGCATTCTACCACAGAGCCACACCAGGTCTCCGAACTACTTCTAAAATATACCGTAATGTTTGTAAAACATCAATTGTGGTTGGAGTGCTTCGTATTCAATTATATAAACATTACATATACTCCTACCACACAGCCCTAAGGTCGGGCTAATGTCCATTGTGGTTAGGTAACATTCGCTGAAGTTGATTTATGTGGCTGTGTCCCGGGCTATCGTCATCACACTACATAGGAGTTTATCGCTTCTGGTGTTGCTAGTACTTGTGTTCCTGTTCGAATTCATGAGCAAGTGCAAACAACTGATTATTTAGGCACCTGCAACTGTTCAAGACATGCCCATACTTGCAACATTTTACTTATATTAGGGTCACTTCATGACGTGTCATTAAAAAATTACCACAAGGGCAGCTTCCTTCCACATGCCTCGCATAACGTCGATTCCCAGGGTACGTGGGATGTGCCGCTTTTTTCTTTGTGGTATGCTTTGGTGCAATGGGGTCACAATACGTACATTTTCAATGCGATAGGAATTACATGAACTCTCTCGGCTTGATTTCGCCGTCGGCGTCAGAGTGCATGTCGACGTCACTAACCGTATATGTATACGTATCTTTATATATGAAAATGCAAGAACGAAAAAAGATACTGAAAAATTTTGGCTCGCAGAATCAAACTTGGGTCCTCTAAATTGTGACTGCGAGGCGTTGACCACTAAGCCCCCTACAAGCACAGCCTTCAACGTTCAAACAGCAAGCATTATTATCTACTACTCGCCGCTGCTAACGAGCATTTCGGGGGGAATTATTGTCTTTTGACCATTAACAGCAAGATCGCGCAATGATTGCGTATCGCCACCTCGCGCGGCAGCGCGCTCTCTATTTCCCCACGCATAATTTATCCCGCTTAGAGGAGGGGGCGACGCTCCCTGACACGCCCATATTTCGCAATGGGGAAGAGTGCAGGATCGTACTTCTCGGCTGGCCTCGGGCTTTTTAGAAACAATTCTGTTGTAGTTACCAGGCACACAAAGGTCACTTTATTAATTTCAGTCCCTATTTACAAAAAGCGCGCGCTTTTCGGAAACTGAGACTGCAATATAGGAGCACACCATGCGTCTTTCAAATGTGCCCGAATCGGGTGCCAATGAGTGAAGGTAATTAATGTCTAGTGTCACAAAACCACCTTAGGATTATGAGAGGCGTCGTAGTTAGGGCTTCGGAAATTTCGGCCACCTGGGATTCCTTACGTGTACGTGAATCAAAGCACGCGGGCATATATATATATATATATATATATATATATATATATATATATATATATATATATATATATATATATATATATATATATATATATATATATATATATATATATATAATGTATGTATGTATATAAGGAAAGGAAGTGTGTATACTGATGGCCTTGTTTTTCCATATTTTGACACAATGTATTAAGATCTAACGAACAATAATGCCGAGAAATGTATAGGAAAAGTTACTAGACGAATTGTGATGTAAATGAGAAGAAAGAAAAGTGGGTGCAAAGATAACTTGCCATGAGCAGGAACCGAACCTGCGACCTCCGAATAACGCGTTCGATGGTTTACCACTGAACTACCACGGCGGTCATGAAGACAAGTGTGGTGCCCTCTTTATGAGCCTGTTTGGCGTCACGTAGCACGTGAACTTATCACGAGCTGGCAGCTTGTAATAACTTGCCGTGGGCAGGATGCTGCCCACGGCAAGTTATCTTTTCACCCACTTTTCTTTCTTCTCATTTACATTACAATTGTCCTAATAACTTCCCCTATACCTTCCTTGGCATTATTGTATGTATATATATATATCACAACCTCCCCTATAAACTTACGACCTGCTCATGCCGCCGCTCCCTGTGTCGCCGGTTTCGCTTTTGCTTGTTTAGTTTTTTTAGTTCTCGAAAGTGCCGCAGCACGCCTTGGCGCTACAACTAACCCCCACTGTTGCAGCCGCCAAGCCGCTGTTCTGCTTGGTGCGTGCGTGCGTTCGCATGATCTTGTGGCACTCGAAGGCTATCGCCGCTATCGCTTGTGACCAGTAGTCTGCGCAGTCAGGAGCGTTAGATAACGACAGCAGCAGCACCATTCCCGCAATGGTGTACTGCTGCGTTCCTTTTTGCAAGTCGAGCGATCGGCGGTCAACTGGGATATCGTTTCACGAGTTCCCCGTCACCCAGATTCGACAGGAGTGGTTGAAGAAGATCTCTCGACAGGATGAAGGTAAGGCACTGAAAGTGCTGTATTGCATGCACTGCAAGATCTGACTAGTGGAATGCAGTTCAAAACTTTTTTGCGCGCTATGTATGCTGCTCAGCGTTGTTGGCTAGCGTCTAGAAACACAAGTGCTGTTTGTGGGATTCGTGGACGCCGATCGTGTACACAGCCCATCAGGCCCTCAGCCAGGGAAAGGGGGGGGGGCACGTAATTCTGTTGAACTATGTGTTTTTACCAAAAATAAATGATAAAAATCGGCGTTTTTCTCAAATAGTCAAGGTTTTCAGCAAGTGCCCCCCGCCACGAAAAAATGTCCTGGCTAAGGGGCTGCAGCCCATGCTACATTTTTCCTTTGTTGTACTGTCCTTTGTTGCCGCAAGACTCCGTGCACGTGGCCGTGTCAGGGATAGAGCACTTACTTTCAACTATTCCGCTCTGATGCACAGCGGTGTTGCTTTGTTGAGAAATTTGTTTTATTTATTACACTATTGTTTTGCGCTGGCATTGTTTTATAACAAAATTAAGGGAAATAGGCGCAAATGGATCTGCCCTGAACTGATGCAGCTGCTAGTAAATTGAAATGGTAAGGGATTCAACTAGTGAATACACTAGAGATCCTTTTCTGTCACGTTGTGAAGGTTACTAAAAGGCTAATTCTTAATCGATTGCCTACTATCTGATAATTCTGGTGCGGTCTTAAATACAATATTTGTAGGACCAGGAAAACAGCCATAGGAGCCGAGCGACCGCAGTAAGGTATGCAGCTTGCATTTCAAGCCAGAAGATTACAGAGAAGGCCTGAAGCTGCGCAAACTAAAACCAGATGCCATACCTTCAATATTCCCGAGCTACCCAGGGTATATGCAGGAACCATCCCGAAAAAAGCGACAGCCTGTGAAAAGGTGTGCTGTGCCAGGGCTGTCACCAGACAAGCCTCATGCAGAAGCAACTAAAAATAGGTAAGCTTTTTTGTGTAATTAGTGTTTGTTTAGCCACGCCCAAATTTCTTCTAATACATGCTTCATCCTGTAACACGTCGAAATTCTTAATGTTGCAGGCCACACATACCCTCTCCTTATAGGTCCCCGTCTGAGAAGATTGATGAGCAGGAAGACAATTGTGTGGCTGGCAGCAGTACCGCACATCAGGAGGATGAAATGCTGACAGAACCCTGCAGTGAACCCTCCTCTCTGCCTTTAATTTTGCCTGCACCTGAATCTTCTTTCTGCTTGCCTAATACATATCAGATGCCCAAACATGGCAAAACTGTCCAGTGCCAGACAAGTCCATCAAAGGCAACCAGACCACGTGGATGCCGACTAGGCTTTCACTGTCCCGAATGACCAATCTCCTGAGGAAAGTGCAAAACCTTACCCGGAAGTGTCAAAGGCTTCAGAAAAAGCAGCATCACCTACAGGAAGAACTCTCTACTCTGAGGCAGGAGGCAAAAAGGCGTCCTTGTTGAAGAGAACAAACGTCAAAATCCTCCAGGTGTGAACTTATCTCTTTTTGAACATTAAAAAAAATCTCATTACCTGCTTATATCATACTTGCAGCAAAAGGTGGAGGAGAGCAACGAAAAAGCTCTGTTCCTTCAAGAGCAGCTTGCTTTTCTGGGCAAAAAGAAAGGGCTATGTCGTGAGCAGACAGTGCGCAAATGCGTTCTTTCACACGCTAAATCACCAGCCGGGTACCGCCTTCTTCGGGAGATTGGTGTCTTGACCTTGCCGAGTCGCTGTACCCTCAAGCGATACATTGGCGCATGCACTGGAGAGGTGGTGTCCTCTCTCATCAAGCGACGCCTTCATGCAGAAGTGAAACTGCACTCTAAGGAGGTACTTTATTTACTCTTCGCCTTTACTTTTTTGCCAGGATTAAAATTACTGGAGCTATGTTCTTTGCGATTATTGCAGGCACGCTGTGGGTCCCTGGTGATGGACGAAATGTCACTAAAGCAATCTGCACTGTACCATAAACAGTCCGATGCTCTCCATGGATTTGTCGACCTAGGAGGTGCCGAGGTAGACTATGGCCTGGAGGAGCAACTGGCAACTCACCTACTCTGCTTCGTCTTTGTAGGACTGTCTACCCACTACAGGTATGTGAAATATTTGGCTACTTTCCGTTCATGTCATGTGAACCTGTGGAGATAATTTTTTTTCCAATCCTTCAAATGATTACCATGTCCTTTACCTAATGCCTAGTGCTTTTACAATTACAGGCTGCCTGTAGGATATTATTTTACAAAAGGATCGACAGGGGAGCAACTCGAGCAACTTTCGTTGAAAGTAATGCAATCAGTTGAAGATGCTGGGTTTGAAGTGGTTAGGTTGGTTGCTGACAACCACAGCACTAACTGCAAGTTTTTTGCCAGCTTGTCTGGTGGCCAAATATGCCCTGTTGTCCCGTGAGTAATTGCTCAGTCACATTTTTGCTAAAGGTTACACCTCCTTTAATTGTGCATACATTTATGAGCTATTAGAGTGTTGAAGCAAATGTGTCCTGTCAACATTTTCACAGACTCCTAACAGTATTCACTGATCCTTTACAGGCACCCTCTCGATCCAGACAGGCAACTGTTCCTGTCGTTTGACTATTGTCATATAAAAAATGTCAGGAATCAGTTCCTCGACACTAAAAGGATTTTCAGGAATGCTGGAGTGCTCATCGTTCCAGACTACCTGAGGTACAATTTGGTAGCTTTTTCATGCCTTACAAATTGACAGTTTAACATTTCATTTTGTCACAGGAACTTGCATGACATACAAGAAAAGCAGGCGGGTGCTTTCAAGCTTGTGAGGTGCTTGACTAAAAAGCACCTTTGGCCGAGCAATTTTCAGAAGATGTCTGTTGCCAGAGCTGTTGCGATCTTATCTCCTCAGGTAAAGAGTGCATAAATGTTTATTTTAGAAGAAACTCAGAGAAAAATATGATTTCACCCTTAGCATGTGGTGATGGTTATCCCACTCATAATTACCTGTATTATAAGTTTATTCTAGGTAACATCTGTGCTCAGGTTTTTACTAAAACATGCACAGCAGCTCAGTTTCCATGGTTTTTGACGACTCCCTGCCAACCATTGAGTTCATGGAACTTGTTTATAAATGGTTTACTCTCCACAACATTAAGAGCACCTCATTGTTCTGGATGAGTAGAGACGCTCTGAGAATGCCCTTCTAAGGTCCAGATGACGAAAGGTATCCATGAACTACTTCTAATTGTCATTTATCTTTCATTTGTGTGAAAACATGAATGGTTCCATTTTCTTTATATGCACAGTTTTGTAATAGGTATTCTTTGCTATTAAAATCTAACCTTGAAACCTTTGTAATTTGTCCGTAGGCCAAGTGCCACTTTCTAACTGATCTCATTGCTCATACTTTTATTATGCAGGCTCCTCTGGCTTGAAAATGAGTGCCTCATCTATTTTGACTTATGGAAAGAGAGTACAGCACACAATCTAGAGTTTTTGTCAGAAGAAACTTATGAGGCCCTGAGAGTGACAACTATGTCAACTGTTCTCTGCACCAGGCATCTCCTTGGGCGCGGATTTCATTTGGTCCTTACAGGAAAGTTTTCCAGTGATGATGTGGAATCCCTGTTTTCTACCATACGACAGCTAAATGGCTCCAATGACCAAACCGATGCCTACGCAGCACTGTCGTCACTACAGAAGATTTTAGTAACGGGCTGCATTCATTCATCTCCAAGTGGCAATGTGGGAAGCGTTATAGGTTCTATTGGGGAGGCAACCAAACTCGCCCCTCAACCTGCAGCTGCTGCACCACCTGACAAGGACATTAAGAAGCTTCTGCTCCCTTACCTTACAGCATTGGAGCGCTTCCCAAGTGGGTTTGCACCATTTATTATTTACGAATACCTATCACTTACAAACATTTCAGTAATAAGATGCATATTTTGAAGATACAGAGGAGTTGATCCAAAAGTTTTAGTGCTTGTGTGGAAAGGTGACGTGCAGCTACATCAAAATGAGAAGTTCTAAATCGCAGTCATGAGTTCCTTAACCAGGCCCGTAGCCAGGAATTTTTTTCGGGGGGGGGCACTTGCTGAAATCCTTGGCTATTTGAGAAAAACACCTATTTTTATTATTTATTTTTGGTAAAACACATACTTCACCAAAATTTCGGGAGGGGGGGGCTTGGTTGCTACTTTACGACACATTTACAAATTATTGCACTTTGCTTAGGTGGTACCACAATTATAGATGCTACTACTTAATCACTTATTTTAATTGTATTGCCATTCTCTAAATTCTTTCTTTCATTCTCTCAGGTCCTCCTACTAAAAGCTTGCGTGCCAGCACACTGGCACTAATAGCTGGTTTTCTAGTGAGAGCTGTCCAGGATAACATCTGCTGTGAAGGCTGCCTTATGAAAATACAGGCACCCAAATCAAGCTCTACAACAACTGCTCTAATTGAAGGAATTGACAGGGGAGGACTCTCATACCCCTCATTGCCATTTGTTGGATTTGTAAGCGTCCTTGAGGGTGCAGCCTCTAAAGCAGCTGCGATCCTTGTGAAAGGGCAAAAACCCTTGCAGAAGTTTTCAAGCATAGTGCTCCCTTCACTTCTAAAAAAATCCTTATTTGCATGCACTATGAATGATAGTGTGTCACAGAGAGCAGCTCTTTTGAATTTAATTTTGTGAAAATTCATGAGGCCTTTCTTGGCAAACTATGCCAATAATTTAACCGAGGCACATTCAAAGAGAAAGCTCCTCAACACGAAGCCTTTGTCGCGAAAAGTTTTGAAAGTTTAAAGTTCTTTTTCCTTGTAACAGCCACATAGAATTGCTGTATGCTCATGCACATATTGGCTGCTGACCTTCTTTTGAATACAGATAGGAGTGCGAGTTTGTTTTTCCAGTGTCATTTTAGCCTTATGAAACAAGACATGTCTGAACAAGACATCAAGAATGTGCGGTCCACACTTCCTAGTCTTCTGACTTGGGTATCATTCTTTATATTGGGTTCATCTTTTTTCTCTTTTTTGTCTTGCCACGTAATCTTAACTTTTTCGGTTTTCTTTAACCCCCAAGTTTCTGCACTATATATTTGTACTGGTACAATGCAGTGGCTCTACACTTTGTTTTTGGGATGGCAGCATGTTGCTAGTCATAATTTTTCAAGGTTTCAGAATTTATGGATTTGATCACATGAATGCAATCAATTGTGGGGCAAGCTTTTCTAAAGCCAGCTTGCTTCCTTCATTGATTAAAGTGCAGCGCTTTCCTTATCCTGTTTAAAAGAACCTTCGTGAATATATTGCTGAGAGTTTAGTAGAATAATATGGGCACTTTTCCAGCTAAGGCATACATTCGAGATCTTGAGACATTCTGCAATATTTAGTGGAGAGCAGAGTGGATCAGAGAATAAACAGGGGTAGCTCACATCTATCTTTAATAGAAAAAAGTAGAGCTGCGCAGGCAACGTAGTGCACAGGACCTATAACCAACGTGCAGCGAGAGCAACGGAGTGGATACCAAGGGATGGCTAACGCAGCCGAGTTAAACAGTTAGGTTGCTTGATGAAATTCAAGAGGTTCACTGGGATGAAATGAAATCGGCGTGTGCAAGACGGGGGAAAGAGATCATTGCGAGAGGTCTTTACCCTGCAGTGGGCACATAATAGTCGGGTCATGTTAATGACATAGGATATTTCACCCCTGCATTGATAATATTTGAAAGTTGTTGGATATCTGGGAGATTTCGTCTGGTCCGAAAAGCAGTGTTTACTGGATCCTAGGGCAGTATTTTGCTTTGAGCAGGGCTGAATTTTAGTTCTGCCAGTAGTTACTGCAGATGGAGTGCTGATGGGCTCTAGGTAAAGCAAGAGGTGCTAGGTAGTTTGTGCGTCTATATATTCCTTTATGTCCTTGGCTGTACTACTCACTTTTTTTACTAGAGGTATTGCTGATCACACTGTTAATGGTTTTGTGCACTAATAAATTGCATTTTGCAGTTATCAACATTTTCGTTGCAGATTAGATTTTCCTGTACTGGTATCTGATGCTTAAAAAGCAATGTTTGGACAAGCATATTATTTACTACTGTTGCTGCAGTGTACCATTGTTCTGGGAATAAGGGGGGGGGGTAAACAACAAGAGGGAAGGCAGGGAGGTTAACCAGGCACATGTCCGGTTTGCTACCCTACGCTGGGGGAATAGGAAGTGGGCATAAAGATGAGAGAGAGAGAGGAAAGAGAAGAGAAAGAGAGAAAAAAAGGAGGATTGTCAGCCAATCAGCTGGCGCGTATACAGCGGTGGCACTACACAAAAGTTAAAGTTGGTCACATAGGCCTGTAGTCCTCAAAAAGCACAAGACAGCTTTGATTGCTTTTTGAGCTGATGAAAGGCGATGACGGTGTTCTAGTAGCATCTGCACAGAGAGTGGCCGATCGTCCAATTGTCGCAATGCGTCCGAAAGCTTCTGTCTTTCAGAGGCAAACCGAGGGCAATGGTATATCAGATGGTCGATGTCCTCTTTGGTGCAGCAGACGTCGCATTCCGCATTGTCGGTCAGTCCGATGAGGTTTCTATATGCTTTTGTGAAGGCAACCCCCAACCAAAGGCGACAAAGAAGTGAAGCTTCACGTCGACGAAGTCCGGATGGAGGTCGAAGTTCCAGTCGAGGGTTTATTTGGTATAGTCTCGTATGTCTTATGCTTGGGGTGTTCCACTCCTGCAGACTCAGACTACGTGCCAGGTGACGAAGTTGCTGTGCAGCGTCAGTCCTTGACAAAGGAATCGGAAGGGTGTGTTCTTCTTGGTGCGATGTGCGAGCCGCGTTGTCTGCGGAATCATTGCCACTGATCCCACAATGACCAGGAAGCCACTGAAACTTGACCTCGTGGCCTGTTTGTGTGACGTGGTGAACGAACTTGACAACTTCAGAAGTTAATTGTTCATGGCAACCTCGTCGAAGGACGGACTGCATGCTTTGTAGGGCTGGTTTTGAGTCGGACAACACAGCCCATTTACTCGGTCTTTCGGATTTGATGTACTCTATGGCGCCACGCAAAGCCGCAAGTTCTGCCGCTGTCGACGTAGTGACGTGTGACAGCTTGATTCGCAGAGTGATTCTTCTAGCTGGAATCACCACCACACCACCAGAACCAGACGCTGTGGTTGAACCATCGGTGTATATGTGCACGTGGTTGTTGTACAATTCGTGCAGATGGCTCAAGCTCAATTGTTTTAGGGCTGATGAAGGCAAATTTGATTTTTTCTGTATACCTGGAATTGCAACACGTACTTGTGGAAGTGTCAGGCACCACGGAGGATACACCAGTTTCTCTGCCGGCGTAAAACCTGACGTAAACGACGCACGATGAGCACAGACAATTGCACTAAATTTCGTGCGGGGCCTCTCAGTAGCAAGGGTTGCCAAGTGGTGGGAAGGATTCCTTGCATGTTGTCTGAGGTACGTACGCATCGTTTCAATGGTGATGTGCGTCATGATCGAGTAGTCCTGTGCAATGGCAATTGTTTCAGCTGTCGATGCGCAGCGGGGTAAACCAAGGCATATCCTAAGCGCTTGGGCTTGAATATTTTGGATTGTGCGCAGGTTCGTTTTGCACGTGTTAGATATAACAGGTAGGCTATACCGCAGGAATCCAGTAAATAATACCTTGTACAGCTTTAACATAGACTCGACAGACATTCCCCAACTTTTCCCAGCAAGAAACCTGAATAAGTGACAAACGGCAGTCAGCCGCTTTTTCACGTAGTTTACGTGGGGTGTCCAAGACAGGTTTCGGTCGATTACGACTCCCAAGAACCTGTGACTCCGGCTGTATGATACCAACTGCCCGTTAATTGATATGCCGTAAGCGGACATTGGTTTTCTGGTAAAGGCCACGACTGCACACTTCTCACTTGCGATTTCAAGCCCTTGTTTGCGTAAGTGGTAAGATGTCACTGATGCTGCCTTCTGAAGTCGAGCGCGAAGTTGAAGTCGAGTCACACCTGATGTCCACACACAGATGTCATCAGCATAAATGGAAAGTCGTACACTGCTTGGTTGCTTGCCAACTAGTTCAATGAGTGTCAGGTTGAACAGCGTCGGGCTTAGCACTCCGCCTTGCGGGACTCCTCGGCTGCAGTAATACTCGTGTGTCGGGCCATTCTCCGTCTGCACGTGAAATGATCTATTCTGTAGGTAGCTCTGAACCCACGTATATATCCTGCCACCGAGTCCCACTCCTTCTAGTGCGCTGAGAATGGCTTCGTGGGTGACATTGTCGTAGGCCCCTTTAACGTCAAGGAACAGAGCAGCAGATAACCGTTTGCAGGCCTTCTGGTGTTCTACATATGTCACCAAGTCAACTACATTGTCAATTGACGAGCGACCTCGTCTAAACCCCGACATGGCATCTGGATATATTTCGTAGAACTCTAAGTACCATTCGAGACGCGTTAAAGTCATCTTTTCCATAACTTTTCCCACACAGCTCGCGAGGGCAATCGGGCGGTAAGAGGAAAGGTCCAAAGGTGACTTGCAGGCTTTGAGAAGTGGAATCAGGCGACTTGACTTCCATTCCTATGGAACAATGCCAGTTTGCCAGGAGTCGTTGTACAGCTGCAAGAGTGCCTGCCGAGCTTGATCTCCTAGGTGACACAGAGCGCGGTAAGTGATGCCGTCAGGTCCTGGCGCTGAAGAACGTCTACACAAAGCAAGCGCAGCTTATAGTTCGTCCATTGAAAACGAAATCTTCATTCGGGGATCACGTGAAGATAGAGAAAAATCGGGCGTCTTTGTCCCAGTTGAATTTGAGCCACAGGCAATCCTTCGACAGAAGGAATCTGCGACATCAATCTCTTCGCAGCGTAAGTGAAGTGCCAGAGATTTTAATGGGTGGCGCTGAGTAATGGTTGTACGAAGACCCCGGACAGTTCGCCAGATTAGTGACAGAGGCTTTCTGGGATCCAAAGACTCGCAAAAAGATGCCCATCGTTGCTTGTCCAACTTGTCCATGTGACGCTGTATTTTCTTTTGTGTGCGTCTGGCCACTCGCAGATCATCAAGTGACCTCGTGCGTCTATAACGTCGTTCTGCACGACGACGAATCGCTCGAAGTTTCTCGAGATCAATGTCCATATCAGTGCGAGATGAGCTCACCGGAAGCGAACGCGTCGTTGACTGTAGGGCACTCTTTATTGCGTCCTCTAGGTTGAAAGGTGAGGTGCCAACATAGTCTTCCATGATTAACTTGTATTTTTGCCCATCGGTGCACTGGACGGCTCTGGAGGACTTGAGACTTGGAAAGCCGTCAATCTTCAAGTATGTTGGGATGTGGTCACTACCCCTTGTTTCCAAATCCGAAAACCAGTGTACTCTGCGTGTGAACGAGCGTGAGACGAAAGTGAGGTCCAGGCAACTGCTATAGGCCGATCCGCGCAGATAAGTAGGGCTGGGAATAAAACATTTGTTTGAACCATAAGCTTACTTGTCTGTTTCTTGCCATTTTACAGTGTAAATACAGCCACTTACAAATGGAAAATTCAAATTTTTAGCACTTAGCAATCAATTTATGCACATTTGTAGCGGTCATAAAGGACTTCTAAGCATTTTATTGTAAGGGTGAAGGCATCAGGTGAAATAAAATTTTGTTCTTCAATCCCATGCCACAGAGGCTTTTGATGTGTGTCGGTACAGCATGCATCACAGGCATGATGTGAACGAAACAATTGGCAGCTGAAGCATCAGGAATAGTACTATATTGGTGGGTAATACCATGTGGGTTAATGCTAAAAGTTCGTGGAATAGAATAGGGACAGTGCAAAGTGATTTAGCCAGTTAGAACTCATGCTTTAGATTATAAATAAAACTCTCGTTTCTATACAACGTTATTCCCATGAGGGAAACGGAGCACGCTAGAGCTGTTGCCTCATAATGCTTTGTATGTGGATGCTCCAGTAAAGGCGTGGGCGCACCGCCGATGTGAGACACGCGGAAATGCTAGCGACGCTCGAACAGAGGCTATAACTTCAATAAACTGTGTCTGATAATATATGTATGTACGAGAAATTGCTGTAACGTTGCGATAATCCGCCGGTTTTGTCGCACGCTTCCATCGTTAGACGTTCGCTAGACCCAAAGCACCCAAACGTTAGCACAACTGCGCCCCTCTGTCGTCATCCGTGCACAGTATGACAACGATATGCTTGAAGGGCGACCTTCAGGTCATAAAAACTTACACGGGTTATCGCATGCGTCGTTCGTACCGTATGTCGTCTTCATTTACGTCGTAGACACGTCGGTTTCAAGTTTCAACTTGTTACATGCAAGATCGCACCGGCTCGCCCACGAACGAATTATGTTTGCGGCTGCTAGACAGCGGTTAGGTGGGGCGCCGCTGCTTAAAATAAAGTGAGGAAATAAGGCTTACGTTCTCTGGGTTATGTGTCGCATATTGCTTTCGTTTTCCTGCACTTAGATGGGGACGCAAAAGCGCTCGCGCAAAGATTGAGGTCCGGTAACGAGCATCCCGAAGCCATCCACCACGGTGCTTCTCACAACCAGAATGTTGCTTCGAGACGTTAAATCAGTGGATTGCTCGATCCACGCGTTAGAAACTAGAACAATGAGAGGGACGCACACACACGAGTGCACCACAACGGTCGTGCGTCGTCTGCTATGGGGGTAAGTGGTGGCGGCATCTGGCGGTACCTCCGGTCCCTACACGCCAATTTTTAGCTCCATACACCTCCATAGGGATGGCGCCGGTGAGAAGTTCGTAAGTTTATAGAGGAGGTCGTGATATATATATATATATATATATATATATATTTATATATATATATATAATGTATGTATGTATATAAGGAAAGGAAGTGTGTATACTGATGGCCTTGTTTTTCCATATTTTGACACAATATAATGAGATCTAACAAACAATAATGCCGAGAAATGTATAGGAAAAGTTACTAGACGAATTGTGATGTAAATGAGAAGAAAGAAAAGTGGGTGCAAAGATAACTTGCCATGAGCAGGAACCGAACTTGCGACCTTCGAATAACGCGTTCGATGCTTTACCACTGAGCTACCACGGCGGCCATGGAGGCGAGTGTGGTGCACTCTTTATGAGCCTGTTTGGCGTCACGTAGCACGTGAACTTATTACGAGCTAGCAGCTCGTAATAACTTGCCGTGGGCAGGATGCTGCCCACGGCAAGTTATCTTTTCACCCACTTTTCTTTCTTCTCATTTACATTACAATTGTCCTAATAACTTCCCCTATACCTTCTTTGGCAATATTGTATATATATATATATATATATATATATATATATATATATATATATATATATATATATATATATATATATATATATATATATATATATATATATATACTGGCCCATTGAATTATTACTCCCACTGACCTGAACCATGGCTGCCAGTACATCATCAACGGAGCGTTTGTCGCGGAGATATCCAAATTATTTATTTTATTTATTGAAAATACCTTACAGGCCAGAAGGCATTGAGTAAGGGGGGTTACAGTGAAAAATCGCATGTAAATTTCAAAATAAATACGGTACAATGTCGGTTAGTAAAAACAAAAAAAAATTAACAAAGCAATAAGTCAGCAATACGTAAACATGGCGATGAAGTATATAAGAACACTCCGTAACATAAAAACCCTCGGAAAAGAAGTAAAAGAACGTCAAGATGAAATATTAAGGAAATGCGTCTGAACTTTTTGCCGAAACGTGTTGGGGTTGCTATCAGAGGCGATATCGTCGGGAAGATCATTCCACATGCGGATGGCTTGTGGTAGTGCGGATGTGTTGAACGCGTTCGTGTTTCCAAAAATGCGAGTGAAGCTGAGATGGTTATGTAATCTGCGTGACGTGTAGAGCGGGCGTTGAAGGTGCAACGACGATGTTTTGTTACTGTAGACGTACTTATGAAATAGGCATAACAAGGACACGTGACGACGAACATTTAATGCTTGGAGGGAATGATGAAGTTTAAGCTGAGTCACACTGGAATTGATGTCATAGTTTCTAGAAATGTAACGGGTGGCTCTGTTCTGGATTGTTTCCAGCATGTTAATTTGATACTGAGCGGAAGGGGACCAAACAGATGAGGCATATTCAAGTTGCGGGCGGACGAAAGTTAGGTATGACATTTTGCGAATGTTAGTGGGACAACGACGAAGGTTTCGGCGTAAATACCCCAATGTTTTGGAGGCTTTTGCACAAACGTTAGTGATGTGATCAAACCAGGAAAGCCCTGGTGTAAGGTGGATGCCAAGATACTTGTAAGAAGTCGCCGTGGAGAGCCTGTCACATTGCATATGGTAAGTGAAGTTAGATATGACCTGTTTACGTCCAAAAGAAACAACTTTACACTTATTAGTATTCAACCTCATAAGCCAAGTGCTGCACCAGTTAGAAATAGTGTTCAGATCATCTTGAAGGAGGGAGTGATCGTTAGGACAGTTTATAGCTCTGTAGAGCATGCAGTCATCAGCGAAGATTCTGATATGCGATGATATGTTAGTTGGGAGGTCGTTGATGTAGATAAGAAAAAGTAATGGCCAAGAACGCTCCCCTGTGGGACGCCAGAAGAGACATACGAAGAGGGAGAGGAAGAATTATTAACGATTGTGAACTGCTTGCGAAGTGACAGAAAATTGCGTAGCCAAGATAAAGTGAGGGAGTCTAATCGGAGGGCAGATAATTTTGAAATAAGGCGACAATGGGCGACACGATCGAATGCTTTGGCGAAATCAAGAAATATGCAATCAGTCTGTAGGCCATTATTTATGTTGTAATGAATGTCTGTAGTGAATTCTAGTAACTGTGTTTCGCATGACATGCCCTTTCTGAATCCGTGCTGGTTTGAAAAGAAGAATTTGTTAGTCTCGAGGTGACTGTATACGTGGGAGGCGATTATGTGTTCGAGGAGTTTGCAACATATGCATGTGAGCGAGATTGGGCGATAATTTTTAGGGGAGTTCTTATCTCCGGATTTAAAAATGGGTACTACTTTGGCTATTTTCCAGTCGTCTGGAAGTTTTCCAGACGATAGCGACTGTCGAAAAATGTGGTATAATGTAATGCTAGATATGGAAACAGTATTTTTAATTACCTTAGAGTTGATATCATCTATACCAGCTGATGAGGATGCCTTAATCTGTTTAATTCGACACGCGATACCCTCCACCGTGATTTCAATAGGCTGCATGTATTGGAAGTTGTAATCAGGGATATGTGGTACGTCAGAAGAATCTTCTTGGCTAAATACAGATGAAAAAAAGGTATTAAAAGTAGTGGAGCACTCGTAGTCTGAAAGCGGAATGTTGTTTTCATTAAGTAATGACAACTGGTTGGAACCGTGGTCAGGGGATATGAGGCGCCAGAATTTCTTTGGATTATTTTGCAGAAGAGAAGGTAGGTCGTTGTGAAAATATTTTTCTTTGGCGTTGCATATTGCTTTACAGTAGTCAGTCAAGTACTGCTTGTATTTTTCCCAAGCGGATGGCGTAGCACTGCGTTTGGCATTGCAGTACAGGCGTTTTTTCTTGTTTCTTTGCTTACGGAGGGATTTAGTGAACCAGGGATTAGATAGATCATTAGAAACAGTGATAACAGGGATATATTGGTTTATCAATGAAGACATCTTGTCTCTAAAAAGCACCCAGTTTTCATTTACAGACCTGTTGTAGAATGACGGAAAGAGGACATTGCTAAAAAATTCTTCGAGCTGTGCACTTATTTTGTCAAACTCTGCTTTGCTGTAGTCCCGAATTTTCTTTTTGGATATTCCTGCAAATGGTACAGGTAAGTCCAACGTTACCTCGATTAAATTGTGATCACTGAAGCCCTTTAGGCAAGAGACTGTCCTCACTGAATCAGGAGCATTAGTTAGTAATAGGTCTAACGTATTTAAACCACGGGTTGGTTGATCAATGACTTGCGAGAGGTTAAAGTCCAAGACTAAGTTAATGAATTCTGTGGAAAGGCAGCATGGTGATGAGAAGTTTGTCCAATCAATCAGCGGGAGGTTGAAGTCACCGAATAGGTAAACTACACCAGTAGGGCAAAGATCTTTGGCATTTTTGATGCTATGACGAAGATCACGTACAAATGTGTTATTATAATCAGGCGGACGGTAACAATTGCCAACCAGAATTTTAGCGTGTTTAGTCACACACATTATCCAAATTATTTCAATGGGTGAGTCAAGATTCAGTACATACGAAGAGATTGTATTTTTTACACCAAGAAGTACACCACCACCTCTCCTGTCGACGCGATCTTTGCGGTATATGTTATATCTTTCACTGCCAGCAAGAACTTCGTTATTTGTGATTGCAGGGTATAGCCAAGTTTCCGTGAGCACGAGTATATCTGAATTGTTGTCTTCCAGAAAAGAACAGATTGTATCGCGCTTGGGTATTATGCTTCTAATGTTAGTAAATGATATCAGAAAAGAAGGGGTCGCCAAATGTGATTTAGGTTTCTGGTGGTGTTTAGGTGGACATGTTTTGGTTGCGAGCTATCTTTCCGATAGAATAACGGTTTTGCTGGCATGATCAAGTATGTAGGTTTTGCCATCCATGCGTAGCCTGTCAACTGAGAGCTTAAACGGTTTTCTTTGCGTTTTAGCGAATTCAATTAGGCTTTTTCGTGCCTGTCGCGTAGCTAGAGAAAAATCTTCTCCGATAGAATATTTGGACCCTTTTAGTTTTGGAGCTGACGCAAGAATTTGCTGCTTATCTTTAAAGAAAGTCAGTTTGGCTATTATAGGTCTCTGTTTGCTGTCTCTGAATTTCCCCAGCCTGTGCACACGCTCGAATTGTGCGCCAGTCAAAGAAATGTTGAATTTTTCGGAGCAGAATTCGATTATTCTTTTTTCAGATGCTGCCCATCCCTCCTTAGGGTCATCTTCTATTCCAAAAAAAAGCAAGTTAGACCGCCTCTGTCTGTTTTCGGTATCGTTACACCTGGACGTAATCTCGGTCAAATGATCCGAAATTTGGTGCAGGGAGTTATTAGGCGTACCGGTACCAGTTGCCGAACGTGACGCGACAGATGATTCAAGCGCTAAAATGCGTTCAGTCAAACGAGCCACTTCGTTCGTAGAAGCCGTCAGTTTTTCAATGGTCTCGCTTAATTGCGCTGACAAGGCTGCATGCCCTTCCTCTAATTTCTGTATGGTTAACATAGCTGCGGCGAAAGCCTCAGACTCGATCTTGCTCATAGGCCCTGGGTTCGATTCAATATCACCCGACAGCATGAGCAGCACATCAAAGATTACCAGACAGAAACGAGATATTCGTGACAAAGATCGTTTCAAAGCATCACACCATTCGGCTGGGCACGACACCGCAATCAAACAGTAATTGCTACTCCTAACACAGACGGCGTATTTGTAGTCACTGACCTGCAAATTGAGCGGTTGAAACACATGCATCTCTGGTGCGGTGCCGTGCCCGAGGTGATCTGCTGGTGATTCCCTTAAATATGCTGAGCCGGTTCCGTCAGGCGTAGTCGTCGATGCCCCTAGCGGCCAGATGTGCGTCCAGATTTGCTTGTTCGGCGTCGGCATGAAAAATGCAGACGCAGGCCAAGCCGGTGAAGTGCCATCGGGGACCAGTGCGCACGTGCCAGCAAGGTAGGAGCAGACAGCCCAGGTAATCGTGGCCTGCAAATTGAGCGGTTGAAACACATGCATCTCTGGTGCGGTGCCGTGCCCGAGGTGATCTGCTGGTGATTCCCTTAAATATGCTGAGCCGGTTCCGTCAGGCGTAGTCGTCGATGCCCCTAGCGGCCAGATGTGCGTCCAGATTTGCTTGTTCAGCGTCGGCATGAAAAATGCAGACGCAGGCCAAGCCGGTGAAGTGCCATCGGGGACCAGTGCGCACGTGCCAGCAAGGTAGGAGCAGACAGCCCAGGTAATCGTGGCCTGCAAATTGAGCGGTTGAAACACATGCATCTCTGGTGCGGTGCCGTGCCCCTTTTACCCTACGAAGTGTGCCGTCATCGGGGACTCAATCATGCGGTACGTCCACACGCACTTCAGCCCGAACGACTCATCGACGCCGTGCTTCATTTCCTATGGTGGTGCTATGTTTTCGGAAATTTCGGCGCTACTTGAGTACCTACCTTACCGGGTGGACACATTGTTTCTGCATGTGGGCACGACGGACATCCTGAAGACGAGCTCTTCAAGATCACTGGATTCGTTGAGGGAGGCATTGAAGCGAATGAGGCAGATGCGCCCGAACATCAAGCCACTGCATCTTAGTCTCCCACTACCTCGCGCACCCAATCGCCGACGGCGGGACTCGAACTGGCGATCAATGTATCGGTTTAATATGGAGGTACAGCGATTCAGCAGAGAGGCCCGCCGTCTCTGCCACTACGGGTTGTTGGGAGCAGGCGTCTATTACGTCGAACATGGTTTCTCAACACTCCCGCTGCGCTGCTTCCTGGCTGCTGACGGCTTACATGCAAGCTTCGAGGGAGTCGCGCTGCTGGCACAGCAAATGAGGGTGCAGCTGCGATGGACGTCGGCGGCATGGAGATCGGCGGCAATCGCTTGCACGGACAACTCCAGTGCCAAGCCCCCTAAAGAACAAGGAGCCGAGCGACACACAGAGCCGTCCAGGGCACCAGCAGTGACGATGTCGCCACTACCACCAGCGAGGCCAACGAGCCAGCGAGTCCCAACAGTGAGTCAGAGATCGGCGGCAACGGCTTGCACGGCAAACTCCAGGGCCAAACCTACTCAACAACAGGGAGCAGAGGGACACAAAGAGCCATCCAGGGTCCCAGCAGTGACGACGTCGCCACTCCAACCAGCGAGGCCTTACAACACCAGGCGGACGAATGCGGCGAAGACCAAGGCCGCGGATTCCAAATGACACGGGGAAACAAAAGGTACGGGCAGTCTTAAACACGCATGGTCCCACTCATTTCTATCGATTAGGAAAATCGTTGAAAAGCGGGTGCAATACGAAAAACACGCGGAACAACTAACCAAGTATCTATCTTACGACATTGCACCTAAGGGCCTCCGCCTAGCCTGCAACCCCTCAATGTCTACACTAACTGAAGCAGAAAGGGGGAAGTGGGAAAAAATATTACTAGAAGCGACCTTGCAACTGACTCGGGTCATCGCGGACCATAGTGAGCGTAAGGCCGCCGATTACAGTGTCACGGAGGCCACGCAGAAATTGGTATCTAATCTCGGAGAGCATGAGGCAAGAGAACTGGAAAGATATGAACTAAAGAAGAGAGGCGAAATTTCAGTAGTAAAAGATAGAAAATTCGAACGGGACTGCAGTAGCTCCACTGCTCTGCAACAGGAAAATAGGAATGAGGCCATACAAGAACGCCAGAGATCACCCGTACCACAACCTAACTTTGAGGAGAAAAAAATTGCCCGCAGCTTCCCTCGGGGGAACACTGAGGAGGATGCGGAGCATATAATTGGTTAACGGGGTGTTAAAGTGCGACTTACTTGGGTCGATGGCTAAATTGGTTAACGTGGTTGTGAAATGGGGTGTTAAATTGCGACTTACTTGGGTCGATGGCTAAATTGGTTAACGTGGTTGTAGGAGGGGGTGTTAAATGAGTGAACACGTACACACGTATGCAAAAGGGCGGCGCTGGTCGAAGGGACGCCGATCATTGTGCTTGTGGATTCGTTGGAATTCATTTCACCGCGACCTTGGACGTCGACGCGCCGTACAAACCAACCAACGAGCGGCAACTGAGCGAGCGAGCGCCGATCTTGAGTATATATACAGCGCGACGGCGCATGCACTGTCAGCTGTCGAATGTTGGAGAAGGGGGAGAAGCGCAACGGCGCATGCGCGCGCGTCAGCTGCCGATGTTCTCGAAGCGCGACAGCGCATGCGCGCGCGTCAGCTGCCGATGTTCTCGAAGCGCGACGGCGCATGCGCGCTACATTATACAGCTAGCGAATGTTCGTGAAGAGGAGAAGCGCACGCGGTGTGTAGAGGAAGAAGGGGTCACAGATGGTGGAGGAGTGAAGCGCGCGCGGTGTGTAGAGGAGGAAGGGATGCACAGATGGTGGAAGAAGGAGGAGGAAGCTTGCGGACGGCGCCGCACTACAAGCCTCGAGTATTAGATGCTCCGCATCTAAAATGGGAACTCAAAACTACAGTGCAATCCTAATAAAAACATCCTTACTCTCGAATATGACGCTGACACTCCTGTGCCACGCGATGGCCAAGAGCAGCCGAAAACTTATGAGAAAAATGTCCTCAATCTGTCAAACACAACACTCACACCCGCTCAGCTTCAACTTTTGCCTAGAGGCTTGACCTTTTGTCCATCATCCGGTAGATTCAATGAATTTGAACTGTACCAAGACCTCGATAACTTTGCGCGTAATCTCCGCCTCCGTGAATACTTTCATGATCGCAAGGACTGTACGGACGAGAATAGAGTGATTGGTGGTGACAAATCATGGCGTCCGGTTGAGCAGAGGGAAGAACACCTCGATATGTATATATCAGCAGTTCAAAAAGATATCATCAGGGCGTATGAAAAAAATCGGTCATTTCGAAACAACATAACAAAGTCAGAACGAAGGGCACTCGATGAACCACGAAAAAACACTGGAATTACTATCAAACCGGCTGATAAAGGGGGCTGCATAGTAATTCTAAACACGTAGGACTACTTAAAGGAAGGGGAACGACAGCTATCAGACAGGAAATTCTACAAAGAACTTCCAACGAACCCGACTCCCGAATTTGAAAGGGAGATAAAAGTAACCCTAAACAATCTCCGACGGGATGAGAAAATTACCGGCAAAATGTTAAAAGCAATGTTACCAGCCCATTCTGTTCCCGGTCGATTCTCTTTGCTCCCCAAAATACATAAGGCAGGTAATCCGGGACGTCCGATAGTATCAAGTAACAGCAAATCAACAGAAAATATATCAGAATTCATGAATTCCTTAATTAAAAACAACCCCCCCCCAAATTTTCCCTATTACCTAAAGGACACAAACCACTTCATCTGCGAAACTTCAAGCCTCGACATCCCAGGCGGCAGTTTTCTGGTGACCATGAACGTCTGCTCACTGTACACCAAAATACCCCACCATGACGGAATAGCGGCTATGGTTTCTGAATATGTAAAATCTGACTCATCAACTAGTGTAAGGGGCGAGGTACTGTTTACACTTCTTGAACTTGTACTAAATTATAACCATTTCGAGTTCAACGGCAAGCATTTCCTTCAGGTCAGTGGCACTGCAATGGGCGCGAAAATGGCTCCAAACTTCGCGAGCACCTTTATGGCTTCACTTGAAATCCCATTCATTGATGGACGCACATTGAAACCTTTCTACTACAGAAGATACTTAGACGATAATTTTATGATATGGAACCATGATGATTGAAGTCTTTTCCGCTTCATAGATGATTTTAACAAATGCCACTTGTCAATAAAATTCACGAACAAAATTTCCAAAACTAGCATTAACTTTTTGGACGTCACTGTCACGGTCGAAAATGACCGCTTGTCAACAAATCTTTACAAAAATCCTACAGACCGTCAAATGCACCTACATTTCAACAGCAGCCACCCAAAGCATTGCAAAACGGGTATTCCAATTTCTCAGGCCTACCGGTAGTGAAGAATATGCACCGATATGCGGGAATTTGACAGACACGCGGAGCACCTAAAGCATTCCTTATTGAAACAAAATTATCCGGAAGACATTATTGACGATGCCATACTACGTGCTCGCAACGTGAACAGGAATGATATAATTAAGGGACCAAACAGAGTATCTAAAACGACTTCCCAAACGAACCTTGTACTAACTTACTCCTCATCAGCGCCACGAATCAACAACATACTTTACCGCCATTTCAACATAATCAGGCAAAGCAAACGACAAACTTCTATTTTCGCAAAGCCACCCCACGTGGTGTATCGCTGGGATAAAAATCTGAAGGACATTCTTGTCAGAGCAAATACAAACACCCCCAAAATTCAATCAGGGTGCCATCCCTGCGGAAAAGCTTGATGCAAGGTATGCCCACAGATAATCACAACACGTGAATCCAAAGCGAACTTCTCGGATTTCAAATTCTGCATAACCAAAAGCCTTAATTGTGACTCCAGTAACGTAATATACATGCTACATTGCAACATCTGCGGACAAGAATATATCGGCCAAACAGACACGCCATTTCGGCTGCGGTTCAATAATCACCTGTACCACGCCACTTCACTGCCGAAGCTACTTTTATCTAGACATCTGCGCCTGCCAAACCACAGTTTTGAAAATATCAGCGTAACTCTTTTGCAGTCCGGTTTCTCAAACAGACGCGAGCGCGAACAGCATAAGGGATATTTTATTTTCAAATTTCGTACATTAGAAGCCGGCATCAACGAGGACCCCGGAAAACTCAACTGCCTCCGAGAAGTAAGCCAGGAGAAATTTGGTGACAAAGATTGATAGCTGGAGACCATGCTTTTTTCTGACTGACTCGTACGTGTACGCTGTCCTTTCTTGTTTTTTTTTTCTTTTTTTCTCTTTTTTCTTCCTTTTTTCTTTTTTCCACATGCACATGCAAAGTGTTTACGTTCGCCTACCACTTCATGACCATTGAAGGGAAACGGACGAAGATTAAAGGTAAATAGCCGACCGACCCATTAACGAGAAACCCTTCCTTTACGCACGCCGCCCGCCACCCGCCGACCGACCCATTACGGGGAAACCCCTTTCTTTACGCACGCCGTCACGGACCCTCCCGGCAGCGCGGTGACAATCTTGGGTGGCCCGACACACGTCAAGAACTGAACAGCACGTGATATGAACCGTATGTGGATGTAGACGGACAGTTGGCTTCGTTCTCAGTGTTGACAGTGGTTCTTCCTCTTTTAGGGGCGAAGCTCCTTAGGGCGTGGGCTGTGCGTCCCCTGTAGCCTGTATGTAGCCACCTCTAGTTTAGTTCTTGCAGTGTTCACTAGATGGCGGTACCGTCCCCTGTATGTAGCCACCTCTCGTTTAGTTCTTGTAGTGTTTACTAGATGGTGGTACTTGTAGCTGATGATGAAAAGATGCAAGATGTTATAAACTAGAAAGCGGTACTTGTAGTTGATGAAAGACGCGAGATCTTATAAAATAGGAATGATGTCACATATGGCGCGTGTCATTGGTTGAAGGCAATCGTTCGATTTAGTGCGGCGACGTACGCTAGGGGGAGCGATGTAATAAAATCGAGTGGGCAAAATATACAGAGGATTCATGGTTTACCAGGTTTACCTCCGGAGCTTCGCCCACTCATCATCATTAACTTCGTGGATATGGCGGAATTTTTTTTACTTTCTTTTCTTTCTTTTTTTCGTCTTTTTTCTCCCCCTTTTTTGTTTTTTTCCTTTTTCTAGTTCCCTCTCACTCTCGCAAACATCTTTCAAGGCGAGAGGGACGCGGCAGCAACGAAGTTTGGAAGCTCATATCAGTATAACTCATCCCCGGATGAAGGGAGGACCCCTGCCGAAACTGTTGGGAAATAAATATATTTATACTTGTTGACAACGCTCCCGTTGTGCCATATCCCATACCTTCAGGAAGACTAACTGGCCCATTGAGTTATTACTCCCACTATATATATATATATATATATATATATATATATATGAGATCTAACATAGAATAAGGAAGGTAAAGGGGAAGTTATTAGGCCAATTGTAATGTAAATGAGAAGAAAGAAAAGAGGGTGAAAAGACAACTTGCCGTGGGCAGGATCCAAACCTGCGACCTTCGAATAACACGTTCGATGTTCTACAACTTGTGCTACCACGACAGCTATCCCCCCAGCCACTTCATTGAGTATCTATGTCAATTTAAACGTGCGAGTGTCAGTCAGCGCCACAAGTAGTCATAGCGGTGAGTGTGGCACACTCTTTATGAGCCTGTTAGGCGTCACGTAGCACGTGAACTCATTACTAACTAGCAGCTGACCACTGTCTGTCGTATACAACCTAAAGGCACCAAGTCTGCCATTTCGAGACCCTCGTTAATGAATAAAAGGAAGTGTACACATAAGGGCTCGTTTTTCGTGTTTTACACAACATTAATGAGATCTAACAGACAATAATGCCAAGGAAGGTATAGGGGAAATTATTAGGCCAATTGTAATGTAAATGAGAAGAAAGAAAATTGGGCCTGCAAATTCCTCAGAAAATAGTAGGATGACGTAGCCTTCATTTGAGACTGTATTCATGTACTTGCGTGAATAAAAAAAACCGAGAATGAAGTTTTCTACAACACACTAACCTTTTTGACCGCAGTAATCATACAATACTCATCATGTCCCGACCGATGTGCGATTGAATCATGAAAACAAAGTGTGATTTTGCCAAGTGGATTCTGCTATCGGGCAGGCGCTCGGGCTTGCTCGTAGCGGCTGCGTTTCGAATCGCAAAATTTTTGCTGTCTCCCCTTTTTCACCCGAATTTCTGCCAGTTGTTATGGCACTCGGCTGCTGACCGAAGGGACCCGGGTGTGATCTTGACCCGGGCACTATAGCACTTTCAAAGAAGGCAAAAATGCTAGAGTATATAGGTATAAGTTTAGGTGCGTGTCATTGAACAGTCATGTTACATAGATAATAAAACCGAAGTACGATAGTGATATATCATCTTGCCGGCAGCTTTTTGTAATAAAAGTAGAATCAGCTAGAAAGTAGTGAGCAAGCTAGTAAATGAATGAATGAACGAAGAAGTAGGTACATTGTAAAACCTTTATTTGCCTTTGATTTTCAGAAGAATCAGGTTTTCGCAACGTTAAAATATTATGTTAGTCACGCATGATAGTTTCATACTGGCAATAAGCTTTCTACCTATTTCATGGTTGATCTTTCCACATTCGGGACAAAGACTCCGAGTTTTTCCCCCTTTTTTCAGGGGAAGCATACATCTACAAATTTAGGCCTTGCACTACTCACGAAAAAAAAATCAGTAGAACATCAGCGTGGGCCTACGTTCTAGTGAACATATTTTGGGTTACTAAGAACTCTAAAAAAAAGGAAGTACTAAATCTCGCGCTTGCGAAAGTGATCAGAACATTCTGAACGAATCTGAACATATCGACCATTTTCTTATCATATGTCACTGTTTCAAAAATCAAAGAAAAAACTGCTTCGAAATTTTATTAAAAAAACTAGGAATATCACTTAATACTCCCAATATTTTGTCTTTTGGAGCCACTTCATTGGGACACAGCGACAGGAACACCTGCGGGGCTCTCTGCGAATTCATATTTAACACAAAAAGATTACCTTGCTGAGTAAGCGATCAGCTCTGGAATTTTACGAGCCACACTACCACTTATTATTTAGCTGATACACTGCAATGATTCAACTTTCAGGAAAACTTCATATAACAAATCCACCTCAGATATTCAACAAATTCTATTATTTCTCTCCCCCACTTTTTTCTTTTTTTTACATTACGCCAAACTAACTTCACAGTCAAAACAGTAATCATATTCCCCTAGTCTGGAAAATCTAAACGTATTGACTTGCATTAACCACCGGCTTCTTGGCCAATCCCCCTTAGTGGGTGAGAGCCACAAAAGAAAGGAACAAGCAAGCAAGCAAGCAAGCAAGCAAGCAAGCAAGCAAGCAAGCAAACATTCTGAAAATTGCCTCTAGAGAATATGGCTGATTTCGCTCATGAGTATACAACAGCACGGCCACACGAGGAAAAGAAGTTACTTAATGAAATGAACGTAGGCGATAATCGCAAATAATATTGTCAGTGCAACACTGTTCATGCCTTTAACGGTTATGACACATCCTACATTCTGTCATTGTAAGGCGACATATGCCTCACTTGAAGTATATTTTTTGCTCATCTCTGTTGCCACAGCCAGATTTCTTCGTCGTACCATATTCAGAACAACGTTTCGGATCCAGCATGATCGCTTGGCTGGAGCTGGCGGACCAGCTGAAGAAGTGAGTATTCTGATTACGTACAAATGTCAACTTCAGTTACCACGAATAAAAGACATTTCAAATAATACTAATAGCGTATACTGCAGCTTTCGGTAGGCTCTTTTTGTACCCTTGTGATATGAGTAGGAACAAATCCTTTAAAAACTGGTATTGTCACTGTAGAATTGAAAAGTGGCAAAAATGTTCCTGTGTTCAATAAAAGGTGACCGTACAGAAACATCCAACTATCAACCCATTTGCATCAAGCCTTTCTTCATTAAAGTATTTAAAAAATTGCTCCAAATTCGCTTGACCAAATACCTCAATACATTTCAAGTTCTTTCACTTTCGCAATTTGGATTTTGTCAAGGCTATACCACTGAACTCGCTTTGTTATCTTTAACTGAAAAACTAAAGACAGCGATAGCTAGCCTCTACGCAGGTTCGCTTTTCATTGAGTTTCCCGAAGAATGCGACACTATTAACCACCACATTCTTTTCGTGAAGCTTGAACCCATAGGCGTAATTGGTTCCGCACCATTATTAATAAAAATTACCTACTCAATAGAATCAAGCTTTAAGTCTGCTGGGCTCTAAATCTACGCCTAATTTACACAGGCTTTTAGAATTTAAGTGAACAGAACGCCAACCTTTTTAGGAAATATAGGTGGTTTTCAACCATGCAGAACAGGGGTACAACAGAAGAGGTAGCCATTAGAAACGTCAAAATACTAGGAAAAAAGAAAGATGCGGGAGTAGATATGGCGAAATGGCTACTCGTAAATCTGGCATCTGTACCAGTATATCCGAGCGATTACTGTTTCAGAATGACAGTCGTTATTTAAAAAAAAAATCGACGGCTCTCTTAAGCACGCAGTCGATCCTCCACGGTGGTTTACTGGTCATGGTGCTTGACTGTTCACCGGCAGCTCGCGGAATCAAATCCCGGTCAACGTGGTCGCATTTTCGATGGAAGTGGAAATGATTGGAGCATGTTTACTTATTTAGGTGCATGTTGAAGAGCCCAAGGTGGTTGAAAGTTTCGGAGCCTTCGACAGCGGCATCTCATAATCATTTGGTAGTTTAGGGACGTCCAACTAGCTACACCCTATCGGGTATTATTAGGCATGCAGTCCAGCTATTACGACCACGCATGGTAAATGTCTCATTTTGATGTATTTGTGATCCAACCACAAAAAAACTGTCATCAATACTCGGCGCAGACTACGCTGCACTGTCAGAGAATCTTTACGATTGTTGGAGATTACTGTGTGAACATTACGCGCATGACTCGAATAGTCGTGTTTTTCGGCACCTTTCACAAGCGCCTGTGATAACACTATAGGAACTTCGGTGCCACATGTGTAAATGCCGACGCCCCTTACCGCAGAAGTGTTCATTCGACGGCCAACGATGTTCTCGTCATTACCAGTGTGTAGTCTGAACTGCGTGTTCTTTGTTGTTTGATTTTCACGGGTTCATCAAAGTAAGTACTTTCCTTTCAAACGCGCCTGAAGTTGCCTTCGTGAACGCCACAACTACGTGACAATTTACCCTGCAAATGTACTCTCACGCCACTAAGTGGAATTCAGGAGCGTCCTCTCGAAGATGGTTAATAGACGACGGAGTGGTAGTATTGTGCAGTTGCTCCCTTGTTGTGCTGTGCTCGCCTCTGTGTTAACGCGTTAGCAAGAGATGAACATTACGAACACTAAGTGGACCCTCCACGGACCGACTTAGTATATGGTTCATTCTTGTAAGACCAGAAGTTTCCGTGAACATATGGGACAACTCGTGCTTTCAATGATAGCCCGTAAGGTACAGATATCAGTTTCAGGAGCTTTTCTGTAGTCACGTAGGTTAGCTAAGTGTTATTGACTGGCCTCTTTAGTTGATAGTCACCTCATTTTATTTGCCATATGTATTCGTCAGTTCTCTTGGGACGGATGAATCCCATAACAATTTGCACGGGTAGTCATGCGGGCCGCCGACCAATCTTAAGCTGACCAGCACTGCACCTTTTGTCTTCGTCGTGATGTTAATACTTGGTAGCGCGCCGCAAGCGATTTGGCACAGTTGGTTGGTTTCAGAGCACAATGCTCTCCACGCCCAGACGTTAACGGGTTAACGCGGAGTTGTCGAAGTCGTTAGGTGGAAGTGATTTTCCAGATCGTTTTCAGCAGTAGTGTTGAAAGAAGTTGGAAGAGTTTTTACTAGGCGCAGAAGGCTGTGGAAATAGCGAGAGTGAGAACAATGATGAACATTGCTTAGCTGCCAACTCACAAGGCGCAAGTTGCACTTCGCATCCCCTCGTGGGTTTATGTGTTCCTACGCTGGTAAGTCACATTGATTGTAGTTTATTTATAATATTGTCGAGCGAGGTCTAAATAAAAACTCCGTTATTTATGTGCATTGCTGGCAGCGCAATTATTTTGCACGTTATGCAACGACGCTTGCCGCGAGGACGCTCGAGCTTGGACAGCTAAGCGAAATGCTAAGAGCAGTGAAACGGGCAGTAACGGCCACAATAATGCCTATAAGCTAACTTCAATACTTCAGCGCAGTCCTCCGAAGGACAGCGGTGTTCGACAATTTTGCGCAATCTCAGAGAATTCAGCGTTGCGAAAAGCATGTGCGTGCATTCCTTTCGGTAAGCACGTTTCGCTAGTGCAGATCGAACCCTCAGTATTCGAGTACAGTGCGTCGCGCGCGGCTAGAGTCAGAACATGCCTGTCATACAAGCGCTACTTAATGGGACTTTAAATGTTTCCCTTCTGTTGAAGAAGCGACTCCGCATTGCTGATTGCGTAGTTAGAGACGAAGGCGTACGATATTTGCGAACCATGAGCGCACTGCACAAGTTGTTCCGTGCAGCATGATAGCATGGCTTCCTAGCTGCCTATTCACGGCGAGATTGGGCTATAGGTGGCAGCAATGTCCCCGTGCAAGTGTGGATAGGCGGTCGGCGGCGCGTGTACAAATACACGCAGGGGCGCTTCGTTGTGTGCGGTCTCAGCCTGTTGTCGGCGGATGAAATGCATTGACTACAGTTTACTGTTAGTATCTACACTATTCTCTACTAAATTAGGGTGCAACACCTATGCAGCTTTAACATTATCCACGAGGAAAGCGCATCGTTCCTCGCCCTGAATGATTCTCTTCAGGCTTTCGCACTAAATCACGCCTTTGCTGTGTTGTTTGTACGTTTTTAGCTTGTATATTGCCTGCTACGCACTGCTGTAGCGTGACTAAACTACTTATTTACATATTTGTCATCTGCATAGTACAAAAAAGAAAGAAATATCCCAGAAAGAAAACAATCTCTGCAATTCGTTCAGTACCAACATTCGCCCCTTAAACGCATAATTTTTTTTCTCATTTTGTTTGCCATGAGTCTAGTCAGGAAACCGTAGTGGCTTACGGCGTTTTTCGCTACTATGCGTTTACTACGTGTACGCACATCTTCTTGCACCAGAAAAATCCTATATGAAAGTTCAGCAGAAAGATTTTATCGATGAATTACGTACATGTCGGTGCTACAACGAAGGCCTGGTTTATTGGACAAGCATGTTTTTTTTCTTTCAGACAAAAAAATTACTGCTGCCGTCCTTCGACCACTATCAATGCCACACAAACGCTGAAAATATTGTAAAAAAAGTTGAAAATAGTGAAATTATACGACATCATATTGTCACGGAGTCGTGACATAAAGGAAGGAAGTGGACTGTAGGTAGAATAATAAACTATTTATTTGGGCCGAACTTGTGGTCACGTAAAAGAAAAGGCAGATTACAGAAAGAAGCAGGTGCTGATAGCGGTGAGCAGGGCGTCGGCCGTCGATCGACTGACAAGTGGTGAAGCATGTCGGTATTTATACACTTGCCATCGTACGTTCTAGCGTTATCGCTTGTGGTGACGCAGATTCCAGAATAATCTGAAAGGTTCAAGAAGTGGGCGTAATATAAGGGAGTTTTAGAATAGCGCACCGCGAGCCCTTGCGGTGCAGTCGCTGCTACTGCAAATGCGTCGTAACGCGTGTCGGCGTTCGCGTTCGCGAACCGCACGCAAAAAACCTGAAATTGCATGCGGTAATGGCGGGCCGCATGTGGCCCGCAAGCGCTGGTTTCGAGGCTACAGGTGGTGATGGCGGCCCGCATGCGGCACGCAAGCGCTGGTTTCGAGGCTATGGTGTCGCTGCGATCGTGCGTTGCGGATCGCGGCTGGGCAAGCACTACTTTAAAACTCATATGGCGCCCGCAACGCCCGCAGCGCTTGCAAACGGTATTCTAAAACTACCTATTAAGAAAACAAGCAACAATTGCCTCGGAGCTTCTCTAAAACCGTAGACGCGGTTCGCGCTGAACATTGTGTAACGGGATGATAAGAAAGGAACGTGGCACTGCCCCCCTCTGAAAAAGGCATCGTCTCGATGCTGTAGCAAAAGACTAAAGTACAATAAAAGAAAAATAAACAATCTGTACAAGCAATAAAGCACAGCAACAAAATACAGTTCTTAGGTTCGCGCATGAAATGGCTTTAGGTGCACGAAATGAACGACTTCCGATCAAGCACGGTGCCGTTGAAAGCTCGTAATACCATCGGCAACACCCTCGTAGTCGAGTGGGCTCTTTATCTTTAACTACTCTTTACGGTCCAAAGTACCATCGCAGAAGTTTTTCACTGAGCCCACGTCGCCGAATAGGCATCCGCACCCAAACACGGTCCCCTGGCTGGTACTGCACGAAGCTTCGTCGAAGATTGTAACGCTGGCTGTCACTCGCCTGCTGATTCATGATGCGCAGGTGGGCGAGTTGACGAGCCTCTTCCGCATACTGAAGGTAGGCAGTGATGTCGAGGTTCTCTTAGTCAGCAACGTTTGAAAGCATAGCATCGAGCGTCGTTGCCACGCTCCTTCCATAGACCGCCAACTTGTACGCAAAGGTCAGGTACGGAAGGATATGATCCCACGTCTTGTGGTCGACGTCCACGTACATGAACAGCATATCGGCGATGGTCTTATTAGGATGCTCCGTGAGGCCATTGGTCTTTGGATGGTAGGTGGTGTTCCAGCGGTGATTTATCTGGCTGTACCTCTGGATCGCCCGAGTTATGTTCGTCGTAAAGGCCATACCTCTATCACTAGGCCATACCTCTATCACTAATAAGAACCCGTGGAGCGACGTCACGAAGGACGATGTTCTTGACGAAGAATTTTGCGACCTTGGTGGCAGTGCCTTTGGGCAGGGCCTTGGTCCTGGCGTAGCGCGTGAGGTAGTCGGTGGCTACGACGATCCATTTGCTCCCGAAATCCGATTTAGAAAACGGCCCCAGTAAGTACATGCCGATTTGATCGACAGGCTTGCTAAGTGACTCGATGGGCTTGAGAAATCCGGCTGGCCTAGTCGGTAGTGTATTTTGTCGTTGGCAGTCCCGGTATGTCTTCATATAACGAGTGACGCCGGTGGAGAGGTGTGCCGAGTGTTACTTCTTCTGTATCCTTGGAAGTGTATGAGAAACACCAAGGTGTCTATTCGTTGGGTTGCCGTGTAGAGCATCGAAAACGTCTAGACGTAGCGCTGAACGTATTATGACGAGGCAGTCGGCCCGAAGTGGCCAGAAGTTTTTCTTAGAGAGAACGCCGTTCTGCAGAAAAAAACGACTCGATTCCTCGATTGAATACTTTTGGAACAACTACACCCTTGCCCTCGAGGTATTCTGTAAGGCTCCCGAGTTTCGGGTCAGCTCGTTGTCATTCGGTGAAGTAGTCGGCACTTACTGTTCCTAAGAAGCAGTCATATTGTCTGCGTCGTCCTTCGGTGATGGTTCGACGGGGGCACGAGACAGGTAGTCGGCGTCGGAGTGCTTTCTTCCGAATTTGTAAATGACGGAAATGTCGAATTCTTGCAGTCTTAGGCTCCACGTTTCGAGACGACACGACGGGTCTTTCATGTTTGCCAGCCAACACAAGGCGTCGTGGTCACTTACAACTTTAAAAGGTCTGCCGGAAATGTACGGGGGGAAGCTATGATGTAGCCCAGATGATTTCAAGGCACTCCTTTTCTGCTGTAGAATAGTTGGCCTTTGCCTTCGATAGCGACCAGCTAGCACCACTGATGACTCTTTCCTGTCCATCGGTCCTCTACACAAGAACGGCGCCGATTCCTACACTGCTTGCGTCTGCATGCATTTCTGTTTCAGCAAATTTGTCGAAATGCACATGTAACGGAGGCGTTTGCAGGCTTTGTTTCAGTTCTTGAAATGATTCCTCCTCTGGCTTTTCCCACTTTAATTCTACGTCGGACCTGGTGAGGTTCTGGTGAGTGGCTCGGCGATTGGTTCAAAATTTTGGACAAACCACCTGTAATAGGCGCATTGGCTGAGAAATTGACGGATGGCCTTCTTGTCGTGGGTGGTCGGAATGCAGCGATGGCGGTTGTCTTCTGTGTGTCGGGGCGTACTCCGGACTACCTTACCACATGGCCTAAAAGCATGAGTTCTTCGTACGCGAAACGGCACTTCTCTGACTTGAGGGTGAGTCCTGAGGTTTCGATTGCTTGAAGTGCAGCTTCAAGGCACCAGACGTTTTCGTCGAAGTTCGAGGAGAACACAACGACGTCGTCTAAGTACACAAGACAAGTTGCCCACTTCTAGCCAGCCAGTACAGTATATAACACGTTGGAAAGTAGCGGGATCCAAGCAAGGACCGAAAGGCATCACCTTAAACTCGAAGAGGCCATCTGTCGCTATAAAGACGGTTTTCTCTCGGTCTCTCTTGTCAAATTCTATTTGCCAATAGCCGGTCTTGAGGTTCATTGACGTAAGATACCTCGCGTTGTGGAGTCTGTCGAAAGTGTCGTCTATCTGTGAGAGAGGATACAAATCCTTTTTCGTGAGTTTGTTCAGGCGAGGATAATTGACGCAGAAACGTAGGGTGCAATTGTTCTTTTTCACTAGCATCACAGGTGATGCCCACGGAGTCTAGGAAGGTTGGATGATGTCGTCACGTAGCATTTTGCCGACTTGCTTTACTATTGTCTCCCGCTTTCTCGTCAAAACTCTGTATGGGCTCTGATGAAGTGGTCTGGTACTATCCTCTGTTATGAGGCGTTGCTCCTCTGCAAAGGCAAATTGTTCCGTAGCTCCTTCAGCACGATCTGTTGCATTGTCTCGTGTAGGTCGTCCTTGCTGAAGGCATGGGCTTCGGCGTAGTTGGCTGTTGAAGCGCGACGGTAATACAGCCTCGTGCGCATTTCCAGAGCCTTCTCGATTTTAGCGGCCTCGGTGAGGAATTCGTCAACAGTCTTAGGCGGGTTGCGAACAAGTCCCGCCAACAACTCTTGCTTCACACCCAGCATGAGGAAGCGGAGCTTCTTACCCTCAGCCATGACAAGATCGGCGTACCGAAACAGTTTCGTCATCTCTTCTGTGAAGATGGTGACATTCTTGTTTAGTAGCAGTACCCGGGTGTTCAGCAAGGCAGCGGCCTTTTTTGTGCGGGGGACGTCGTGAAAGTTTCTAGGTATGTGCTGCGAAGGACATCTTAGGAGCCAAGTACTCACTCCTGATTCTCGAACAAGGTCCTCGCCGCGTCTTCTAGGTAGAAGTAGATGTGATGCAGATTTTCATCCAAGTACCACTGGTTCAAGGCTGCCACACGGTCGTACGTCTCGATCCAGGTTTCCGGTTTTTCAAACGATGATCCGTTAAAGATGGGAAGCTCGTTTGGCTATTGCATCACGACCTAGGCGGCGTTCGTACAGGGGCTGTCATGCCATAATTGGCGCAGTAGCGGTGGTGCCTTCGGTTTACGACTGTTATACGGTAGATCCCCGTACTCCTGAGGCAGCCCTTGGTACCGGCGGCTTTCTCGCAGGCAGAGGTTGGCGGGGATGATTGGTTTATGGTTTGGGGCTTGGCTTTCAACTGGAGGGGGGTGTTCGGTGTATGAACGGGAATCACCTCCACCTGATGTCACGGGGTCATGACATGAATGAAGGGAGCAGACTGTAGGTCAAATAATAAAGTGTTCAATCGGGCCGAACTTGCGGCCACGTGAAAGGAAAGTCAGATTACTGCAAGAAGTGGGCGCTGATAGTGGCAAGCAGGGCGTCAGCCGTCGATCAACTGACAAGCGGCGAAGCGTGTCGGCATATATACACTTGCCATTCAACCTTCTAGAGTTATCGCAAGTGGTGACGTATGTTCCAGAATTATCTTAAAAGTTCACAAAGTGGGCATAATCTTAAGAAAACAATCTACTACTGCCTCGTAGCTTCTATAACACCGTAGTCACGGTTTGCGGGGAACGTAGTGTAACGGGACAATAAGAAAGGAACGTGGCAATATATAAGGCATTTCGAGTAAATTGATTTCCAACATCTGGGATCTTTAAAGCGTTCCTAAACCTAAGCACAAGGTTGCGCATGGTAACTATGCTTTAGGAACAGTTTGAGTACCGATGTGTCACAGTTTAAGTCATAGTAATATTTCTATGTAATAGTATCACGGCCTGATAAACAGAACTAAGGCTCCTCGCATGATCTATAAACCACGGTACCGTGGTTGTACAACTACCATCAGCATGCAAGTGCTTGACCTAGAGCCGGTTTTTTTCTTTTTTACAACCTAGTCGCCATGAAACACTGCATTTACATAGCATTTGTCGTCCTCGTGTTTAGGAGGATGCCATAAGCATTTCGCGTTGGGCTTGAAACAGAAAGCGGCACCCACTCTGAAATTATTCTCGTGAATGGAGGGTACGACAATTCACAGCACTCCGGAAAGTGGCACTCGCCGATCCTATCGCAATGCATTAGCAGCCGAGCAAGACCAAATGTTTTCGTACGTCGTTTAAGGCATACGTATAAACAGTTATACTCGCGCTGACGTGACCGGACAAACGACACTTTGAAAACGTGCATGACGTACGCACACACAGAAACACGACGTGGCTAGCAGACGATGCATGGATCATAACACAATTCACCGTATCGACATGTTGCCGCCAGGCGGCGACTCTGCTTGATCTCACAGCCAATAGCACTGCTGCAAATCCGTCAGGCAGGCCTGGTACGTGCTACGTCGGAGCTCTTTCCACTCAATATGTCAATTTTAGTTCAAGCAGCTTTTTGTAGCGTGCAGAAGTTTTTGCAAAGCATCGCGAAGCTTGGTAACGGAGCTGAAATGTAACATTTCAAACCCTGCAAAAAGTGGTGAGCATCGAGCAATATAAATATGCATGTTTTGGGAATGTATTTAAGTCTCAGATCCGATTAAGTGCAGTTGACGACCGCAACTGGCAAAAGTGGCACGGACCATACGCCTGCATGCGCTATCTGTTCTTATGCTACAAAATTATGGGCAATCATCCCGAAAGGAGCCCTGATGGAATGCGAAGAAGCAGCAGTGCGCACGTCGTTGAGCTGGTCGAAACGGGTGTCGACGCGGGTGCTGGAAAAACGGTTTGAAGCGAAATTTGGCGCAGAGTTTACTTGATTGAACGTTTGATTGAAACGCAAAGACACGGGAGGCGGGTTGGGTTTCTTGTAGGTTTCATCGCAGAAAGACTGTTTGCTGGACGTGCGCTCAGACGTTGCGCATGCTTGAGAGGGTGAAGTGAGTGAGATGACACGCGGATAGTGGTGGCGTGACCTACTTGGCAACGCCCCAACACCTGTGGCCAGGGGCGCGCGGTGCGGAGAGAGGGGCAGCGTAAGGCAGACTTGTCAAAGAGCTACTTCGCATCTAAAAAGTACTCATTGACACTTTTCCGGACGCCTTTTTGACTCGCTGAGCGCGCCACCTGTATAATTCATTTTGCGAATATCTAACGCGTGTCCAGCGATCCTCACTGCGCACTATTGATTATTCATTCTTGCATCAATGGGATATATATATATATATATATATATATATATATATATATATATATATATATAATGAGATCTAACACACAATAATGCCAAGGAAAGTATAGGGGAAGTTATTAGACTGAATTATATTGTAAATGTGAGGAAAGAAAAGTCGGTAAAAAGATGACTTGCCATGGACAGGAACCAAACCTGCGACCTTCGAGTGACGCGTTCGATGCTCTACCACTGAGCTACCATGGCGGCTATCCTTCCAGCCACTTTATTGGGTATATATGTGAATTAAAACGTAGGAGTGTCAGTGCGTGCCCTCAGCACCAGTGGCCGTGAGTATGGCACACTCTTTATGAGCCTGTGTGATGTCACGTAGCACGTGTACTCATTACAAGCTGGCAGCACACCAATAGTCCTTCTATACAACCTGAGGCACCAAGTCTGCTGTACGAGACCCTCGCTAATGAGTAAGGGAAAGAAGTGTATACTTGTGGGCTCGTTTTTCCGTGTTTTGACACAATATTGATGAGATATAACAGAATATAACGCCAATAAAATTATAGGGGAAGTAATTAGACCGAATTGTATTGTAAGTGTAAGGAAAAAAAGTGGGTGAAAAGATAAATTGCCCTTGGCAGTAACCAAACCTGTGACCTTTGAATAACGCGTTCCATGCTCTACCACTGAGCTATCATGGCGCCTATCCTCCCAGCCACTTTATTGGGTATATATGTGAATTTAAGCGTGGTAGTGTCAGTCCTTGCCCTCAGTAGCCATGGCCATGAGTGTGGCACACGCTTTAGGAGCCTGCGTTGCATCAAGCGGCACGTTAACTCATTACGAGGTGGCAGCTGGCCAATAGTCGCTCGTATACAACCTAAGGCACCAAGTCTGCCAGTATGAGACCCATGGCTACTGAGGACGCTGACATAAAATTGTGACTAGTTTGTCAAATATGACAGCTCGAAAAGCCACTGCCTCAAGAGATGCTTCAAGCAGAAAATGTGTAGATGCTGTTTCTTTATAAACTCTAATGACAACACACTCAGACAATGCGACTGTGTCGCCTCGTCAGACGATGCGACCCCGTACTAAGCGTGACAACGAGCACGTGGTATGAAGTAAAGGAGCGCATGGCTTTTCATTCCGGGCAGTACTATTTCTAGGCCCAGAAAGGCGCCGTGACAAGGAGTCCGCCTGCTACAATCCGCTTTATTTAAAAGCATGTTTCTACAGTTTCTCATCAAGGATTCCGCAGATTTCTTCAAGCTTCGTGTGGCGATAGCCCTAAACTCTCCACATGAAGTCGGCGCGTTTCAGAAAAATGTTGTCTACGATTCCGAAGAAAAGAAAGTGATTCCACCTTTGTTAAAGCCTGCAGGTGACACTGCGAAAAAAAAATAATTCATCAGAATGAGCTCTGGGAAACTGACTATTATTAGATGAAACAAAACTGGCAGATCCCACGTTTAGTGGGAATCGATGATATGCGAAGCATTAATGAGAAATGTTGATATGTCACTTTAAAATCAGCTCACCGTTACAAGGCGGATGTAAATGATACCCTACATAACTTCCGTGACATAGTTATAATGTTTGGACGTGTCGTTTACCTTCGTCATCTATTCACGTCACGTGATACCAAATTTAGTATATGTGAAGCTAGCGAAATGGCCGCGAGCACGCTATGAGCGTGGTATGTTGTCATGTTCCTATATGAAACGCGTGTCAGGATTATATTGTTTGCACCCTTCATATATTTTGTAATCCATTGACGTCACGTAACACCAAACTTTGTATATCTGAAAGTAGCAAAACGGCCACGAGCGCATCATGAAGGGCTCAATATCATTCAATGTAGCGTGGACGCGGGCGTACGCTGAGTACAGCTACGCAACGTTAGCAAAACGTGAGCACTCTATAGTCTGACGCCAGCCGCGACCAGCATTCGTCGGCGCGGCCCAATGGAAACCGGCGTGACATGCTGCATTTCGCGCCGATGTGTTACCCACACAACACTGCATCTCCCTCGTTTCATGGCGGAGGGACGCTGGACGCGCTGAAGCGCGCATGCGTCAAAGCTACGCTGCGCAGCGCACGCCTGCGAGTATATGGCAGGACCGGCGCCTGGCGTGGAAACGCTAGCGTGACGCGAAGAAATGAACGCCGGCGAGCACGCGCAACGCGTCATATCAAAATGTATTGATTCCTTGACTGTGGCATGTAGCCATGTTCTTACATGGCAGGCACCTTATGATTATCATGTTTGCACCAGTCACATACCTTCGTCATTCATTTGCGTCACGTAATACGAAATATGGCATATGTGAAGCTGGCGAAACGGCTGCGAGCGCATCATCTCTGTGGCATGTAGTCATAATGTTACATTACACGAATGTCGTGGTTATCATGTTTGGATGTGTCATTTACCTAAGTCGTCCGTTCGCGTCGCGTAATGCTGAGTTTGGTACACGTGAAGCTAGCGAAACGGCCGCGAGCAGATCATGAACGTAGCATGTAGCCATGGTTAATGACACGCATCTCCTGTTTATTATGTGTGCACCAGTATCATACGTTCCTCATTCATTCACGTCCCATAATACCAAATTTAGTATAAGTGGAGCTAGCGAAACGGCCGCCAGCGCATCATGAGCGTGGCACGCAGTCATGTTGTTACATGACACGCATCTTATGATTATCACGCTTGCACCAGTCACATACCTTCGTCATCCATTCACGTACTGTAATACCAAGTTTGGTATAGGTGACGCTAGCGAAACGGCCACGAGAGCATCATGAGCGTAGCACGTAGTCATGTTGTTACATGACACGGATATCATGTTTTTCATGTCAGAGTCTGTCATTTGTGTTCGCCATGTAATCATATCATAACACATCAGTTTTGCAACATGCCAAGTGAACAAAACCACCGCAAGAGCTGCAAGCTCATGAATTGTAAGTCATGATATGCATGAATATGCATGACAAACATGTAATTATTTTCATCCTACGACTAGTCAAATATGTTCCGCATACAGTAATGCTGTGCCTTACGAAGTTTGGTATTGATAGCATTATCGAAACGACCAGGGGAGCTAAAAGTTGTAGGTGGCTAGATAGATAGATAGATAGATAGATAGATAGATAGATAGATAGATAGATAGATAGATAGATAGATAGATAGATAGATAGATAGATAGATAGGTGTACTTCTATTCTAGCGTAATGTACATTCTTGGGGAGGGGGAGGTTGGTGTATGAGTTCTCTACTATTTTCTGCAATGCTAACTATTTGTACGGTTTTCAAGCAGTCCATTGTACGGATTCGTTCACAGGCAGTAAACTTCCTACAGGAAATTATACTATGGACAACAGCAATGTCTAGCGTATGAGAAACAGGTTATTGAAATTATGCGATATGCAGAGAACATCGTGACTTACACGCTTATTTGATCTACCGTTCCGCTCGTTACGGGTACCGTCATATTATATAGCACGGCCTCGAGCCCTGCTCTGAAACGCCTTGAAAATGCCTGCAGTGATAAGCCCAATTTTCTTTCAGAAATACCACACAGACTTTTACTTCTGTTCGAAGTGACAACGACGTTCTCCCCCTCGCAAATATCAACTCCCTAAATATCATCACTTGGTCAATGCGGCTGGAATTCCGGCTTCGAGAAAGGAACTGTTTTCACGGTATTTGATGCAAACTCGGGTGAACTAACACGTTTTTCTGTTCAACAAAACGGCAGCTAACTCCAGAAAACAAGGCTCCAGCTTTTGGCTGGAACTCGCCAAATATATATCTATATATATATATATATATATATATATATATATATATATATATATATATATATATATATATATATATATATATATATATATATATATATATATATATATATATATATATATATATATACATACATATGGCAAACACCTCAGTCTTGTTTAGCCCACGCTACCTTCAATGTAAACGAGCGAGCGCTGAAAAGCAACATGGCGACACGTCAAAGATGGTGGCCATAGCCTGTTATAAGCAACCATGATTGAGCTTATCACCATCTCAAAAAATGTAGGCGGCGCGCACACGAAGGCTTTCTACTTTCCACAAACTCCTATATGTCAGCAACTTTTATAACTACACAAAATCATTCTTGGCGGGCAGAGAAGCCGTCCTCAAAGTGGCAGAACTCGCCTCAGACTCGGATAGGCTTGGTTCTAGAGGTACGCCACAGGTGTGGTCAGGCTCTCGACCCTATTTAACCACGCCATGATCAGTCTATCCAGGAAGCTGTCTGAGGTCGAAGGCATTAACGACGTATCAGGCCAGCGATCACAACCTGTCGTCTTTCTCTCTCCTTTTGCTCGAGCCATGTGACCGCTATCCTCATTAGAAAATAAATAAAATGCACCGTGTGTTATTACTCTGATTATCACTTTTTTTCTGTGTTTTTTACAACTTCTGGAGGCGCATTATACTAGCTTGCTGAGCCTCTTTCGTGTTATGTACCGAAGTTCTATCTTAGACGTTTGAAAACACCTAAAGCAAAGTGATCACGGCTGCACTGACGTTTTTCTTTCGTGGATATGACGTTGTAGAATATTTGCAAATAGATTAGAAAAAAAACTAGGATCTGTGGCGGGGCGCCACCTACAGTAAGTGCTAATTGCGTATCACTTTTAGAAAGTATTAACACCGTTGAGCGCAGGCCGCACACGAATGTGTGAGAAGTTTCACGGTTCTTCACATTGTATCGTTAAGAATAGGCACAAAATGCGACTGTCAAAGTTTATCTGAGCTTATGCGAGCACCAGTGTAAAATGCTCCAGAAGGTCTGACCCCAAACCTAAAAAACCGACATCCGTCGAATATATGATAGCTGCTATCAGGGTACCGCTTGTATTGCTTGTACTTTTACTTTGACAGCGAGAGCTGTAATGAGATCACAATAAAGATCATCTCTGGTGCCGTAATGTCTCGCCGTCATCAAACTTCGATGACGAGAAATAAGGAAAAAAAGTAAGGAAGAGTATCTTAGTTAGAGCACGCTTCTAACTAGCACCCCTCTATGACTGCCCTGTATCCTACCACGGAGCCATGCTGGCACTTGAAACTCCTTCACTAAAGACCCGACATAGGCTTCATATCCGGAAGGAAGCAAGTTAACATGTCTAATGCAGCGTAATAAAAGCATAATATTACAATTAGATGTCACACAATGTGAATAGTGTCAGCACGCGTTACACAAAGAAAATAGCGTAACTAGTGGGTTGTTGAACGCTTCCAACTTGCAAACAATTTGAAAAGGCTCAGTCATATTCTTATTAGGTATTAGTGAACACCTACTTACCTCTTAGGACTTAGTTCACTAGTTGCTAACACATCAATAGGTGCTCCAATACTTCACACTGTTCACGCCCTTCTGTACCTTCAACGCACTTGCTTGACTAAAACCGCAATGTTAACCCCTAAGGTGCCAATAGAGGAAACTTGTTCATAAAAGGTAATTGCCGTTCCGTTTGATTTATTGATATAGTGATTGATACATGAAGTTTAACGTCCCAAAACCACGATATGATTATGACAGATGCTGTAGTAGAGAGCTCCAGAAATTTCGACCACCTGGGGTTCTCTAACGTGCACCTAATTCTGAGAAAACGGGCCTACGGCAGTTCCGCCTCCACCGGTAATGTAGCCGTGGCAGCCGGGATTCGACCCCGCGACCTGCAGGTTAGCAGCCGAGTAGCTTAGCCACTAGACCACCATGTTTAGGCGGAATTGCCGTTCTTTTTCCAAAAACTCGTTGAAAAAAAGAAAACTTCGAAACAAGTGGGACGTCACTCAATTTCGCGCTTTTCTTTTTTCCCAGTGTCGAACTAGGACTATACGTTGGTGGCAAAGCAAAGAAAATAAACTACGGGAGACGGAAAGACCTAATGGGGCACCATCCATTTTACGTGTACGTTCGAAACTTGAGAGATGGCTTCGCTATGTCGACAAGTTTTGACCCTGCACCGAGAAAGATACCTCACGAAACTGGGCAGCCTCAATATCTACACCTTTATCGCCCAGCTCACACGCCTCTGATCAACATTACCCAGGTAAGCAACAAGCGCTATATTGGAGAACTCAAGGTATTTCAGAAAGTCGAATATCATTCGGCTCTCTCGGCAGTGTGCTATTTTTGTGTTCCTCTCGGAGCTTTGGTTTAGTTAGGGCTTGTTAAAAAAGTAAGGATTGCGCTAACTTATCTGAGAATAATGAAAATTTGGCAAAACCACGTACCTTGGGCATCGCATCGACGTTATGCGAAGCATGCGGACGGAAGGTGACCTTGTTGTAAATTTTTATTGAATGATAAGTTATGAAATGGCGCTAAACATACGTAAGAATTCTACTCGCACAAATATATGTTGAACTGTCCCAAATGTTTATATAACCATTTGTTTGCACTTACGCGACTTTGCCAACAGGCACATGAGTAACAAAAGATGCGATAAGCTGATATGAAGCGCTGGTTCTGGCAAGGATAGACGTGGCTACATAAATTAACTTTAGCGGATGCAGCATAACTGAAATTCGCGTTAACCTCAGGCGACAACTCAATCATACGAGTACATATTTAATGTTTAAAATATGTATAGCGAGCACTGCAACCACAACTTACGTTTCGCGAACATTAGGTTCTGTTTGAAAAGTACTTCCAAGTCTTGGCGTGGCTCTGTGGTAGAATAATATTCCAACAGAGACCCTGACATTTATTTTTTGCATTTGTCAGGTACACTTTACCTATGTCAGTTTTCACCTAACGCTCACGCTTTAAAATTACCCATGTGTGTTCTAGACTTTTCTGACTAGATACTAATTGTCAATTATCATCATCAACATCATCATCATCAGCCTGACTACGTCCTCTGCAGGACAAAGGTCTTTCCCATGTTCCGCCAGTCAACTCGGTCCTGTGCTTGCTGCTGCCAATTTATACCCGCAAACTCCTTAATGTCATCTGCCCACCTAACCTTCTGTCTTCCCCTAACCCGCTTGCCTTCTCTGGGAATCCAGTCAGTTACCCTTAATGACCAGCGGTTAACCTGTCTATTCGCTACATGCCCGGGCCATGTCCATTTCCTCTTCTTGATTTCAACTATTATATCCTTAACCTTCGTTTGTCCCCTAATCCACGTTGCTCTTTTCTTGTCTCTCAAGGTTACACCTACCGTTTTCCTTTCCGTTGCTCGCTGCGTCGTCTTTAATTTAAAATGAACCCTCTTTTTATGTTTGTATGTTTCAGCTCCGTACCTAAGTAGCGGCAAGATGCAGCTGTTATGTACTTTTCTCTTGAGGGATAGTAGCAATCTACCTGTCAGGATTTGAGAGTGCTTACCAAGTGTGCTCCACCCCGTTCTTATTCTTCCTATTACTTCAATCTCGTCGTTCGGCTCCGTGATAACAACTCCATGATAACCTCCGTGATAACAACTTTAACAGTTTTGGCTGGTGGAGCAGCCGAAACTGTTAGGTATAAATAAATATTTTATTGTTTTGTTTCCTATACTGCACAAGCTCACGATTCTCGAAGTTTATAACTATATATATATATATATATATATATATATATATATATCTTTTTTCTTTTTAAGTCCAAAATTACTTTGTGTTTGTAAATAAGCCTTTTACTTAAAGATTCTGCCGCCCAGTTCTTGGCCAATATTCTTTAAGGGTGTGCGCGAGATTAACAAGGATTATCATAATGATCAACATCGTTGAAGATAATGCTCAGCTTTGCGCCTTTCTTTTTTGGCACTTTTAGACGCCTAATCGCTGTTTTCCCGCATTGACTTTGGTTACTCCGACGCGGGAATCAAGCCTACAATGACCCGAGTCTCTTACTGCAGGTGTGGGTCAGCTGCACTTCGGGCTAGACGGACATAGAGCGGGCAAAAAAGCAGTGGGCGTCATGGTGAACGATGAATACAATAATAAACAACGAGATCAACGAGACGAAAATTAAGACATTCTCCAAGACACGTTGAGCTTTTAGCCTATGAAACTTTTGTTAGAGCTAAACTTGAATACGCTTCCGTGATATGGGATCCGCACTTGAAAAAAGATATCTACATGCTTGAGCTCGTTCAAAGAAAAGCGGTGCGTTTCATTTTTAACAAATATGGGCGTTACGATTCTCCGTCGAAGCTCATGACTGATAATGGCATTCAAACCCTAGCAGTTCGTAGACGCTTGGCCCGTTTACTCTTCCTCAACAATATTGCTACTTCTAAGGTGAAAATAACTCCGTCAACTATGATTAAACCGCTAAGAACAAGAAGGTCCCGTCACATTCATGCTCATTCCTTTCCGCCTATCTTCGCCAAAACTAATCAGTTTAAGCACAGCTTCTTCTCACGTACAATTTCCGAACGGAATGCACTCCCGGAAGCAGTGATACAAGCTAAAAATTTTTCCCAAGCACTCCAGGAAAGCATCTGTCGCTAAGTATATGCATTGTATGGTGTGCTATGCCTTGACCAATCTCTATTGTACTCCTTTTTATTGTTATTAGTTTTATTCTTTGCATGCATGTGTAACAGTGTTATGTGTATTGCCAATTGCCCCTCCTGCTTGGGCCACAAACTGGCCTGCAGTATTCGCAATAAGATCAGTCAGGTTCTTCAGTCGGACAAATTGAGCTTTTTCGACTTCGAAATCGGTACGGCCGTCTTCATGTCAGCAACTCGGAGCTTCAAGCCTTGAACAGCGAGGTTGAAGCCCTGATGACGGACTACTTTGGGGCAGACGAGTATGAGGTATTCATGCAATACGATGACGCCGAGAGCAGCAATACGTTCTGAAGACCACTGGTTCGTTGGTGTCGTCTACAACTTAAGCCATGGGCGCAAAATTCAGTGAGACTGCAGCCAGCGGACAGAAACGACTTTTACAACGTGAGTTCGGGGCACGACTTGTCTAGTTATATCTTCTTTTTTTGACGGGGCCATGACCAAGTGGAACATTTTTGAGATAGATTCTCCCATTTTGTGCACGAGAAACCAAGGCTATCCAACACAGACTGTTTTCACTACTTGGTCTCACTACTGGATGAAGCTACAGCTCAAGCCGTCGCAGGTATTCAGGCGGCAGATTGTTGTTACGATGATGCGCTTGAAATTTCGAAACGTCGGTTCAGAAAAAAATGTTCAGCACAAACACTTGAATAACTTCCGCACGCTTAAATCAGTGAAAATAGCGAGAACTGCTCCGCGCAAGACACCGTAAATCTGAATAGGAGGGAACTGCATAGTCTTGAAATCACAGAGTCTTCGTGCCTGGCTAAGCTGAATGAAGCTTGCTTATAGTAATACCAGATGATATAGTTGTAGAATTTTACAGAGAAGGAATATATGGAAAACACGACGAAAACCAGCCAGGCTTACTCTGATGAGGCACTTAAGCAAATAATGAAGTTTCTGCGGAGTAAGTTTTGAGTGTCCAGAAAAGACTTCGTCAATGAATAGTTTGCTAAAGACATCGGACAACAACGTTTCAGTATTCAACTGATCATTCAAGAAACCATCTGTGACTCCGGCAGCACCGGTTCTTCAGCACAATACACCCTCATCTTGTTTTTTCTGCTCTGCTACCAATCACAAGACGGATGACTGCATAAGTGGCATGGCCTTTGCAGAGAAACGGAACAGACTCGCTACATGTGGTCGATGTTTCCAGCGGTGTACGAAAAAATGACATCTTGCAGGCGATTGCCAACAGAGATTGCTATGCTAGACATGCAAGCGCGGACACGCCCCCTCGATTTGCAATGGTCGTAGTTCGGCAACATCATCACCGATTAATGCTGAAAAGAAACCGACTGCTACGGTGTGAGTTTTCACTCTGGAAACTTCATCTCCCCGACTGATCAGTGACGTTTTAGACTAGACATTTTGAGCTTGAATAATGACCTCGTCATGTTGTTGCATATACGTGGTGCTCTCGACAGTAGAAGCCAGCGAACATTAGTGACTGAGAGCGGCGCTTTCAAGCTAAGTCTACTAGTTGTGGCCGAGACCTAACTTGCCATCTGTGCGCTTGGTAGAGCCAGTGACAAGACCCGGCGATTCAAGGTCATCAAGTTCACGCTTCGCAGTCAGCACGACAATGTTACCTTAGACATTGAAGCCATACATATGCCCTTTATTTGTGAGTTGTGGGGAAATGACCAAAGCATGAAGGCATAGTCATCTTCTTCAAGCCATCGCAAAAGAAGGGAAGCATTTGGACGATGCAGTTACGTACCCGAGTGTAAATTGTGAACCTGGTGTGAGTGTCCTCAATAGATCAGAACTGTGAAAGTTGATGCCAAGCACGAGTGATGTGGGACGAAAAAAATCTTTCTTTACTCGCCATCAGCACAAAGTTGGGCTGTACGCTCTCACTTGAAAGTGAGGACAAAAAAGCAAGCCCTCAAATATGTGTTCTTTGAACAGGTTCCCATAAGATTGCCAGATCACCTTCTCTGTGCAAATATTTAGGGAGCTCGATGTTACTGGAATTTCTCAAACGCCAACGTCTCATTGGGACCCAGATATTTGTGAAAAGTTTAACTATATTGCTGTTCTTCGGAAAGGACGCTACCTAGTTGCGTTGCATTTGAAAGCGCCTTTTTTCGACATGCTCGACAATCGGAAAGTAGCCAGTGCGAGGCTTCATGGACTCGTTAGGTGGCTGCCATCAAACGGCAAAGCCATGCGAACCTACGATACGATGATCAGGCAATATGAGATGGACGGTCATGCTGAAGAAGTTGATGTCCATTCAGATCCAGAGCATCTGTAATACAAGACACATCGAGAGGTAATCCGCGAGTTATCTACGACGACGAGTCTTCCCGTAGTCTTTCACGCTTAACCGCATGAATCAGGAGCTAGCTCTGTCAACAAACAACTTGAAAAGGGTCCTTATCTCCCTGCTGACCACCTTAAAGGGGCCCTGAAACACTTTTACAAGTAGTCATGGAATTAACTGACTGGAAGAGCTTATTGCCTGACAAATTCAACGCTGCAAAAAATTTAAGAATCCACTCAGTGCGAGTGCCGTTTCAAAGGTTAGTCGCATGCTGCAATTGCATTCTCTATTCTCTCGTCCCGATGAAAGCTCTGGAAGCTAAGCTGAAAGAAATGGGAGGGCCACAGAAAAATGCCACGCGTGCTTCGCGACCTTCAGCTTTTTTTCTTCGAATGCGCGGCTTTTTCAGTGTGAACTCTGCGTGTGCGTGTGACCTGGGCGTGCGCGCGCGATGTTGAACATGGCGTGCACGCACACAGAGATCGCGTCCCGCGGTGATCTCAGTAATGAGCGAGCACCCCATGTTCAAATCAGTCAATGACTGACGAATGAGTCGTTGACGTGTGATTGTTGGGCATATAACGTGATTTGTAGAGAGACAGAAAGCAATTTTAAGCTGATTTGATAATTTATTGTGAATTTTAGGCCACCTGTTGTGCTATGATATTTGGCTCGCATGTTGTCGGGACCCCGTACTACCGATTGACAGCGCTTTCTGACAATGCTCAAAAAGTTTTGCAGGGTCCTTTAAGGTTTTGTTCAGGTTTCAATTTTTCACTATAGCAATGACCGCAGGTGCGCAAATGGCGTTTCTACAAATTATAATTGTTACAAGTCTGAGCAACTAACGTCATCAAAGATATTTCTGCCAAAAATACCAAAAAATGACAAGAGTTCTATACGGCACTTCCACAAGCAGCTTCCTGCTATTGGCCACGTTCAAACAATATTTCAATCAGCTGGAACTAATTTAGGAAAGAACAGCTGCAAAATTAAAAGCAAGCTGATACGTCGATGACCTAGTTTTCAGAGCCTCAACTACAAGAAAAGCGCTACAACTCGCCAATGTACGAAACCCATAAGAGGGCTAGCCGGAATGAAAATGCTGAATTGGGCAACCAGTGCGACCTGTTGAGAGAGAAGCTCAAACTTGCAGAAAAGATGTCCGCTGAGGAGGCTTCGTAATTTGAGCTTCTTGAACTATCCTGAAATTAACTGATAATACTATTTCAGTGAACGTAAACTTTCTCAAATACGGCTCAAATGCGTGACTTAGTACCAAGTGGACTTTGCTTCAAACTTCACTAAATTTCTACCCTTGGAATCGCTGACACCGTTCACCAATCGAGTTAAAGTATCCTTTCAGAAGATCTTAACAGAGGTGGGCGAAAAATTGAAGTACAAAAAGAAGACATCTACAAAGAGTGCACACTAACAACTCAAAATTCATTGGAGCCAACAGACATATCTATAAGCGGTTGCTAGAACACAAGTTAGAGAAATCAATAGATAGGCAGACAGATTGTAATGCTGACGTGATTCCAGGAAATCTACATCAGCGACAAGTAGCAAGACCGAGAGTTTCGCGGCCCATGAATCACCTGCCTTGCTGATGAAATGCGCTTCTTCGATTTCCAGCACTACCTTATCACTCAGTTTAGATTTTACTGTCGTATCCCAAAACGAGGATGCGCAGCTGCATTCACTACAAGGCAAATAAAGGTTGGAACACTGTTGTCTCTTTATAGAAGCTTTGTGATCCATAAGCTTTTTATTTATAAAACGACCCGTTTATCGAACATAACACTTGTCAGAACAAAGCGGAATCTCGTACACCATACTAACAGCATAATCGACATATTTGGCCCAGTGCTTGACCTGGTAAAAACCCTTGTCTTGCTTCTCACCGTCGAACTTCTTCTCCACCACCACGCAAATGCTGCCTAAACGGTTGGTAGGCGAAAAGATAGCATTGCAGCCTTACCTCGCTCACAATTTCTTTTAATGGTGTCAGACACCAAATAAGTACGGAATGCGGGCAACAGGAAGTTTCTTCAAACCTTTACCATGCTCTAAACCGCGTGCCTGCACTTTGGCATCCTGCAGAACTTTCAGTCAGCCTAGCCAAATGGTTCTCAGAAAACCTAGACAGCTTGAGTCTGTACGATTGCATCCAGAGGCTTTTCTCCATCTTGGGCAGGCAAGACTTTTTTGAATACCACGAGAATGGTGCCATATTGGCCAACTCCTACGATTTTTCGAGGTCCATAACTCTCCATGAAATTATCTAGGTACGTGCCTTTGCACTTTTCTGTCATTTAAGCCGAACTACAGGCTTGAGAGATGTGCTCATTGTTTCCAAATCATTTTAAAGATTGCCTCGAAAAGATCACCTCGCTTGCCAAAATTATTGGCAAAACTGTCTGTGTGAGGTCATGTTTAGCATGTGAACGAAAGTGACGCAACCGGTGGCATCGCTACTTTAGCTGCTACAGCGTTTATTGTACGAGCCACAAGGCGACGGCGGCGGTGTTTGGCACGGCTAAAGCACAAGACAGCTTTCTTCCTTCCTCTGTGGTGTTTGGCCAGTACTTCGCTGGTCCTGCTTGCACAGTTTCCATAATATGCACTGGCAGGACCAGTATACAACCTCCGGTTTTTACCAAATAATGTATATCACGCAGACAGGGCACCGGTTGAATTTTAGGTTTTGGTTTTGCAGCTTTTTGCTTATTAAAAGTGTTTTTGAATTTCGTGAGAATTTCAGCTATTGGGCTCGTGACAAGTGTCCCAGGAACATAGAAACACCATTACCTTGACCCGATCAAAAAATTGTGGGAGTTTCCCTCTGAATGCATTACGAACAGGGCGACAAAACAGCACAACACTAAAAAAGACGAAGATAGATGCGAGATGAGAATTGCTCACAGTAATGTCATTAATAAATCAGAGATATGAGCCAACTTTAGGCTCAATTTTTATATAAAGGGTGAGATTGTGTTGAAATTCAGTTATCTTCAATAAACAAATTGCGGAGTCCTAACTTCATGTCTTTTTTTCTTTTCAGTACATATACTTGGATGAATAATAACAATGAGCACTATAATAAATGATACACTAAATTAGTGCTTCGTACTTGTAAACATTTTGCAATAAACCGTTTTCAATAAAAACAATCTAATTGTGTCGCATTTTTGCACTAACCTTTGCAAAGTTACATCCGTCCGTCCAGCCACTCATTCATCCATCCTTCCGGCCATCGTCCTTCTGTTCATCCACCCATCCATTCACCTGTCCGCCTGTCTGTCCATTGATCCATCCATCCGTCCTATCTATCTATCTATCTATCTATCTATCTATCTATCTATCTATCTATCTATCTATCTATCTATCTATCTATCTATCTATCTATCTATCTATCTATCTATCTATCTATCTATCTATCTATCTATCTATCTATCTATCTATCTATCTATCTATCTATCTATCTATCTATCTATCTATCTATCTATCTATCTATCTATCTATCTATCTATCTATCTATCTATCTATTTACCCGTATAAGTGTTGCTCTCGTGATGATTCCTTGACTATTTGTGGGACAGTGGTGCCAAAATATACAACTTGACTACGCTTCAAGCACCCTGAATAAAATCACACGCCAATTGTGACGTTAGTGCATGGCGAACACGCCAACAAAGCGGCACAAAGGAACAAGGCCAACATAGACACGAAATGACAATTGCTTTTCTTTATGAAATCTTTAAGAAGAATAGAACGTCACAACAAATGGCTCAACATTCAAATTTTGAAATGGTGTCCTTCATAATGACACAACCATCTAGCGAATGTATGCAAAGACTCATTTTGTGTTTTAAATGAATAACTGGTGGCGCGGACTACTGCTTTGCGGTAATGTGCAACTTTACTAAGTGAACGCAGCTGAATTGGACTTGAAAACCGCTGTGATAACCCCGCTTCGACTGTGTGTGTCCCTTTTATTCTATCAGGTCTGAAAAAACTGCACCAAACCACTTCTCATATGTCGTAGATAAAGCTAAAGGCCAGATGTCAGCCGGTACATTTACATGTCGTATTTTACCCGCCTGCTAAATGAAGGGTACAGCGCCATGCAACCTTTGTCGCAGATCAAGTAGTAGGTAATAAGCGGGAGTATTTCAAGGACTGATGTATCGGCTACCCAAAATGCAACATAGGCGTGAACCATTTAGAGTTGGTCCCAGTGGTGCTCCAGCGAACGGCGGTTGTGGTCGAAAGATGGAGTCAGAGGCTCATAGCCAAGAATCGATAACGAGAGCAAAATATATTCTTAGATAATGCGGTACAAACACACAATCTTGCACACTTGGCAGTTATCAAAGACAAGTTTAATGGAATCGTGAAACATTCCCCAAAATTTTAAACTACGTGTGCCTTAACAATCCTGGCAATTCATTCAGTACTATACCTCAACTCGCTTGATCAGCTGTGCTCATCGAATACGTGAAAAAGCACAAATTTGGTTTCACAACTCACTTTCTCGCCAACTGTGCAGCAGGCGTCACTTTAAGACAGCCAATGAAGTCTCTTTGTAGTCGAGAAAACGTGAAAACGCAGCGGTGGTTTGTGGCCTTAGTTGACCGTGGTTTGTAGCATTATACTGTTTAGTGACGACTTCATCATCCGACCTTCACGATTTGCACCTTAGCCTGCTTGAGCGGAGTCGGCCTTCGGGCTTTTAGCCGTACGCCGACGTACCGATGCGAGCTCATGATCGGCCATTGTCAGAGCAACGCAGCGGCAGCAGCGACGACGCGAAGAAGCCTGCGCCCTGAAATCACTTGTATTGAGACCGCGTGGCAGAAGTTCCGCTTGCGGAAGCCGCGACCGTGAGTTTCCACTATGTGTGTCCTTAGCATAGGGGCCTATCGCGGTAAATAGCTTGACGCATTGCTCTGCAGCGTGGCTCCCTGGACATCTTGTGAGAGCAGATGTTGTGCGTGCGGCACCGTCTTAAGCGGGAGACAGACGTGCGATTTTCCGTGCGATGCGGCGTGCGGCGTCGCATGGTGTGGCATGCCGCATGCAATGTTTCGGGACTCACGAGGGCTGAGGAGCTATCAGCGGCAGGCTCCGCCCCCATGCGGTGCCTCAGCAAGCAGGGTCGAACGACTTTGTATCCTCGTAATAAGGCTCAAAACAAACACTATTGCACAGCCACGCTTTGTTCTATAGAAATAATTAATAAATTGCATTCATGAACAACAACCACGTCGTAACCATGGTAACAGCTGATTATTCACAGACTTCGATGAGTAGGCCTAGCATCGCGGGCGCCGGCCGTCGCCTACGCCGTTCACATGCGAGCTCGTCATCGAGCGCTTGTTTTTGACAACACTATCAAGCATTGAGCTCGTATGTAATGCGTTAGCATACATTAGTACTTTATCGGTGCCATCAATGTGAACAGCAAAGTTGGAAGCGAAGCGAGCCAGCGCAGAGACGCCTGTAGCTGTGTTTACCTGCGAAATGACCTTACATCGCTGCTCACGATCGCCGATCTCGCTAGCCGTTCTGAAACGGGCGTTGTCGTGAAGAAAAGGCACACTTCTAGCATCACTTTATTCAATCCGGAGTAATATCACGTCACCGGGAAATGTACTCGATGTTTGTCACGCCGCCGCAGTCGGCGATGTCAGCAAATGCACGCTAGCACCGCTCCATCGACTCGCCTGGAGCCTTGGATCACGGTGGATGGGAGCGTCGACAGGGAAATGGCGCCACCAGCATCATGACGTCAATCGTATGCTCGCGCTGTGATTGGCTGCTGCAATGCAGCGGTGCGATGCTGCGACGAAAATATCTGGCCGGTTTGATGCTCGCCGCACCGGCTATGCGGTGACGCGACGCGATAATACGTCAAGAAACGTCACGAAACGTCACCACTGCGACAGTTGCATCGTCGCACTGCACGCCGAATCGCAGAGAAAATCGTACGTCTGTCTCGTGCTTAAGTCCTCACTACACCAACCATGTGTGCGGCACGGTTGACGAAGTGAGGACTAAGCGCTGCACACATGGTGCGATTCAGCATCCGAGCCACAAAACGACGATTCACGACACATAGGGCGAACGAACCATTAGCGGTCAGGCTTTGCCCATGTACGGCACCTCAGCTTGACACTCGGAAAACATCGTATCTTTTTTATCAAGAACAAAATAAACAACCGCACACAGTCATGCTTCATTGTCCAATAACATTGCAAACAAAGCTACGTCTTCGCGAGCGACAAACATCGCCACATCCCACATTAGTTGCCCAGACAACACTCGAAAATCGTCCTCACACATTCATCGACAGCCTTTGTATACACTGAGGACAACACGACCCAGAAGCGTCGTTTCGAGTCCCTTCTGAGGACAATTTGTCCTGAAAAGGGTTTTGCACGGACTTCTCGGGGATGACTAAAAATGCGCTAGGCTCGCTTTTCTCGTATCCTTTGCTCATCAAATAACGGCACTCCATATGCTCGAAAATTTCCTTTGCACGTTCGGTGCACACGGTTATGGCATAATCCACCTTGTTTATTCACCTCATATTAGGTTGAAAACTTACCAATTGCGCCTTTCCCTTTCTAAAACACGCGTGGTTAATCACATGGGGTGTTGTTACTCTTACTGCAAAAGGCTAATTTAAAATCGTCCGTTCCTAAAAGAGCCAGCCACGTACGTATCGCATAATAACAAACACCCTGCTGGCAACCATTGACCTTGTGGAGCCGTTGTGGATAGTCAAGTAGCCAATTCCAACGATTGTCAGCGTTGAACCACACAGCAAACGTTTGTCCATGAAGCGAGTCTGCGTTGTTGTTTGTGTCTATACGTATATCAATATATATTGAAAGAAAGACTTTCATGAGGCGGCAAGCCGTCGGCGTATACGGAAAGTCAGTCGCCGTGTTGATGGGTCTACAGAGTGGACGCTCGACTTTGTAAGCGATCCGCCGATGTATGGCTCCAGCCGTCGAAAGCATGGCAGTAAACTGTACAGCTTTGGAGCAGCCTGGTCCCGATATGATTCACGAAGACTCGACGTACGTCTTTGGGAGACGTATGGCCAGACGCCGAGAAAGTCGATTTGGGACTCGTGATGAGCGCACCCAACGAAGCCTCTAACACTGATGACTACATGCTGCACGACAAACATGGCAATGAGGAGACTATGTCACACTTTCGCGAAATATTGAAAGCATGGGATATTGAATTGCAGTCGTCTCATTCTGTAGTGACACCACTTCTAAACGTGCTGCGTTCGCATCAATGTTCAGCTTCGCTCCCTTCATCACCGTGAGCCCTCCTGCAGATACCAAGGAAGATGATGAGCATTGTGGACATTGTGGGTGGCAAATATCATCATTCTGGCCTTGAGAAAGGGCTACGGTGAACTCTGTGGGACTATGAACATATTCTCAGTGAACTGGGGCTCATTTTTAATATCGATAGACTATTCCTGACAAAATGCCCGAAAGGGCAGTTTTGGGCTATCCTTGGCCGTGTTAGCAACCTACAGGATTTCCTTTGTCGTTGGCTATCTTTACTGCCACAGCACGCCGAAAGATGCGAATGAATTTAGGCTGAGTTTTGTTGACTAGTTTAAAAGTCTGATAACATATGGCATTGCAGTTGGTACCTTAGAAATCGTCATTAGTATGCATGTCCTAATATGTGATGCACCTGCCAAAGCCTTCGCTCTCTCAATTGTATGTCACACGGGCTACTATAGCAGTACCAGGTGTAAAGTGCGTGGAAAATACTGCCAAGGCAGAGTGTGTTTTTCACATTTAACTCCGAAGCAGAACAGTGATGCTAGTTTTTGTTCTCGGGTGCAACAATGACCCCAGACAGGACATAGCATACTGGAAAAACTACCAATAGACATTGTCAAACATGTGCCTTTTGACTCCATGCAGCTTGTCTAAGTGTGGTGCACAAGCTCCTGGTGTTGTGGTTCCGGAGCCCTAAGAAAATAAAACTTAATAGTAAAGTGCAAAGTTAGCTATCGGAGCGAAACTTGAAGATTGTGAAATTTGTGCCGTGTTATTTCAATACAAGGCGACAAAGGTTGTCAGAGCTGGGCCGATAGAAGGTAGCGCTGCTTTGGGTTTTCTTGTTGTACGAAGGTCCAGTAGTCCTTTCTCCACTGATAGTTCAGCACATGTACCAAACCTTTCTAGCACTGCATGTGGCAGGTACAGCGCATGCTGCACCTACTACTAGTGCAAAAAATTGATTACGCTGGTAATATTCTCAAATCAGTTGTTTATTCATTTATTAGAGCATATGAGAACAAGTATGTGTCCCGTAATGTGCATTGCCTCTGCCATCTTGCATGTGACCTCAAACATCTTGTCCCTTGGACACATGGGCTGCATTTTCTTTTTAAAATTTCAGGCCAAGATTGAAAAAGCTGATGAGAATGTCTGGAAACTCTCATGAGCAGCTGTGTATCAAGGTCTCCGAGCAGGAACACACTGTACAGCTCCAGGATAGTTTTGAAAGCAACCACCTCTTCAAGGCAGTGCATGACACTGGATGGCTGAGTGCCACATGCGGAGGCCCTCAGTGCAAGAAAGGCGTTTTGCCTAAAAGCATTGTACTTGCTTCAGATCGCAAAAGCAGCTGCTACAAACTTGGTGATGGTTCTAATGTTATTGGAAAGAACTTTCGCCATCTTACGTCTGGTGCTCCATGTGTCATTGAGAGGAAGTACCTGCTCCTGAGTGAGCTGTATTCAATGCCATGTTCTTAAGAATTGCTGAGAATTTTTGTCGCATAGCAGCTACCTACTAGCTTGCAGGCGTGACCACTTCAGAGCATAATGCAGGAATGTATGATAACTGTTTTGAAGAAACTATTGTTTTTCCTCTAGTATATGCATCAGTAAAAACCTAAGTATTAGACGTTTTCTGTATTTCTCGGCAGTTGTAAACATACTTTTTAATAAATGACTCTCTTTCCCACATAAGGTGGAGCATAAATGATTGTTGAATTTCGTACTGAATACGAAGCTATGGACGTCATTCATAAGAACTGGCTGCTTGGCAACAGCCAGTGCATGTGCCCACCCGAAATGAGGCATTTAAGCAGCTTGCTTAGAGCTGAAGGAATTCCAGGTCCTGATTGGTAGCGGGTTCTCTGAGTTGTTTTGCAGAAATATGGGAACACTGGCCCTCACTTTCGTGCTTCTCTGACATAGTCTGTGTAGTCTAGTGTGTTTGCTTGCTTCATGTAAGTTAATGAAATATTGATACTATCTATATAAACACCTCATGTTAATGGGCAAAATATTCATAGTGAACAGTTCAAATTATGCTGTTAATATTGTTTACAAATGTTTTAGCAGAATGTACTGTGTTTTAAAAAGGTTAGCGCCGCACACAAGAAGAATGGTGGTACTTGATTGATATGCAGGGTCTAACGTCCCTAAATCGCCTTATGATTATGAGAGATGCCGTAGTGGAGGGCTCCGCAAATTTCGACCACCTGGGGTTCTTTAACTTGCACCTGAATCTGAGCACACGAGTCTACAACATTTACGCCTCCATTGAAAATGCAGCCGCAACAGCCGAGATTCCATCCCGTGACCAGTGGGTCAGCAGCCACGTGCCTTCATCTCTAGACCACCGCTGCGGGGCGATGACGGTACCTAAAGGGGTCACGAAAAAAAAGGAAACCGCCCATTTGCATTTTTTTCATTGCTTCAAAAAGCACCCGGCAAGCTGATTCCTAAACATTTCAGTGCAATGTTCCGTTTACCTTTAGTTAAGCCATTTGAAATCCCAGCCTTTTTGTACTCTTGGAATAGAAATGTCGCACCACTGGCAGTTGTAACTGCCAAAACCAGGCACTGCCACCTAACAGCTAAAGTCATAAATATATCATTAACCTTCATTTGTTTTAAACTATAGATGTAAATTGAAGCTAAGAACTGTTCAACAATGCGGCAATTTTCAGCTTGAAGTAGTGCCCAAAGCCGAGTGCGTTCCAGACATGTCCCAATGGCGCGCACCCTGGCTCTAGTGATTTCTGACACATGTTGTGCTCATCTGGGCTTCATCTGGGTTCCGGCCAATATGAGTGATAAAACGGAGTGAATGCTCGTCTTGCAATTTCGTATGGTTCATAGCAATGGTAATATCTTCGCAATAATTAGAGCGTCATGTAACCAGTTTTTCGTATTCTTTGAGAGCTGTAAAGAGCTAGTAATTCTTCTGACACGACTTTAGGTGGTGTTTCAGCGCAAGACAAAACATCTTTTACCCACGACAAGTTAAATAAGCTATTCATGTGACAATAAATTATGCAAAAACTACATATAACCACAAAAAACACAGATGTATTTGTAACTGCACGCACAATGCTTGAATAGAGGCCATCCATGTAATTGGAGTAACATTATAGCCTTAATTACAGCGCCACTGCCAGAATTTTCACCCAAACGCGCGCAAGTGGCCAACATGTATTTAGCATGACGAAGCCCAACCAATGAGAGATGTTTCTTGTTGCACCATCGTATTTCTCTAACATACGGTACTAAATTTTGGGAAGGCAAGCACAGTTTGTGTGCATGCTGTGAGCACAGCACTGAAATTAGCATGGTATGATGTTTTTAGCCTCGGTCAACTGTGGCTCAGCAGGACTCGCCGTGTCGCGATGTTTCATACACAACAGGCTTTCCACTGGCTCAATAATATGGCGTGGGCTGTAGAGCTGAGAGAAATGTGCGCTAGGAAGTAGAATTTGTTGCTTCCTTATTTATTAGGCCAACCCACGTGATGTAAAGAATCAAGGTATAATATGGAAAGGACCACCAGGGTCCCGAATACACAGGTAGTTCTGTCTGTCCAGAAAACATTGCATGACCTCTTCAACTTATCCACTGTTTTGACTCATTGCCCTGATTCACTTAACAAGAAACCGCCATGATCCTCTTAACAAAGTTATTCAAGGTAATTTTTGTGTGAAGTTTATGTTATGTAAAGCTAACCAACAAGGATACCACAGGACAAAGTCAGAATGTTTTGTAGCTCTTACGGCATACGCAACTGACCTATGTAGACAGTGCACGACTTCACTTCTGAAACGAAGCTGTGAAGGGCATCGGCCTTCTCAGGCGTTTTATTTCGTGCCCCCAAAATTTCACATTTTAAAGAATTTAACAGGCGCGGTCAGACAGGAGCAACCAGGATATCAGTGAAAGAATTAAGCTAGGATAACAATGAACCCTATCCGAGTAGCTCCATTGGCATTGTCATGTTTTAAATACCCCTACTGTTGAATTATTCGAAAGTTCAAATACTTGCTGTTCGAATGTTGAGCGAAAATATTTGATTTTATAATATTCGGTTCGAATTCAGAACCTAAATATTCTCACAACTCTACATAGGTAGCGTCTGCTTTAAAAGACTTACTTGTATTATACGCTACTCGTTAGGGCTGAATGTCTTGAGCGAATCAGTTGCCAAAGCTCCATCATCGTATGGAAGTCCGGAACAAAGATCTATTTCCCGATGTCTGGCAGGATGTCACTTTATAACCTAATTTCGAACCCCCTGGCAGCAGTGCTTGTTGATAAGACAATGGAGAACCAATATTTGCGAGACTAAGCCTCGTTTAAACAATTGGCTCCTTTGAAGCTGACCACATATAACCAAAGCTGTGACTACAACGTGTTTTTTCGCGGCCTTCTCTAACCTTATGCATCATGTCAAGCTGGTCCTGCTGATGATCTCGTTTGGAACACATTTTGAACACACAAGTTCAGATAGGTACTGATGCGCCTTCTTGCTGAGGGCTTGTCCAGTCGACATCCTGCAGGCTTGTTGGTTTGATGCCGTGTCGCCTGAGGCACCTCCATGGTTTGGAAGGTCGGTGCATGAGAGCTCCGGAGGTGCCTCTTTGAAAAATTTCTTCTTCAGCAATGCGATTATTCGTGCTGTTGCGAGGATGTTGCTGGACGCCTCACTTGCACCTCTGCTGGGCACTCAAAAGTTGCATCTTTTACAGCGCCGCTGCTGGATTGCGAGATATACTCTGCAGGGCTTTCCGGCTTTCTTTTGGCTACTGAAGCCGGTTGCTCTTGCAAAGACAGTGCCTTCACTGAAAAAACCGAGTCTCTTCTCCACTTTTTCCTCCTTCGTTCGCCCGACCCCAATCAACAGCAAAAGGCGCCACTGTGACAGGATGGCTGTCTGCAGTGGGCTTGACATACAGCCGTTGATTTGCAAAACCTATTTTGCGCTGAAATATGTTTGTACGGAGAGCTTATCATATCTGCATAGGCATAATAGCCCCTGTATTTCTAGATTTCGCTGAAAACCATAGGTTGCTAGGTCGCCATGTCATGTCTCCTTTAACGCGATGGTCTAGTGGCTAAGGCACTCGACTGCTGACCCGCAGGTCACGGGCTAGAATGCCGGTTGTGGCGATTGCATTTTCGTTGGAACCGAAAATGCCGTTGGCTAGTGGGCTCAGATTTGGATGCATGTTAAAAAACCCCAGGTGGTCGAAATTTCCGGAGCCCTTCACTCCGGTGTCTCTCATAATCATATGGTGGTTTTGGGACGTTAAACCCCACATATCAATAATCAATAGGTTCTATGTTTTTGTACCACAAGCTGCTTTCGCAGCAAACTCAAAAAGAGCAACTGTAAATTATGCGTGCTGCCGTGGTGTGTTTCGGGGAGGTCCAGGAATACGTCAGCGTTTCGAATCCGCCCAGCGATTGCCTTCCCATTTACGCAGTTAGTGACACTGTGTAACGTGGCATAATGTGATTTTTTCGTTGAGCTCTGGCCAGTAGTGATACTAACGCTTGAGCTACGCATGTTAACATATCCATGTTTCTTCCTATGTAATACACCATCCGGCAGCCTCTAACGACTGTAGACGCATAACAATCGGGCGGCTGCAAGCGGTTCGCAATCTTATTCTCTCAGGTTAAGCTTGCTAAGCTTATGAGCATCCTTCTGTTTATTGTGGCACCCACCCTGTTCGTTGTATAAACAGGGTGAAACTTCTGAACCTTGGTGAGCGCCTAAATCCAGAATAATCAGTGCATGTGCTGCACAATCAGTGCCATTGCTGGTGGTTGGTGAATTACTAGATATCTTAACGCTGTTAGAGAACACGACAACCCAATTTCTACCTTTTGATGAAGTCTAGGTTTTTCGAAGGGAAGTAATGCGTAATTTTTCCTGTAACCTCATTGTGCTACAAATGGAATCCTAAAGTTTTGCGGACACGGAGGAATATTCATTCATGACATGGCAGAGGAGGTACAAATCGATATAACACTGATTATTGCCGATAACCTTGAGTAATTGCTTTCTGAGCTCATATAAATTTATAATTCATTATGCGTTTTTCTCATGAAACATTCATTTGCAGAAAAATGAGAAAAGCTTACGAAAAGAAATATTCAGCAACAGCTTTCATGAGGCTGCTATGATGTCTGAAGGCTTCATTTGATCAAGCATATATCTCTTTTATGACGTGAGCTCCACCATTCTTGATGGGTTTGTTATCGCAGGGTCACTATTTCTAAGGATCAGTCATATATCAGCTACTTAACCTTATTCTAACGCTGTTTTGAAGCCTCCACATATGGTATTGAATAGAGTAGAGTGACTATTGTCATGTAACCCATAGATATATATGCCAGCACAGATTCGTTGAAACAATGGACATAGCAACACGCCAAAGCCAATAAAATTCGTATTGCCTTATGAGATTAAATATTTCTGTATTGCTACCTACCACAGAAGACCTCGAATATTCGATTGAACTGCTCGTCTCCTCGTACGTGGAAGCTCCATCGTAGAAACATTTCAATTGCGTTCAAATGACGGTGGCAAACTCGGCATCGTGAGTAGTTTTATAGTGTAGAAAGAATGTATTCTTGTGTCAATATATTTCAATTACGAGATGTTTGCCGATGATTCTACGCTGTCAAACTTGGCGAGTTTCTCGTAATGATGGCCATAGGTGAGGTCTTCGCTATGTCAGTTTCTCGCGATGGCTTAATTGGTGTATGCATGGTTGTGCTTGCTTTATCAAACTGTGCGCAGTAGGGAAAGTGGAATAACCGTTAAGTCTTGAATGATTAGAGCCAGTGAAGAACTTAGTGTGTCACGATATAATTGATTTCCCTGTGTAATACTGCATGTGATCACCGCATCGTCAACTGCTTCGGTATACTGCTTTCCTGAAGAAAATAAAGAAGTAAAATTTGGCTTGAAAATGATGTAGCACTAAAAAAATCTTGCATTATTTTATATACATCCTTACGTTTGCTTTTTCTTCGTGAAAACAGTGTGTGTAAGTCTGCAGAAGTTATAAAAATTGAGCAGCACGTTAGTTTAGATGAAATAGAGAAAATAGAATAAATATTCTAATTACTGAACTTCGCGAAAACAGCAAACAGGGGATATAGAACAAATCGGATATATCCCGTATTATCGCTGCATGTTCAAAGTATCCGTACGTACTAAAAGCCCGCATTAACTCCGTACATAAGTTGAAGTTATTATCACTTTTTTGTCTGCGGCAATAAATTATTGAGTTCAATGAATTACATTTGAATTCACATATTACGGACTTCCGAAAATGGCAAAGAACTAGTTCTAAATAGAACGTGACTCGTTGCATAGGCACCGGTGGAACCGTAAAATATATCAAAAAAGAGAACTTGAAGTTGCACTCACTAGACTATGTTGTCAGAGTTCATATCTTATTTTTTATTTAAACAGAGTTGGTCTAGCAGATTCTCCTAACTGCTTTTTAGTGGAGTACATGAGACAACCGAAATATATTTCATTTTCTGCAACACATATTCCACGTTGTCGAATAATACTTTAGACACTGTTTGCCAACTCCTTAGACTGGATCTAAGTGTACGAAATGTGCTTTCGTTCGGCGCTCTGTGCCGGGGTTGCAGTGACGGAAAGGTCGCCAGTGCCTTGAAGAAATTTATTGAACGTTCGAAGAGTTTTCTATGGCGTAAACCAATTCATACTCGTATTTTATATATGGTGTTTCACTTCATTATTATTATTTCTTAAATTACGTAGCTCAGAGTTACTACCCATGTCTTTACTCATCAATTGGTAATATTGAAAATTTCGTCAAATTACTACATCTTCTATCTTTTAGTAGATGACATTTAATCAAATATTCAGGAATTTTTTGCCTGAAAAAAGAAACCTGGTTCTTGGCCAATCCCTTAACATGGGTGTGCGCCTGTGTCCATGATTCAACAACACTCTAAATACTCTCACGATGTCTGAACAAAACTATAGCATGACTGAAAAGGAGGCATTAGCTGTGGTGTTGGCGATTAGGTACTTCAGATTTTACGTAGAAGGCGAACAATTCAAAATGTTCATGGACAATCAGGCGCTTGATCATTTGTTGGATAGTTCTCAACCGAAAAGCCGTGTTTCTCGATGAATTGGTGAAATTCAGCAGTCGCTAAATACCATCATCGTCTTCATCCTTGCAGATGGTATTTCACAGGCTTTCTAGGTCACTAATCGGTTCATTCTCGTACTGTCCTCGATCATCCGTCACCACGAACCCTGTTAATTATGACCAATCTTCCAAAAAAAAAACAGGCAGGTTTTTTGTTTCACGGCAGTCATTGCGATAAAAAGAGACGGGTGAAGTGAACAGCAACTATGCATAACAGGATAAAGGACTGGACGATAAGGAATGGTTGCTGCAAGAATGCGATGGTAAGCGGTAATTTTTACTAGGTCTACGCGGCGCCCTCTTCATCACAACGCATACTTTTCTAAACGCGTGCAAGAAAGTCTCGTCAATAAAAGATGCCACCTATTTATGAGAGAAAGCCAAAGCCTTGAGACTTCTTGAACGATGATGTTCTTGAACGAAGAAGTATTTTTGCACAATCATCCGCATGAAGTTTCCTACGGTTTAAAGTCAGATGATGATGATGATGTTTGATGTTTAATGGCGCAAGGGCCATTTCACGGCCAAAGAGCGCCAGTTCATCTTACTAAAAATATGGACAATGACTGTGATAAGCGGCTGTATAATGGCCATAAAATTCCTCGCAGTAAGGCGGGTAAAAACATACAAGTAATAAAATCATGACCATGCCGTGAAAGGTGTGTGTGGTGTGAATAGATGACAAAAGTTGGTGATAATAAAAGACGATAGTGGATATGTATGGCATTAGCACAAGTGCCTCACTCGTTCATACTCTTGCGTCCAAGGGCTGTGAGGCATGTGCTTTCTTGTGTAGCCCCCGCAGCAAAAACCTCTCTGGAGAGGTCATGCTACGGTATGCCCGGGTATATGACATGAAAGCTATGAATTTCTTTTAAAAACGCTAACAATGATTTATGACTAAAAAGCGGTTCCCTACCGACAAACATTGCAGGGTGTAAAGGTATATGTTGTCGGTAGGGTAATGGAAAGTGTTGTTTTCTTACAGTGTCCAATTGTTTGCACTCAATTAAAATGTGAAGGACTGTCAATGCTTCACCACATCTCTCACACAATGGTGGATCGCCACCGGACAAAAGGTGTGTGTGTGTCGTGCATGTGTGTCCTATCCTGAGTCTCGTTAGTATTACCTCTGTATGACGCGATTTCGATACAGGCAGCCAATGACCAAGGTGTGGCTTAATAACGTGTAGTTTGTTTTGTGTGTGTGTATCCCACTTGCTCTGCCAGTAGTCCCGGAGGTTTCGTTTGAGAGACGGCTTAAGATCAAGGGCCGGGATTGATATGGATGTAATGGCGGTGCTCTCATGGACGGATGCAGCGAGCTGATCCGCCCTCACGTTGCCTTGCATCTCACGGTGCCCTGGCACCCAGCACACTACAACATGTTGTTTGAGTGTGTAGAGTGTGCACAAAATGGAGTAAAGTGAGACAAGGACCGGCTTTTTTGTTTTTTAAGACTGTGCAGAGCCGTTACCACACTGAGAGAGTCTGTATAAATTACTGCTTTTTGTATTTGTAATTGTTTGATGTGTTTAGCTGCCACAAGTATCGCGTAAGCTTCCGCTGTGAAGATACTTGTGCGTGGATGTAGAGGGCTAGCATCCGAAGAGGAAGGGCCAACAGCAGCGTAGGACACAGAAGAGTTGGACTTGGAGGCATCTGTAAAGAACTCAGGACGCGTGTATTTGTGTTGAAGTTCCAAAAAGTATGTTCGGATATGGGCAATAGGTGCATGTTTTGTAACTTCTAGAAAAGACACATCGCAGTCTAGAGTCTGCCATTGTCACGGTGGCGGGTATGCTACAGGAGCCATTAAACTATGTTCTAGTGAGACTCCAGTTTCCTCAGCTAGACTCTTCAGGCGAACTGAGAAGGGCTGCCTCATCGAAGGCCTGTTTTGAAACAGAGTTGAGCTCGGCAAATCATTAATTGTAGAGTATGAGGGGTGCTCCTTGTCTGCTTTCACCTTAAGGAAATAAACGAAGGACATGTAAGTTCTCTGCAGATGAAGCGACCACTCATTTGACTCAACATAAAGGCTTTCTACGGGGCTGGTGCGAAAAGCACCCGTAGAAAGGCGGATGCCCAAATGGTGCACGGGGTCCAGCATCTTCAAGGCACTTTGAGTAGCAGACTGATAGACAACGGCCCCATAATCTAGGCGGGTGCGAATGAGGCTTCTGTAGAGGTTCATGAGGCATTGCCTATCACTACCCCACCTAGTACGTGACAACACTTTTAAAATATTCATGGCTTTTAAACATTTTGTTTTTAGATACTTGATGTGCGGTACGAAGGTCAACTTGTTGTCCAAGATTAATCCTAAGAATTTATGCTCTGCATTGACAGACAGACGTTGCCCGTTCAGTCGAATGTCAGGTTCTGAGTGCATGCCTCTCTTTCTGGAGAACAGGACACACGTTGCTTTTTTGTGGGTTCAGTCGGAATCCGTTTTTCTCTGCCCATTTGGAGAGCTTGTTTAAACCTAACTGAACCTGCCGCTCACACAATGCCAGATTGCAAGGCCTAAAGCCAAGCTGGACGTCATCGACATATGTACAATAAAACATATTGCGAGGGATGGTCAAGCGCAAGGAATTCATTTTTATGAGAAAGAGTGTGCAACTAAGCACGCCACCTTGTGGCACGTCTGTTTCCTGGACAAATGTTTGAGAGAGCACACTGCCCAGACGGACACGGAATGTCCGGTTTGACAGGTAGCTTTCGATTATATGAAACATTCTTCCGCGCACACCAAGGTGGGACAGGTCTGTTAGGATTCCAAAACGCGATGTTGTATCATACGCCTTTTCGATATCGAGGAACACAGAGAGAAAATATTGTTTATGGACAAAGGCGTCTCTCATCTGTGCCTCGATACGAACAAGGTGGTCTGTGGTGGATCTACTTTCTTGAAACCCGCACTGAAATGGGCCGAGCAAATTGTTTGTTTCAAGGATATGTACAAGTCGGCAGTTTATCATTTTTTTTGAATACTTTGCACAAGCAGCTTGTAAGTGCAATAGGCCTATAACTTGAAGCTAAAGAAGGGTCCTTGCCCTCTTTCAAAATGGGAATAATAATAACCTCTTTCCAAGAGGTAGGGATAGTGCCAGAATACCAGATAGCATTGTACAAACAAAGTAGGGTTTTTCGTGTTTCGGCTGGTAGGTTTTTTAGCATTTCATACACCACACGGTCAGAACCTGGGGCAGAAGTGCTGCAGGAGTTGAGATGTTCGGAGCTCCACTAGACTGAAAGCTTGGTTATATGCCTCGTATCTAGTGGATTTGTGTTCGAGTTTCTGCTTTTCTATTCTTGTTCTGTATTTTTTGGAAAGTGTCAGTATAGTGGAACGAGCTGGATATCCGTTCAAAATGTGCCCCGAGGAAGTTTGCCTGATCTTCCAAGGCATGACCTTGAGTGTTTACGAGTGGAAGTGTGTGTACTTGTTTCCCTGCTATCCTACCGACCATGTTCCAGACTTTAGCCTCCTGTGTGTATGAATTGACCCCTGATAAAAACTTCTGCCAGCTTTTTCTTCTGGCCTGCCGACGCGTTCTCCTGCCACGAGATTTTATTTTCTTAAAGCTCTCAAGGTTTTCCGCTGTCGGCGAGTTGCGCAGCAACCTCCATGCCCTGTTTTGTTCCTTTCGCGCATTCTGACACTCAGTGTTCCACCACGGGACGTGTCGTTTGCCGGGCAGTCCAGATTTTTGTGGAATGCACTTGGCTGCTGCGTCAGTAAGAAAAGCCGTGAAGTACTGCACAGCTTCATCTATGCCTAATCCGCATATGTCGGTCCAACTTACATGTGTAATCTTTTGAAATTGTTCCCAATCGGCTTTGTTCACCAGCTATTTGGGAGGATATTCATATGTTATTGGTGTACTCAAAACTAAAGGAAAATGGTCACTTCCGTATGGATTACTTATGACTTTCCACTGAAGTAATGGTACAAGTGAAGGAGATGCGATACTGAGATCTATGGAGGAGTAAGTATTGTTTGCAAGGTTATAATATGTTGCCTCTTTTCTATTCAACAGACAAGCACCTGATGAAAAGAGGAACTGTTCAATGAGACGACCTCGTGCATCACATCGACAGTCACCCCATAAACCACTGTGCGCATTCAGGTCCCCTAGAACCAAATAAGGTTCTGGCAACTCGTCTATTAAATACTGGAAATCATGTTTTTCCAGGCGGTGTTGCGGCGGTATGTATAGAGAGCAGATAGTGACGAGCTTATTCAATAGAACTGCTCGAACAGCCACTGCCTCTAGGGGTGTTAGTAGTGGTAGATGACTGCATGCTACTCCTCGATTAACTATAATGGCTACACCACCAGATGACGCCACAGCATCATCTCTGTCCTTTCGGAAAATAACATGTTGACGCAAGAAACTTGTATTCTTGGATTTTAAGTGTGTTTCCTGTACACACAGCACTTTTGGAGAATGTTTGTGTAGAAGTTCTTGGACATCGTCGAGGTTTCGAAGTAGTCCTCTGACGTTCCATTGTATAATTTGTGTCTCCATTATGGGAGTAAAGAAGTGCTGTGTGTAGGAAATGAGTGTGGCTGGTGTCTAAAGAGAGAAGTGACTTATCTTACGGAGCCTTTAGAAGGCCCTGTAATTACCCTTTTGTCTTTTTTAGAGCGGTCGAGGGAACCCCGCCGCTCCTTTGGCGCAGTCTGCGCCGGTGCAGTTGATGTGTCCATCGCTTCAGGAGAGGCGACAGATAATGTTTTCGTTGTAGGCTTCGTCGTCACAGACGGAGCCTAAAACACCACCGGGCTGGAAGTCGAGGGGACCTCTTTAGTTTGTGTGGTGCCCTGGCTGCTGCCAAGGTTCACAGGAGCCTTCGGTGGGGCTGTATTCAAGGAGGGTGGGGCAGCCGAGGCTGCTCCCCCCATGGGGGCTTGTGGCGTTTGCCTTGGCACGCTGGGCGTGGTCCAAGGCATTGCCGAAAACCAAAGTGGTGCTGACCCCCCTCGCACCATTTCGGCATACGATGTGTTCCCAGCAAAATGCGGGGAAACGCGCTGCCGCGCTTCACGGAAGCTTATGTTCAATATAAACTTTGTACTGATAATTTCTTTTTCCATTTTCCAGGCCACGCATGACCTGGAATATGCAGGATGGTCACCCTCACAGTTTGCGCAGTGCACTTGTAGCTGACAGTCATCGTCAGCGGTATGACCCTTGGTGCCGCATTTCGCGCAGGTAATCTGTCCTCGGCAGCTCTGGGAGCCGTGCCCGAACCTCTGACACTTAAAGCAGCGCCTCGGGTTGGGTATGTATGGTCTAACTGGCAGTTTAAGATATCCTGTTGCTATTTCAGTTGGGAGGGTGCTAGATGCGAACGTTAGTATGATGTGCTTCGTTGGGATTTCCTTATTTTCTCTTCTTATTTTGATACGCTGCACCTGAATGACGTTTTCCTCTTTCCAGCCTGTTAGAAATTCATCATCAGAAAGGTCCATCAGGTCTCCATCTGATACAACACCCTTCACTGTATTCAAGGTTCGATGCGGTGTGATTGTGATAGGCTGATCCCCAAATGCTGTGAGTTTATGTAGTCTCTGGTACTGTGCGTTGTCTTTTAATTCAAGTAACAGGTCACCACTGGCAGTCTTTGTGGCCTTGTAGCCTGCGCCCAGCGTTTCTATGAGACATTTGGACACAAGGAAAGGTGAAATATTTCTAGCTTTCTTTTCTGTACTTTCACAGTGAATTATGTGGTATTTGGGGAAGTTATCTTTTTTGTTTGGAACTAACTCAAAAATTGCATCGGTGCGCCACCTTTTGGAGGGGCGATTAGTTGTAAGAGGGCTAGGGGTTCCCATAAATTTGATAGCTTATTCGGCGGCCATGCCAGCCACCCACCACCGAGCCCAACAAGGGGACGCTGCGAGACGCGAAGGAGGCGCAGGCACCAGCTGTACATGGCCGCTAGGACCTAATATATCTACCCAAGGTTGGATATTTACACTAGGTTAACCCTTGCCACCAGGAAAAATTGGAAGTAAAATGAAGTGAGGAGAAGACAGGAAAGATGTAAAGTGAGAACAAAAGACGAAGATGTAGGGGGAGAGAGATAGGAAAAGGCGACTGCCGATTTCTTCTGGGTGGGTCAGCCCAGGGGTGCCGTCTACGTGAAGCCAGGGCCAAAGGGGTGTGTTGCCTCTGCCGGGGGGCCTTCAAGGTCCAATCACTCAGCGTCGGCTCAACCCCCAGGATCCCCTTTTCCCCGAACACGGCAAAGCCACGCACGGCTAGGCGTGGGAGGGAGTCGAAACTCCCCCGTTAGCTCGGGTCCGTGGTGTCGCTACACACCAAACGCTTACTTGCGCAGGCGCCCCTGCGGGGTGGTTTAAAGTCAGAGGACTGTGTTATTCAATATTCTCTCAATGCAAAAGCCCAATTTATTTACCTTTGAATCACTAAGTGTAACTTGTATTTAATGTAGGAAACGGTGCAAGCGCAAGTAGCCCCACATAAACTGTGATCTAAGGAGTTGATGGCGGGGAACCTAGCAGATTTACAGCGAAAAATGTTATGGTATATTATTAACGGTCATTTTTGCTGCCGTGATTGTCATCTGTCGCCGCGGGAGTCCATAACCGCTGCCGCGTAGTACAGAATAAAAAGAAAATTAGAAATAAATATCTAGAATAGAATGGTGTTCCACCCTGGGTCCTCTCGCTGCTACCCATTATATTACTACAGTCCCTTACCCCCCTAAATTATTTGCGCTTTCACATATTTTTCTGCAAATGTGTTCAACCGCAAATAGGATTAGTAAGACACACATGGACCAACCTAGATACGAAGTCTTTTTACCAGAGGACGAGCTCTGCCACTGCGAAAAGTTTGAGTGTTCCAGGGATTCCAATGTGGAAAGCTCCATAAATTTAGACCATATGGTGTTTTTTTCACGGGCATGAGCTTTTGCGATTCAGCCTCCACCGAACTGCGACCTCGACGTCTGGCACCGAATACGGGACCTTTCTGTCAGAAGCAGAGGACCGTAATCATTCATCACAAGAGGCTCGAACCATGGGGTTAGAGCGCAAAACACTGCTTCCATCTGCCTGAGGAGCTGTGATGGACGATGATCTCTGAGCTCGGTGGGTGACACAAGCATTTGCAAGCGCCTCCGCTTTGGAGTTGTCATCCGTTCAGGAATTGCTTTCCTCAAGGTGTCATACGGCCCCTGGCTTAGAGGCGCTGCTAGGACCACCCACCACGTTAGAGCTATGTGATGTGGCAAAACAGGAAGTACGTAGGCGCATTTCGCTTACTGTAACGCAAATCAGATACATAAAAAAAATTGGCATGTCCCACGTACTGTGAGAATCAATGACATGCGAAGCACGAATGAGGAAGGTTGATATGTCACTTTAAATTGAGCACAACGTTACGATGCAGACGTATATTGTGCCGTACGTGACTTACTTGCTATGATTATTATGTTTGCGTTTGTCAATAACCTTCGTCGTCTATTCACGTCCCGTGATACCAAATTTAGTATCACGCGACGCGATGTAAGAAGCTAGCAAAATGGCTGTGAGCATGCTATGAGCATAGCATGTAGTAATGTTTTGCATCATACGCATGTAATGATTGTCATGTTTGAACGTGTCATTTACCTTTGTCGTCCATTCAGGTCATGCGATTCCAAATTTTGTATATGTGGAGCTATCGAAACGGCCTCGAGCACGCTTTGAGCGTAGCATGTAGTCATGTTTACTTGACACACATATTATGATTATCAAGTTTGGATATGTCATCTTAGTCGCCGATTCACGTCACCTGCTACCAAGTTTCGTCTTTGTGGAGCTAGCGAAACAGCCGCGAGCGCGCCAACAGCGTAGCATGTATTCATATTTTTGATTACATGCATGTCATGCGTATCAAGTTTGGACGCATTATTTACCTTCATCGCCTATTCACGTAACGTGATACTGAATTGGTATAAGTGGAGCTAAAAAACGGCTGCAAGCGCACTATGAGCGTAGCATGTGGTCATGTTTTACATGACACTCTTGTCATGATTCCCCGTAAGGACCCATGTGAAAGCAGGCGTTTGGTGTGTAGTGACACCGCGGACCCGAGCTAACGGGGTGTTTTGGCTCCCTCCCACGCCTAGCCGTGCGTTGCTTTGCCGTGTCCGGGGAAAAGGGAATCCTAGGTGTTGAGCTGACGCAAGGTGATCGGACCTTTAAGGCCCCCATGCAGAGGCAACACACCCCTTTGGCCCCGACTTCACGTAGACGGCACCCCTGGGCTGACCCACCAAGGGGAAATCGGCCGTCGCCTTTTCCTATCTCTCTCTCCCCTACACCTTCGTCTTTCTCCTCTTTAAATCTATCCTGTCTTCTAATTTTTTCTGTTACTTCCCCAATTTCATGTGTGGCTTGAGTTAACCTTGTGCGACTAGCCAACCTTGGCCTACGCGCATTAGATTATCGTAGCGGTGTAGGCGGGCGTCTGCATGTTTCGCGTTTCATGAATGTTGTAACGTCCCCTCGTTGGGCTCTGTGGTGGGTGGCCGCTATCGTTACTGAATTACATTCCTCTATCATGCATAGAAGCTTTCCACTCCTCAATGATCATGCCGCTTCAAAGCGCGTACGCACCGAAGCATTTTCCTTTTTCAGCCGATCTAATGAAGTATTCTCTCGCTATCATGTTGTACACAGTGAGAAGCCCAACAAAACAGCAACAGTGTCTCCGTTCATAGTATCGCGGTCCCTGACAGCCACATTAGGTGATGGTGATAAAGTCACAAAAATTGCTAGTGGCGACCTTCTTTTAGAACTCCTTGACAAAACACAATTTGACAAACTAAAGAACCTTGCAAAATTCGGCGACATTCCCATCAACGTAACACCTCATCGATCCATGAACTCTGCACGTGGAGTTGTTTCCGACACAGACCTCCTTGACTTGAAGGAGGCTGAAACTTGACTTGAAGGGCTGGAAAGAACAGAATGTGACCAATGTGAAGCGAATCGTCATCCGAAGGAACAATCAGGAAACCCCCATGAAACACTTTGTACTGACCTTTGCCAACAGTGAACTACCGCAAAAAATAGAAACTGGCTATACAAAGACACCAATCAGACACTGCACGCCGAACCCCCGCCGATGTTACCAGTGTCAAAGGTTCAGCCATGGCTCTGAGAGCTGTCGTGGTCGACCTGCTTGTGCCAAATGTGGTGCCCAAGGCCACGTCTCTGACAAATGTAATGAAACCGCACATTGTGTAAACTGTGACGGAGACCACGCGTCATATTCACGTTCTTGTCCACAGTGGAAAAAAGAAAAAGACATTATTACACTGAAGATTCGCGAAAATATCTCCTTCAAGGGAGCACCACGAAGGTGTTCGGCTTTTCATGACACAACTCACGCTGATGCAGTGCGTCAGGGGGCAGCGTCGCATCACCCTCCGCCACTACCTAGGCACACGCAAAGTGAGCCATCGGGTGTGGTGGCCGCCCCCATGGTGGAATCAGCCAAGCCTGCTCCACCTACCAAGCCAGAGACTCAGGCGACTCCAGGGTCATCGGGTCGACCCACCACGTATCGCCAGGTGAGGTCGCAAATACGCAACAGCAGCTCGCGTACGCGGGCGTCCAGTGCTTCACGTGAGGCAATGGGCACAAACACGGTACCTCAGGTGCCGAAAAGGCGGCGTGGCTCCATAGAGCGCGCTGAAAAAACAAGAAACTAATAACAGGGCCCGAGGATGGCCCTGCTACTTAAGTTACAACTTCGCACTTGAACAGCCACTTCATTTCCGTACACACAGCACCACTTTCCATCAAATATGGAAACACAGATTGTACAATGCAATGTCAGAGGCCTTCCCACAAACCTCGAAGATGTTCAAGAACTTCTACGCATCCACTCACCAAAAGTGCTGTGTGTACAGTAAACACACTTAAAATCTAAACACACCAACTTTCTACGCAAATACAATACTTTCCGAAAGGACCGCGATAATGCCATGGCATCATATGGAGGTGTAGCTGTTATAGTTAAGCAAGGTTTAGCGTGTAAACACTTAAAACACGACCGTCTCTTGAGGCAGTGGCTGTTCGAGTGGTACTTCTAAGCAAACTCGTCACCATTTGCTCTATATACATACCTCCACTTTTTCAACAACACAAACATGAATTCCAGTCCTTGATAGATGAACTTCCCGAACCCTATCTTGTTATAGGGGATTTAAATGCACATAACCAGCTATGGGGCGACTCTCGTTGTCACGCCCGAGGTCGACTAATTGAACAGTTTCTTCTCTCTTCAAGCGCGTGTCTCCTGAATCGAAAAGAACCAACCTATCATAACCTCACAAACAATACCTATTCATCAGTAGACCTAAGCACAGTATCTCCATCGTTTGTGAAAGTCATCATAATTCCTATGGAAGTGACCATTCTCTCGTAGTTTTGAGCACACCTACGTTATCTGAATGCCCGCCCCAGGTTCCGAAATGGCTATTAGGCAAAGCCGACTAGGAGCAGTTTCATACCACCACTCATTTAAATTGGCGCGACATATGCACTTTAAGCATTGATGCAGCTGTCGACTACTTTACAGCTTCTCTGATTAATGCAGCAACAAAAAGCATACCACAAACGAATGGACACCCTGGAAAACAACGTGTGCCATGGTGGAACTCAAAGTGGTGAAATGCGCGCAAGCAGCAAAACAAAGCATGTAGGGTGCTTCGGAACTCACCGACAGCCGAAAATCTAGACACTTTTAAGAAAATGAAGTCTCAGGCCAGGAGAACGCGTCGGCAGGCCAGAAGAGAAAGCTGGTACAAGTTTTTATTGGAGATTAGTCCATATACCCAAGAGGCTAAAGTCTGGAACATGGTTGGTAGAGTAAAAGAAGACAAGTGTATTCACTCCCACTCGTAAACACACAAGGTGACAGCCTGGAAGATCAGGCGAACTTCCTCAGTGCACACTTCGAGCAGATGTCTAGCTCGTCACACTATACTGCTTTTTCAAAGATATAAAGCAAAAATAAAAAAAGCAGAAACTGGAATACAAGTGTACAAAATACGAGGCATACAACCAACCTTTCAACTTAGCTGAGCTACAAACATCACTAAACTCCTGCAGTAATTGTACTCCAGGCCACGACTATGTCGTGTATGAAATGTTGAAAAACCTGCCGCTCGAAACGCGAAAAACTTTACTCTCCCTATACAATGCTATCTGGCTTTCTGGCACCATCCCTACTTCCTGGAAATAGGCCATTGTTATCCCTTTTTTGAAACAGGGCAAAGACCCTTCCTCAGTTTCAAGTTATAGGCCAATTGCACTAACCAGCTGCCTTTGTAAACTTTTTGAAAAAATAATAAACCACCGACTTTTATATTTCCTTGAAACACATCATCTGCTTGACCAATACTAATGTGGGTTTCGAGAGGGTAGATCCACCACTGGCCATCTGGTGCGTATCGAGGCACAGGTCCGAGACGCTTTCGTCCACAAATAATACTTCCTCTCAGTGTTTCTCGATATCGAGAAGGCCTACGACACAACATGGCGTTTCGGCATATTAAGAGACCTGTCTCACCTGGGTGTGCGCGGTAGAATGCTTTCCATAATTGAGAGTTACTTGTCCAATCGGACATTCCGTGTGCGTGTGGAATGTGTTCTCTCCCAATTATTTGTTCAAGAAACGGGAGTACCGCAAGGCGGTATACTTAGTTGTACACTTTTTATTATCAAAATGAATTCCTTGCACCTGTCCATCCCCCGCAACATGTTCTATTCCACATATGTCGATGACGTCCAGCTTGACTTTAAGTCATGCAACGTAGCAATGTGTGAGCGGCAGGTTCAGTTAGGTTTAAACAAGGTCTCCAAATGGGCAGAGGAAAACGGATTCCGGCTGAACCCACAAAAAAGCACGTGTGTCTTGTTTTCCCGAAAGAGAGGCATGAACTCAGAACCTGATATTGAACTGAACGGTCAACGTCTGCCTGTCAATGCGGAGCATAAATTCTTAGGCTTAATCTTGGACAACAAGTTGACCTTCGTACCACACATCGAGTATTTAAAAACAAAATGTTTACAAGCCATGAATGTTATAAAAGTGTTGTCACGTACTACGTGGGGTAACGATAGGCAATGTCTCATGAACCTGCATAGAAGCCTCATTCGCACCCGCTTAGATTATGGGGCCGTTGTTTATCAGTCTGCGACTCAAAGTGCTTTGAAGATGCTGGATCCTGTGCACCATTTGGGCATCCGCCTTTCTACGGGTGCTTTTAGCACCAGCCCTGTAGAAAGCCTTTACGTTGAGTCAAATGAGTGGTCGCTTCCTCTGCAGAGAACTTAGATGTCTTCTGTTTATTTTCTTAAGGTGAAAGCAGACAAGAAGCACCCCTCATACCCTACTAATAATGATTTGTCGAGCTTCATTCTGTTTCAAAACAGGCCTTCAACACTGGCACCAGCGCACAGCGTCCCAGCTTACCAGCGAACAGCGTGTACGTCTGTGTGGTGCTGCCAGCGTTTTTAGCCCTGGTACCAGCGCTCAGCGTCCTAGTGCTTTACGTATTCCAGTAAGCTTTGCACTGGGACCAGCGTTATCACAGCTATGCCAGCTTCCCCCAGCGCGCCGGTCGTGTCCTCCAGTGCAGTACCAGCACCCGCCAGCGCCCCCAGTGTCCCAGCTTGCGCATCCCAGCGAAAAGGCAGCGCTTCCAGCGCATTTACGGTGCTCCCAGTACGAAAAACTTACTGAGTAGACGCTGTTTATGCAATAGAGATACTCTACTATTAGTGATTTGTCGAGCTCAATTCTGTTTCAAAACAGGCCTTCTATGAGGCAGCCCTTCTCAGTTCGCCTGAAGGGTCTAGATGAGGAAACTGGAGTGTCACTTGAACACAGTTTAATGGCTCCTGTAGCATACCCGACATCCTGGCAGTGGCAGACTATAGACTGCGATGTGTCTTTTCTAGAAGTTACAAAACATGCGCCCATTGCCTATATCCGAACATACTTCCTGGAACTTCAACACAAATACACGCGTCCTGAGTTCTTTACAGATGCCTCCAAGTCCAACTCTTCTGTGTCCTACGCTGCTGTTGGCCCTTCCTCTTCGGATGCTAGCCCTCTACATCAAGGCACAAGTATCTTCATAGCGGAAGCTTACGCGATACTTGTGGCAGCTAAACACATCAAACAATTACAAATACAAAAAGCAGTAATTTATAGAGACTCCCTCAGTGTGGTAACGGCTCTGCACAGTCTTAAAAAACAAAAAAACCCGGTCCTTGTCTCACTTTACTCCATTTTGTGCACACTCTACACACTCACTGTCTATGCTGGAATCATGTGAATGTTGTGCAACTATCTGGGGCCAGCGTGCCGAGCCTTTGCTGCCAACACCTTCATTGAAGTACCCATAGCAACAAGTGGGTGCAGATTCATTCCACGTAAAACAAAATTTCCTGCTGCTTGTGCACTACTATTCACGCTATCCAGAGGTCATCACGCTACGCAACACTTATATCCAGGCAGTTATATCAGCTATTAGGGGTGTCATGGCTTGATTCGGCATACCGAAAGTGCTTAAAATCGATAATGGCCCCCAGTTCTCGTCACACAAGTTTGAAAGTTTTGCGCAGAACTATGGGTTTAGTCACATCAATTGCAGTACTGGTTACCCCCAATCGAACGGTGTGGTGAAGTGGGCTGTCAAAACTATATGAAGGATCTTTTCTGCAAGAGCAACGACTGGTTCCTTCCACTGCTGGCGTATCGTGACACACCAGGTGTCACTGTGTACAGCAAGTCCCAACTCTTCATGGGGCGACAGTTATGGACACGCACTCCCAGCGACCAGGACAAACTGTGACCAGACCTATCACGACCAGAAGTCGTCATCCAAAAGGACGCCTCCATCAAAAAAAAGGCAAGCTACAGACTTCAAGCACCGGCATGGGGCGGGAGAGCTCTGGAACTTTTCCTTAGGAGACAAGGTGTGGGTCTCCTAATAACATAGGCCCAGTGTCGGGCCTATGTTATTAGCCGGGCTCCGCGTCCACGATCGTATATTGTAAAATCTCCCAGCTGAGATATACAAAGAGACCGACGGCATCTCGAGCCGTGTTCCATAGATGCCAGTACAACACCTCCAGTCACTCTTCCAAGCCCGGGGTCAAACCCGCAGCGCAGAGTCATCCAGAACCAGGAGCAACCATTGTGTGGCCAGCACGATACGACTACCAGCGCAGAACCTGAAAACATACAATACAAGGTTATAAGGTCCGGAAGGCGGCTAGTCCCACCCAAAAGACTGAACTTGCAGATCCTCCAAGGAGAGTTGTAGTGTCGTATTTTCTTATATGAATCCTAGGTCGCGTCACGTACACTATCACTAGTAACCCACTAGCAGAGGGCGCCACTGAGTGTTCAGGTAGATGTATATATAGGGTATAAATAGACAGTACTAGGCACTTAGTCCCCGGCCCAGCTGAACACCGCATTGTTCTTTCGTTACTCTCGACAGAAAGCACCTCTCCAAACAATACGTATTACGTCTTATTTTCATGTTATTTTTTGTTGGAGAAGGAGGGGGGAAGAGTTATTGTCCTAATCAACTCGGGCTGTTAGTGAAGCTGAGTGTAGGGTTTAGTACAAAGAGTCACAGCTTTGCCACAAAGGCGAAGCAATGAACGCGATAGCCAATAATAGGAAGGTCACGCGCAGTATGGAAAGGAGATGGAAACGTGCTCCACGTTTCTCTCGCACAAAGGACGCAAACGTACTCACAGATACAGATAAACGCGAATAAGCGTCTCAGTTGCTACGTCGCCGTGTCTGAAAACCACGCCCTTTCGCAAACGGAGGCTGTACAACGATTGCAGTGAGCTTTGTGCTCTCGGTAACTACAATAGAATCGTTCAATGAAACTCAAAGGTTAGTCAAAACGTACGATTCTCCCCACGCGGTCGAGTGTACACCCCCTTATTCTCTACGCAGGTCAAAGTACCCGTGATAGATGAGAGCCACCGGGCGCTCACTGCACCATCTTGCTGATAATGCCGAAAATATGATAGCCGACTCCTCTACAAGATGCCCGTCAACAGCGGTAAGTGGTAGATTTGAATAGCTTGATGTTTGAACATTGAAGGAGGTACCTTTCCGTGGCTCAGTGGTTAATGCTTCGCAGTCAGAACTTGGGGGTCCCATGTTCTACTCCGCGTGTCACAGTATTTTTTTTCTGGGATTTCTTTTTGTTTCGGCGTTTTAATACCTATGGATACGTATACATATACCGTGCATATACTTGCTATCGCAATAATATCTACCACCCGCTGCATTGGGTGCAAGCAAACCGGTCTTTACGATAAATCACTGTGGCATGCGGCATCGGCTATGAACGCTCAGAAGAGCTTTCATTTGCATAAAATGCGTTGAAAGAGTGGCTTGAGCTCTTACCTGCTCAGGTAGATTGTACATTGTGCACGAGCTGAAGCTGCCGTCAGCTTCGACAGGAATGGGCTGGTGTCACCGGTTGCTGCGTACTGAGGTTCGCATACTTGCCGAGAGGCCAGCAGCAGTTGTCGACGGACTGACCGATCAGGCGCATGCTGCAGTGCTAGTTCCTGCATTATGATTATGGTGACGCAAAAGACGCCGAAGCGTAGAAAGCGGCGACGGTAAGTGCCGTGTTGTATAAGCACGTACATGCTGTTTTGAAGTGCTGACAGGGTGCCCATGGTGTCGAACTAATGAAGTGGACAAAGCGCGTCCGTGAATTGGCAAGTGTATCTTTTGTGAGATGAGAGGAGTCATGATGGCTTCGATAGACTCGGTTTTTTTGCGAGATGCCATGATTATTTGTACTATTGACGAATAAATTCTCACCACACCATTAAATACCCAGGTTCATTGATAACACGGCAAACTTGCTTACCCCTTTTATCCTGGCGTAACCCACCCTGAGAGATCGGCCATGAAACGGTGCCTTTGTTTGTAGCCTGGAATCTATCACGCATACCCACTCTCGGGGATTGTCTAAGAAAACATATAGTGTCCAATGGACATTAACTTCACTATTGCTTGCCAAAAAAATTAAAAAACACGGGAGACATCATAAAAAAGCGAAAATCTAAAGAGCAAGGAAAAAACAAGAAAATAAGCTCTAGTATAGTAACCAATTGCTAGTCCTTGTTTTCTTATCCTTCTTTCATGGCTCATAATCAATGCAGGTGATTGGACGAGTGTTAAGTGAACTTTTTGTTTTCTTTCAGTATTCATTCGCTATCAACATCAACATCATCATCATCATCATCATCATCAGCCTGACTAAGTCCACCGCAGGATAAAGGCCTCTCTCATGTTCCGCCAGTTAACCAGGTCCTGTGTTTGCTGCTGCCAATTTATACCCGCAAACTTCTTAATCTCGTCTGCCCGCCTAACCTACTGTCTGCCCCTAACCCGCTTGTCTTCTTTGTGAATCCAGTTAGTTACCCTTAATGACCAGCGGTTATCGTGTCTACGCACTGCATATCCGGCCCATGTCCATTTCTTCTTCTTGTTTTCAGCTGTAATATCCTTAACCCCCGTGTGTTCCCTGGTCCACTCTGCTCTCTTCTTGTCTCTTAAGGTTACACCTACCATTTTTTTTCCATTGCTCGCTGCGTCGTCCTCAATTTAATCTGAAACCTCTTTGTAAGTCTCCAGGTTTCTGCTCAATAGCTAAGTACCGGCAAGATACAGCTGTTATATACCTTCCTCTTGTGTGATAGTGGCAATCTACCTGTCATATTTTGAGAGTGTTTGCCAAATGTGCTCCACCCCATTCTTATTCTTCTAGTTACTTCAATCTCGTGGTTCGGCTCCACGGTTGTTACCTGCCCTAAGTAGACATAGTCTTTTACAACTTGAAGTTTACTATTACCTATCTCGAAGCGCTGCTCTGTTCCGAGGTTGTTGTACATTACTTTCATTCTCTGCAGATTAATTTCAAGACTCACCTTCCTGTTCTCCGTGTCTAACTCCGTAATCATGAGTTGCAAGTCGTCCCCTAAGTTACTAAGCAATGCAATGTCATCGGCGAAGCGCAGGTTACTAAGGTACTCTCCATTAACTCTTATCCCTAACTTTTCCCGTTCTAGGCTTCTGAAAACCTCCTGTAAGCACGCGGTAAATACAATTGGGAAGAATGTGTCCCCCTGCCTTACACCCTTCTTGATAGGTGTTCTGTTGCTTTCTTTATGAAGCACTATGATACCAGTTGATCCCTTGTAGATTTTATCCAGGATGTTTCTATATACTTCATCGACGCCCTGATCCGCAGTGTCTGCATGACGGAATCAGGGCGTCACTATACATCTCGCTATACATCTCGTTTATTCGCTATACATCTCGTATAAGCTAGAAATAGTTATTCTAGCAAACTTATAACGGAATATTAGCATTGAAATGTTTGAAATGATGAAGGATTTAGCTCAATATTTTTCCCACTGATTGATAAATTCCTCTGCGGGGGGATGGGGTGATTTTAAGTGAAAAGAAGAGAAAAGTGAGCCCCGTAACTGTCTCTCAGGGGGAGGACACCTCAACAATAATAGCTCACGAGGGATGGGGGTAGAGGATGGGTTTAAAGAATAGAATTAAAAGGTAGAAAAATAGAGAGAGAGGAAGGAGAGAGCGAGGCGCAGGGACAGCGAATTACGGAAGTAAGGACAAGACAGGAAAGATGGACACAGTTGCAGGAGTCCGAGGATGGTGCACCACTGGCGAGAGCTCTTGTCGGCGACAGGAGATGGCGTAGGGGCAATCCAGTCAGCCAGAGCTACGCTGTCTTCGTCGTCGGGGACCGCCTTAAGAGGTGGCGTAGGACTAACCCAGTCGGCCAGAGCTGCACTGTCGTCGGATATCACGAGGGCACAACCGGTCGGCACAGAATCCAGCGAGCGAGTCCCCCCCCCCCCCCCCTCTACGGCGCAAAAAAGATCCATGTGACTGTAGCCCAGAGTAAAGGTGCCAAAAGAAAGAACAACTGATTCGGATATTTCCAGACCCAAATTTCGAAGAGGTGGTGCTATGAATCTTCTCCTCAATGACGCGTACCGGTGACAAGATATAAAGTAATAACTAATTGTTTTTCCTCATTACAGGAGAGACACAGAGGAGACAACGCTCAACTTACTCTATTCGCCCCGAGATCGAGTGGAGTCGCCGTCTTGTGGCCACTGACTTAAGCGCACCTAGTGTGGATTGCTCCCTGCGTCGTCTCCTATCCACATATCACGTGCGCGTTTGTCACGCTCGTGCTCAAAGGGTGGTTTGTCCCACTCTGTTTGCGCAAGAATAATTGCTTGCACCTTTGCCTAGCACTGTCTACAGAAGCATTCGGCCTTCCTCGCCCGTATATGTACCGCAATAAGATCAGGTCGAGCACTTGGCGAGAGTAATGTGTATCGTCGTCGTAGCCTCTTTTCGCAAGCATCATGTCGGTGTAGGTGCTGCTTTTAGCTTAACTTCTTCGTAAAGTGCACTTGGCGTCGTCCCAAACATGAGGAATAATAATTATTGTGTCAATTCAGTGTTTTAGCGACTCAGGGAGAAACGAAAGTTTTGCATTGTTGTTAGGTGTCTACTTCAAAACAAAATTGTGGCGTTCTTGCTCATCGGTTACACAACGACCTTTTATTGTGCTTGAGATAACCTTGCATTATACGGTCTTAGTCCCATGGCACTGCTGTATAGTAAATTCTGACACTTCATAACTTCATTTGATTGATACAGAGCTGATTAAACTTGAGTTTCCCGGCGCAATTATAGCATTGGGCGACATCTATACAGATAGACCCGTGTTTTAATCGAAGGTGAGCATTTGAAAACTCCAAGTGAAAATTGTACTCAGAAAACCGACGTTTAAAAGCCAGACCAAGCGCTGGCTCAAGCGCTGTAATACAATTTTCGGTTAGAATTTCCTTATCGCCTCACCTGCGTTCTTACATTAGGGTTCGCTTAAAAGAGGCCAGATTGTCAAAACTATACCAGATAGCGTGCCTCACAAATGTCGTATAATTTCAAGGATAACGTCAACTTTTTTTTCACTATATCTTGAGCGTTTTTGTGGCGTTGTGCTAGACTGACAGAAGGAGTGGACACACATTCGCTTAAAAAAAACACTTTGTTTCTATGAACTATCGAACCTTCGCAACACTGTGGTGTAGATAATATAGGAAAGCTGCGGGCTGAGCTATTACCTTTTTATACTGTTATAGGAGTAAGAACAAACGTGCTTAAGCGCTGTGAGTCACGTACCTTTTCTGAATAAAGTTAGCGACTGCCCTATGTTTATTCCATGAAGAAATCCTTAAAATGAAAATGCGGATGAAAAATGATATTTTTGGGTTCATCACCCAAAAATATCAGATTTTTTTTTCTTTTCGGGGGGTTGGTATTCATGACCAGCCTGCATGAAAATGAATTCAGTCATGCTACAGCAGTTCATAGTAGACGGGACACAAGCTCAACACCTAAAATAAAAATACAAGAAACTTGACACACTGCAGTGCGAAAGCTCAGATAGTCGTCAAGTGCGAACATCCGTTTTAATGGCAGACTGCATTTCTGTAACAAGTAATAGTAACGTTCGGTGAGCTTCGTGCATCCGTTAAGCATTGTACGGCATATATAATACCAGTAGGCAGCAGACAACGCATTTTATTTGCCAACAATCGGCTAACAGCGCTTGGAAAACGCACCACCGGCCGCTTATTCACACTGGCACGATGACGGCGCGGCCCCCTATAGCCCGATTTCGGGGCGAATAGCAAGAAAAAGTTGAAGGAGGTAACCTGGCAGCTTTACGCTCGCACAGGCTTTAATTTCTTCTGATGATGACCTCGTGTGGATGGCGCTCTTACACAAAAGTGGATGCATACATACCTGCAACGGCAGCTATAGCAGCAAAGCGAAAGTGCGTAAACTTCCTCTCTAGCTGAAAGCGAAGGAAGAACGCGCGAACAGTTCATTGAACGAATATTAGTAACAGCTATCCCTTCGATCGATTGTTTTTCATATGTTGCTGCCTTTTTTTTCTGACCATGCCATTAGAGGCACCACTGCAGTCAGAATAAGCGCACACGAAGTCTGCGCTAGTGCACGAAGGACTGAATTGTTTACTTCGTGCTGCCGCCTACATCTGCAGAAACGCTGCATGCACTGAACCTAGATGCCGACGCTGCGCTCAACAGCAAGCAGAATTTAGGTGTAGTGCCTGCCTTGAATTATCGCGTAACGAACAGAAGCAGTATTACCAGTTTTTCCCGTGTATAGTACACTATTTCAAGGAAAAGTAAACAGATTTTTTTGTGAAAAACTGCACGTAGCTAAAGCTATTTTAATGGTGAAAGTATACAGTGGCGTCTACGTAATCATTCAGAACCTGAGCCAGTGATACTACACCTTTTTATAGCCGCACCCACGTCTGTGTAGAGCTCGTGAGTAGCCAGTTTTTAGATGCGAACTTTGACTGCGTATGGCACTTTGACTGCGTAGAGCCGCACTTTGACTGCGTATGTAACGCTCTCCCTCCGTCCGCAAAGCTCCTGCCCCGCAGGTGTTGAGCGGTGCCAAGTAGCTCACGCCTTCCAAGCAGTGCGCATTGACGTCTCCCTCACTCGCCAGCCACGCGCTAACTGCGTGTCAGCTCTCTTTCGCTTCACCCTCTTCACCAATTGCACTGATCGAGCCCACTTCTCACGTGAACATCAACTCACCTTCGTCGCCCCTCTCTTTCTGTCGACAAGAGGCCGCGAGACGGCAGGTGCACGTGCTGTGCGCAAGCTCACGGGAATAGAAGCTCACGGGAATACACCAAATCAGGAAGTACAAGGTGATATGGGATGGACATCGTTTGAGGGCAGGGAAGCTGGCAGCAAGATAAAGTTTGGGAAGCGATTGAGAGAAATGGGGGAGGAGCGTTGGGCTAGGAAGGTATTCAGCTACTTGTACATGAAGAATGTCGATACAAAATGGAGGAAGCGAACTAGAAAATTGACTAGTAAATACTTAGAAAACAGCAGGTGGCCAAACCAAAAAAAAAGTTATTGGTTAAGAAGAAGGTAAAGGAAGCTGTGACTGATGTGTGGAGAATTGGCATGATTAAGAAGTCCGCACTAGAGGTCTATCGAACATTTAAGCAGGATATTGCCAAGGAAAGGATCTATGAGAATACTCGGGGTAGTTCTCTACTGTTTGAGGCCAGGACGGGAATATTGCGAACCAACACATATCGGGCCAAATACGAAGGGGTAGACACGGTATGCAGTGCGTGTGGAGAGGAAGAAGAAACTGCGGAACACTTGATAATGTTCTGTAAAAGGCTTCACCCTGTTGTTCAGGATGATGGCGCAGAGTTTTTCAAAGCACTGGGGTTTAGGGACAGTGAGGGCAAAATAGACTTTATGCGGGTAGAATTAACTAGAAGGAGGTTATCTGATAGGAGGCTATGTCTTTATTGTGTACTTATTCGAATTTTTATGTTCACGCCCTTCCTGCTAAAATCCCTGATGGGATTGGCAGTATGTCGAAATAAATAAATAAATAAAATCAAGGCACGAGTGAAAAAAAACCCTTCACTGCAAAGTACTAACCCTCAACCTCACTATTTAAGGAAAAAAAATCTAGCTTTTGGTTCATCAAATATTGTGGCTTGGTGGCGCTAGCCACCGCTCGATCTAAAAGGTACAGCCATATCCATCTATCCATCCATCACGCGGCGCGCCTCGAGAATCTCGCGGCGCCGGCAACGTGGACAGCGCGCGGTTGCCTGCCGCGCGATGGCGCCGACGGGTGGGACGCCGTCGCGGCATGCCTCCCACTAGTGTGCGCGTACCTTCTCCGGCTGTCGCCTGCGTTACGAGGGTTAGCGAAGCTGATCGAGTATGTAATGGTGACGTCATCACCGACGAGGTGCGAGCTAGTGAAGCCAAAAGCAAGCGTCGGCAGTGGCACACCAGCGACACCGACGAGGTGCGAGTCAAGAACACCAATTTCGTTCGAGATTAGGCTCCGTACAGTGAGCAGGCGGCGCTGCTGAGCAGGAGCGGCGCCACGGCGTTCAGCTCCACCCATGGAGAGCAGCGTGACATTGAGAAGGCGGGAAATCCAAAAGTACGCACGCATCTCTGCTTGTAAGCCCACAATCAGACGTTTTTTGTGTGCGCGACGACTCAAGACTCGCCCCTATTTGGTAATATTTCAGATACTTTTCGGGGGGCTTCCACCTATTCAAGAAATAAGCGACTAGTTTCACGGTGCCGCGTTAAAAAGCGGGGACATGCTGCATGCCGCTTCACATGTACGTGACGTGAGAGACGTGGTGGTTTGGACGTTACGCAAAGAGGCGCTTTCAGCAGGTAAATCAGCTCTGCAAAGTCATCCTGCACGTGAGTAACAAATATTGTGACACTAAAATTGAAGTGACTAAACTGCCACCTTGAAAACGTTGCGTTATGAATAGTTGGACCAAGTTTTAATCGACGCCTTTGGTGGCGATGCATGCCTCAATTTACTGCGACGTGTTGGACACAGCGGCTTTGGAACACTGTCTTTTTAGATGAATAAACACTTTAATATGAAGCGAACATAGCAAGGTAACTTTGCATTGTGATTTTGCACAATCTGTTTGCAGTCGACTGAGATCCGCGGCTCACGATCATAGGACGTTGTCGGCACAGTAATGACCAGAGAAGTAAAATATCTTGATTCAGATTGTTGGCGCGTGAGGCAAGGACTACGTTCGATCGAACTTGAAAAATTTCATCCATGAATCAGGTGCTATTTTGATTACAGCTGGCTGTGCGCCACCGCGAAAATCCATCCTTGTGAGCACTTTGGCATTACGTCGGTGTCGTCTGATGCGTCACTAGACGAAAACTTCTGCGGTGTACAAGCAGTTGGAAGCGGCCTATAGCTATCACAGCTAATTCTGTATACAAAAGCGGGACTTAACTTCAGACCTGATCGGCGAAAAGACAAATAGCTTCGCGCGGCAAGTGAGACAAACTCCGTCTTTTTATTTTTGAGCACTTTATTAGCGTTTCGCGTGGATTATGTTTTTAGATAATCAACTTGCACTCTTATACGCAAAACATTTCAGCTACGTTTATATTGACATAGTTTCGAGTGCTTTGAGTCATTAGTGAACTCGACCTTTCCTGGGAATTACTGTAATGCCAATCATTCTGAGCTTGCCTAAACTTACCACAAGAGAACTAATTAGCTTTATTATTGTCTTTCAGCTTGACAAGGATAGCCGTCAACGTCGAGGAGGGTATTGAAGCTGCAAACAGGAAGCGATGCGCACTTTCAAACACTGCGCCGTTGAGGCATTATACATCACAACATATGAATAACTTGACAGGAAACCAATCGAACTTAATTAGGGGCTGAAATTCGTGATTATGGCAGTCTTTGACACAGCAGTATCGCCAGTTGCAGGGGTTTTTCTTCACACCTGCACCCCTTCTGACACTTGCCCCTGAAGCAGAAGTCATTGCACTACCCCAAAACGCATCAGAGTAAGGAGAAACAGCCAAATAGCCTCAGCCGTACATTTCACTGTCGGCGTTGCACGGGGAAAGAGCTGGCCGAGCCGCAGCCCACTGTCACACTTCTTTCCCGTTGCTATGGCAGGTGGTGCCAGGGTAGCCGCGAACTCGACTGTACGGAGCCTGCGCGTGGGTAACACCAATGAGACACGAGCCAAGGAAGCCGAGCGCAAGCGTCTTCAATGCGTCCCGCTTCCCGTGTTTTTGCGTTACAAACAAACGTTTACTCGAGTAAACGCTACACCAAGTTTCCTTCGGGGAGATGGTCCATAGTTTTTGCCCTGCGGGGTGAAACCCTAAAGTAGTCTATCAGGAGCATGCGTGGCCTAGTAGTCAGGCTGACCATGCCAGAGCCATCAACGGCCTCAACGTGTTGCCCCGCAGAGCACAAACCGACTTCTCACGCTCTACACAGACTTGGCGGCTGTTCATCTATTGCAGGAAAACAAGCCTGGCTTCCCAAAGACAGCAATAACTGCCGATTTTGAATTCTCATGTAATCAACACGTGCATGGAGAAGCTAAAGAATGATAGCACACAATACGCAACCATGCCCTCGTCTATCCCGGGGAATGCGCCAGCGACTTCCCGAGCTTGGCCGCGTTGCCTACGATGGAGAATGGCATCTCGCTTACTTCAATTTGCCCAGCTGTTTTTATATTTTACCACCGTAGAAAAGCAGGCTCTATCCGATTTGTGAACATCTTTTATCTAGTTTAGCAGGAATCTCAGAGCTTAGATTAGAGTCGTATCACCACGTATGCTTCAGCGCGCGTTGCAATAAACCGAGCTATGCAGAAAATAGATCATCAAAAAGTGCCATATTTAATGAATTTAGCTTTATTGTCAATTCAGGCATATCAACTGCAATGAACGCATCCATACTTTCGAACTTCTCAGCATACTTGGAGACAGCTTACACTATCTTTGTGCGGTTGTAATACGCTAATCACACTATTGCCTACATCCTCCCTATTACGACTTTACACCAGTAAGTATCGTAAAAGCCAAACCTCAAGAGGTCACGCAATGTCAATGGGTACTCAACAATTTTATTAAAGTAAAGTTATTATTTATTCCCCGGCTCATAGTGAAAAGTTCACATCTTAAATCCTCCGGTTACCTCAAGAACAGACCCCGTAATATAGGAGCTTGCTGATGGCGAGCACAAAATTACGATGGCCTCCGCTATCTCCTTTGGCTGGGCGGTCCTCTTGAGCTGTGTGGCCGACACAACTGCGGACTTGCTGTTTTCATTAGCGATAGCCATGAAGGGCGACTCCACCCAGCCGGGTATCACTACGTTGCAACGAATGCCGTGCGTCGCCAGTTCTAAAGCTGCCGACTTGGTCAGAGCCACGATACCAGCGGTGGCAGCGGCGTATGCGCAAGACTGCGAGGAGCCGCACTTAGCTGCGAGGCTGGATATGTTCACGATGGCACCACCACCTGCGGGAATATCCGATCAGATCACAGCATATCTTGACATGCTGCGCGGTTCACCAAGAAGGTGCCCTGAAAAAGGCATGTAGAGTTCTCCTATATATACCTGCAAGATGCCATACAGCCCAAGAATATGTTCGTCACATGCACGGCTCATTCTAACGCCTCTTCGAGCAATCACCTGAACTATTTGTGTTTTTACAGACGTCCCATTGTTAGAATAACCTTAAATGCTGTGATTTGCCGAACGATTAAACAAAATTTTTATTTAGTGACGAAAACAAACGCTACGTGTTCAGTACTAGCGTGACATGAAAAATGGAGTGAACTTGTTCCTGCGGAGCTGGGTAATACAAGAAAGAAAAGTGTCGACATGAATAGGGAGCTGTGAAATTGCGAGATAGAACCAATAAATTATAAGTATTGCAGTGCATGTGTGGAGAATGCGTAGCGAGGAGCTAAAAGTAATCTCCGAGAAGGTGGAAGTGCATACAATGCCACATGGGGCGATAACAAGGCAAGCACAAGGAAGCAAACACACTATGAGTGTTACCTATCAAGCGCTTGTTATACGCTGATTTTTGGAAGATTCATACTTGCGTTGCTCCATAATAAGATACAACCAATTAACAGTGCAATACACCAAAACGAAAGAGCGACTAAAGCAATAGAACCACAATGACACATCGCTTAAAACGTTCATTTGCTTACTCTCTCTTTCGGCAGTGCAGTATCGAGCTACGTACGGTGCTCGTTTGTTGACCGTAGGGTCACAGCTCCGACCTTGGCCGCGGCGGTAGCATTTAGATGGAGCTGAAGCCTGTGTATTTTGTGAGGCCCTTGCCCGTGCAAGAACACCAGATGGTTGAATTTCTAGAGCCATTCATTACCGAATGCCTCGTAATCTTGTCGTAACTTTCGCAAGTAAAACCCCACGTTGTAACTGATCCCTTATTGCTAGCGAGGCCATGGCCTCCGAGATGGCAGGCGCGCGGCCGGTTTCTTCCCGGCCGTTCTAATCGCATGGACAGCGCGTGTTTCCAGAGGTGGGCATGGTCCGCTCTTTTCTCCGCAACGCGGCGCTCCTTCATGTTGTCGAAAGAGGATTCATGTTGCGGAGAGGATTCACTGGATGGCAGCTATGGAGAAAAAACCGGCTTTGAGTAACTACCGAAAGGGCAAAAATGAAATAAGGAGGGAGGCATTTTACGATAATTCAAGGGGAAGCGCTTTACTGTTTGAAGCGAGATCGGGTTGCCTTAGAACGCGTAGTTATAAAGCAAGATTCAGTAAAGAAGAAGAACAATGCACATGCTGCGGGAAAGATAAGGAAACGGCGGAGCATGTTCTGATTGAATGTGGAGATATCCACCCAGGTGTACGTTTGGGCACGAGCCTACAGGAAGCCTTGGGTTTTAGGGACAACAATGGAAAGCTGAACACACCCGCGATTGAAATAAGTAAGAGACGGTTAGAGTATTGGTGGCAGAAAATTAGAGAGAAAGGACAAAAATAAATATTGGAAAAATAAAATATGGACAGTGTGCCGTAAATGGCAGAGAACTTAAGCTGAAAATTTTCCTTTTTTTCCATTAAGATAGAATTTATCGAAGTAGAGGCATTAGGCCAACATCAAAAAAGAAAAAAGGTTTTTTTTTTTGTCGAGCCTGGTGGCATACTTGTCACCACCCCGTTATAAAGGGGACGCTCATAGCATCCATCCATCCAAACGGCTGCCGCGCTGTTGGCGAAGCTTGCATGTGGCGAGAAAAAAAATGGTTTCGTGCTTTTATACAGCTTCGCGCTCATTTGAGAATATCGGGGGAATATGAGAGAAAGTCCATGTTTGGGCATATATATTTTCAAATTGACACTTATTTTTCTGCAGATTTGCGCCGCCCATAAGGCTGTTTCACAACACACAAAAAGTAGCAATTTTCAAACTGCGAATTCGCTCGCAGCAAAAAAAAAAGGGGGGGGGGGGGCAGTTCGGTCCCGCCGCAGCGGTCCGCGGCGAGCTTTCAACATGTTGGAAATTTTCGCTCTGTTCGCAGTGGTGGGAGCGATTTTTGGTCGAGACCCGTCGAAATAGGGCTGGTCCGGCAGAGCCGTCGAAGTAGAGTCGACGTGTTTGTTTTGGTAATGGCGGCTGCTGGCCATTTTAAAATGAATTCAGACTGGGAAGTGCTCTTAAATGACGAAACAAGCCGGCACTTCGTTACCGTTGACGGTAACTTCATGATATCATAATGCACATATTATTACATAAAATGCGGGTCTGTCACATTGAGTGGTGGCGAGAACTCGCTGCTCCAGTCGCAGAGCGAAAATTGGGGATCATTCGCGGTCCATGTGAAACGAAACCGCAATTAGCGACGGCTGCGAACAAAGCGATTGAAGCGAACCGAACGTTTTTTTTTTTTCGCTGCAATCGCGGCATGTGAAGCAGCCTTAATAGAGCACTTATAAATTGCGATGCATCTGTAGGAGATCCATATGTGCTGTAATCTCACTGTGCTTCAGAGTTTGCAGGCTGTTTAGTAGGCAAGGCAATGACAAAAAAAAAAAAAACTTACAGCCCTATCAACAAGCGAAGTCAGAAGAGAGCCGCGCTCTATGCTCACGGGTTACACTCGAATAGAAGAGTTGCTTTTTATATTTTCTAGGATCGGCGCTGCTTTTCATTATAACATCGCTTCAAGAATCCTCCCACCGAGCCGCAGAAGCAGGATACAGGGTGGAAAGTGCAGGCGGTTGCCACGCGTCTAGGCTATGTGTAGACTGGACCTTGCTGGTTCTGCGACGACCATGGGCTGGTTACAGGCACATTTTGGTCACTTAGGGTCGCACATACGCAATGTGAATTTTACGCTGTTCAGTGAGTACGTTGGGCACTTTAAGAACGAACATCGGAATGTTTTGCTTGCTCAATAAGTACAGAACACGCGCTCAGAGTTTGATGCACCTGGTATGAAATACAGCAGTGTTACATAGCATGACGATAGCTGTAGCGCGAGAACAGAACGACGACAAAGAGACAAGAAGTTCTCTCGCTGTAACTATCGTCATGTCATACCAACTAGCCCAAACTGCCACGCTTTAGGGTTACATAGCAGTGACAATTTGCACTTCTTTTCTTCAGTAGCCTGCCTCGACGAATACTTAGTTTTCATTAGAAAGACGCTGCTATGCTACATGTTTGACCCTTTGATTTGGATGCAGTCGAGGGTACCGATATTGCCATAGCGGTACGAAAACATAATCAAAGTTCGGATGACGAAAACGGATACGATCCCAACTCAGGCACTTTCACTGTTAAAACTTGGGGAGTGAATGTAGGTCGGCCAATCAAAAACTTTTACACTATTCTGGCAAAACTACTTCTCACCTGCCTTACTTCAATGACATGAACAGGGCACTTAGTTATCTAGAGCATAACAGCGCTTCGGTTAACCACCTCATAAATTTTCGTACGCGATATAACAGTAAAATTATGAGACATGATAGGAAAGCAATACTATTCAATGACGATAATTAGCCCAGTTTTCCCTATGTAGGTCTCCGAGAAGGAGGGATGCTAAAATGCCTCTATATTTTTCAAGTCGAAGTATTATTCACCGAGGCAAAACAAACCGTAATGAAAAAAAGTAATACTGCCAGATACGAATCGATACCACTTTACAGGAAAATGCCACAGTTGCCATGCTTTTCTTCGTAAATGGGACATAAATAAATGCAGTAACAAAAATAGATTCCTTCAGTTCAGCCAGGAGATGATTGCGGTGATTCTCTCACGTGCGCGAAAAAAAAAAAACATGCGCATGCTGGAATTCCGTGTCCTCTGCTTTCTGCCGCGGTGTCCGCCACCGCCAGAATCCGTGCCCTCTCGCGGTAGGCGGGCGCGCGAGGTGATACTCGTTCATTTTTCTGGGGAGTGCTGCAAACGAACCAGTTCCCCCCCCCCCCCCCTCCCACTTTTTTTCGCCATGACATACAGAACAAGAATGACACTGAACCACATTTTCCTGCCTGGCCCCCACTTCAGATCAAGAAGCTGCCCTTCGCGACCCCCTTCCCCTCAAAAACATTTCTCCCATGCCCCCGGGCAAGCCACGGTCCACCACTTCATTCGTAAGCTTATCTCTATGCATTATCTTCTTAGCAGCACTGAAAAAAGTTCATGTATTTATATGTGTAAAAGTAGATAAATACCTGAGCTGTCCTTGAGCAAGGAGGACTAGCACGGCGCTCTGTTGTTAACTTTGACCTTGTTCGCAGCGACATTAGGTCAGTACAGTAGATGCGACAATGTGAACAAAGACAGTACCATTGCTCAATATGTAGCACCTGTAGGCGAGCGATTGTGTTTCCGAGGCAACGATGGCTTGACGCTTGGTCTTCACTTATTACACATGTGTTCATTTATTTATTCTTTAATTTTGTAACCATCAATAGCTGAAGCATTACAGAGTGGAGCGAGTTAAAACATATAAAATTCAAAAACAAGGAAGCAAAACGTGCGATACAATAAAACAAACCAAACTAAACAAAAATAAAACCTCTACGCAATGAAAGAGAACAAAACTGGAACATGAATAAGAAAAAATGAACAAGAAACTCGGTATTACATGAACGACTAAAGGCTCGGCTCCAGCTGCTAGGCATACTGACGTCATTTGTGCGAAGCAGCTGTGCCGTGGCACATCAACTGTGTCACGACATGGTCACCCAAGAATAGACGTTTTTCGATGAAACCCAAAGGTAGAGGGATAAATATGCTTGTACACGTGTGAAAACTATAATAAATAGTTGGAGTCCAAAATAAGCCGTAGAAGTCATCGGCTGTAAACTCCTCCAAACACCGATGACAGCCGTTTCGACATGACCTGCATGACGCCACAAGCCGAAGAAGCAGTGTCGTCGTCTGCTACGAAATAGCACCTTCTTCACGCGGTCGGTGTTGCCAGTGTTGCTTGCCGCGTGGTCCACATCTGTCAGTGGGTTGCAAGTGTTGCGGTGTGTTACTGGCGCCATCATAATTTATGATGACGTCGCGTACATCGAGCATTTTGACGTCGACTCCATCGCTACCAGCCCAAGTGACGAAGAAAGCGTCGAAGACGGTGTGAACTAAGGAGCCCACAACCTCACCGTTGAGGCAGACGCCTTTCCGCAATGATAAGTAGCTATTTTTACGCGTGTGAGGTTGAAAAGCGAGCTTCGGATACGAGGGTCCATCTACGTTGCATTCGTGAGCAAGTGTTACTTAGCGCCATGGAACTGGCAAAGCTTGCAGATTATTGTGGGCCAGCTTACGTGCATGTACGAGTTTAGGGGCAGAATGTAATAAGTGGTCGTAGCAATGCTGCCTGGTGCGACCGTTGTTTTCCCATCGGCTGCTGCGTGCGGCTTATGTGAAAAGCAGAGGTGAACGGCATGTCAGTGCGGCAATCGGGTTACTCACGAAATGCATTTCGGCAGAATATGTGTTTAAACTCTCCCGATTGTATTCAGTTCCGGTAAAAAAAATCGCAAGTGTGATGCTCAATCATGCGACTGCCTGCGAGGAGTTCAAATAAATATATATTCATAGTGACAAACGGCATATGCATTGCAGAATCACAGTACACTTTTTGACCTCTCAATTTGCTTGCTGCAAGTATACCAGCGCTACATGAGTGACGCGGTGGCATTGCTTCAACCCCTGAAAGTCATTTTGTTCCAGTGGCAAGTTGAACAATGCAGAAAAAGTTCGATTGAAAGTGAGGAACACCATCGTCCTCCAGAATGCAGACCGTACAGCAGCTCGCCCAGCCAACGCCTCCTTTATTAAGATTCCTGATGAAGGGCTCGTGTTTCCAGCGGAGCCGTCCTGCCTTCAGTTTTGAGCAAGCGCCGCGCAAAGGCGTTCGCGACCCAAACTATTATCACGGCGTTTTTTATTTGTGGTGTCTAGGGGCACATCAGTCGAGAGTTATTTGAGATCAGCAACTATACACGACTATTTCGGAGGCCATGCAAAATGTCGAGTTGTTGCACCGTTCGCCACAGGTGGCGCTTAAGACCAACAATAATCGAAAATAAAGGAGGGAAATGGTGTGGCAGCTGTTTTTGTCCTCACGTGGCAGGCATCTAAATGGAGGAGGCGTTGGCCCAGCAAGTGGTTCATGACGTCATGGCTAGCGAGCTCACCGGTGTTGCCAGACTCTCTGGCTGCTCACTCATTTATGAAATTATTCGATTATAAATGAACGGCTCGACGAAATTTGCTCTGAGTTCGCCAGCTTGTCTGTAAACGTACAAGAACAGCCCACACAACACAGATTATGGCTGAAAATTGGGTGTCATGACCCATTCAAGCACCTCCGCTTGGTTCATTCGTAGCACAAACAGCCAATATAACCGTATCGAAACGAGGACGTCACTGAAGTTATAATATTTGTATTGCCGTTAACCTGCAAAAACGAGACTAAAATTTCTAACCTAACTTTATGCCAAAGAAAACGTAAAATTTTGCAAACAGGCAACCAAGAATCTGCAAAATGATATGCTGCAAGTAACAGTTTGTACATCAAACAGTTTCGGTTCCTAAACCCGTTTTTCTTGTGTTAAAGGAAATAAACTTGTCACAGAGCCTCGGTGACAATACTTCCTTAACTAAGATAGTGACGCTTGTGGCTGCAATTTTCCCACTCGAATCGTCTTTCCGCGTGAACAGAGTTCATCGGCATCGTCATATATTAAAGGAAAAACGTGTTGCATTGCACAGATGTCACAATTAGACGAGGAAGCCAAAATGACAAAATATACAGCTGGCTGCTTTTGTTTGGAAAGATATGGACCGCGGACCCTGCGACTTGCTAGAGGTGTGGCATTCTTCATACAGAAAAAAACCAACTTCGCAGCGGGAGACAGGTTTGTAACATACCAAAGAAAAGTTCGACTATGGTGGGCTGCAGCATTACCAAATGTTCGAATGCGACGCCAAGTGCCCAGTTTTCGGCCGTTGTAAAGAAATCCAGCACTGCGCGGTAGGCGCAGCACAGTCACAGCAAAAGCTACAAGAGCGGCCTTTCAGAGCATTTTCTAAATACTCATTGGGTAACTATTGCAAGCACACGTGCTTGATACCCACCGGGGCAAAACAGTATTCTTTTGGGTAGTAGGCCGGCACTCACTATGCTGTTTTTCGTCATTCTTCTGAGAAGCGTGGAATCCGCTGAACACTTTCAAGGAATTTCATGTCAATTGTTCATGCAGTGCCTGACGACGATGAATAATTATGGCTGAAGTGGGTATGCGCCACAGTTATTAGGGGAACACGAACAAGCATTTGTAATGGGTAAGAGCATTGGACGGCCCACTCGTTATGCTATTCGCATTGTGCGACGATTGGTTGTTTTTACGCGGTTTTGAAACGCTTTATAAGTCGTAATAACGCGATTGCTTTCCCGACATCAAGCCTGCCTAAGGCAAGCTTGCACACAAGTCACAAGCACTAGCGTATCTCAGTGGTAGAATAGTGGGCTGGCACCCAGCGGACCTGGGTTCGAGCCCCACTGTGTCATTGGTGCTAGGTTTGCCAAGAAGGCGCCATCACCGGTGAAGCTCAGGGGTAGAATACTGGGCTGGCACCCTGCAGACTCAGGTTTAAAGCACCACTATGTCATTGGTTTCGCGCGATGTGATTACGGACACCGGCGGCAGCAGCGGCAGCGGCGGACAACTGCACGTGACCCGAGTTGTGATTTTATAATAGCTTTTGCCAAAAAAAGATAAATTTCAGGGACGCACTTCAAAGACAGCGAGGCCTTGGCATCTAGCTTGTGACGATGGCTGGATTGAAGCTATAACTTCATGCGATTTCACAATAAAATATTATTCGATGCACTTTGACCTCCAACATTAGCGCACTTTTACATGTTCCTTGTTTGCGTGGAAATACGGCAATTCTGCTATTTTTCGCGGAAATTCACGGGGTCTACATACACAGTTCATACACACAAAACCCAAAGTGTAACTTAGGTTCAAGAGTAGATGTCTTACCTTGAGATCGACCTTTATAACCTCATCAAACAGTTCATCTGTACTCTCGGTGAGCGAAGCTGCGCGCAATATACCAGCGCAGTGGACCACAATGCTAAGGGGCATCGAGAAAGAACGCCCGATGCCGGTGAATAGCTGCTCCACGGACAGCGGGTCAGACACGTCGACATACATGGCCTGGTGCTTGGCTTCACCTGCGCACAATGGGCTGAAACATTTTCTTTGCATCCTGTTGCCTTGTATGATATACGGGCGATTAATATAGAAATGGAGCACGAGAGAGCGCGGTAAAAAGCACGCTCCATGTGACAATGCAATCACTACTTTTGAAATATTTAAACCACGTGAATTGCCAGTCGCCATGTCCGAAGGCCATGCTGGTTCTCTGCCGCGAATCTCTTGTTCCTTGCTTTTACCCAATGCTTGAACGAAGCAGCATGCACCACGATGAATGCCTGAGTACTTGAGGCTCCGCTTGCTCACACTTTCAAGTTGTCGTCAAGTGAGGCCCTAATATTAGGTATACTATTTCGGCGACGCCATACAGTTAGGGGCGCCGTGACGAACGATTTGGTTACAAGTCCTCTCACTGCATATTGAGTCCTCAATGCACTGTCGTTGTGCGTACTAAGAGAAGATTCCCTGGGTGTTCATGCACACAGGGTAGGCAAAAAAACTTCGTTTAACACAACTGATGTGTGAGCGGAACTGGATGCTTAATACTTTTGTCACATAGGGTTGGTAAAATCGATGAACTATAAATCAAAGAAGAGTGAATTGAATAAGCGTAATCGATTTCTGCCTTCAATCAGTCGAATCTATCGATTAAACACTTTCCATTATTTGAACACAGCAACGGCCAACCAGTGCGCACACCGGTGCGCACGTGTGCGAGGCGAGTGATACTGCGACGCAGCAGCCGGGCGCTCCTAATCTTTCTCACTACAGCGCATATTTACACGTTAGTACAACGATCCCGAAGCCATTGGCGACTGTACTCCAGATAGGAGATTTAAAGGCACACTAAAGGCAACTATTAAGTCGATGTTGATTGTTGAAATAGCAGTCCATGAATTTCATAGTATTACTTTCTTGCCAAGGAGGGACCTATTTTAAAATGAAGTCACGTTCTAGTGGTCCGCGTCGCATTAGCGCACTTCTAATTACCCGCCTCAAGAAGCGGACCAAACAGACCGATTCACGTTACATTTGCCCTGCGCAACGTTACCCGGCTTTACTGCGCTAGTAGTATTAGCAGTCTGAAAGCAGCGGGAGCCACAGCAGCAGCAACGGCCATTGATCAATTTCCCGCCAATGGCTTCGAGATTGCGGGCGCTTTTTGTTTCAACTGCGCCCCGCTAGGTGACACCCACTCTCCCGTGTAAATTGAATTTTTGAACCACTCGCGCCATTCCGTATAGTAACGTCCAGCCATTCTTTTTTCCATGAATCAAACAGAAACGAACAAGCAGCATTTTATTGCGTCTCTTGATGTACGGAAAGTTCTTTATTTAGTGCAGTTATATCAATTACTAGGGATTATTTGTAGGCGGTTCTTCTGATCTCTTTTGGAAAATGTCCTACTGCGGCGCTGGTGTTCTTGTGCATTTACTTAATTTATCGGTAAGTAGAGCACTGTTGTTGATACTATTGTAGTTTTAGATGTCATGCACTGAGCTTTCGATTTGACGTAAACTGTTAGTTGACTTCAGTGTCCCTTTAACTCACCCTGGCCTCCATCGCCAATGGCGTCCACCTCCAAGTCCTCCCTCTCCTCAGGACTTCAAGCGAGAGCGGAAGGTGGCTCCACCCCGAACAGGCAGAAATGCTCTTACCCGCTTCTGTTCTCTTGCCAGCTTCCATTCACTTCCTCTCGCACCACCTTTTTTTTACCTTCCGCTGTTAACCATCAGCAAAGTACACGTAGTGCTTGCAATTCTGCATTATTATTACATTTTGATGTGTATTCTGCTTCTCTTGTCATGCAATGACGAGCAATTGCCAGACGAGCAAGGTGTGAACATTGTTCACAAGAGATCAGAAGATGACGACTGCAATATGTGATAAAGGCGGTAAAGTAGCATGCCCAACAGTCCCCTTTATCGGAGACGGAGCTAACAGATAAGCTTCATTAATATTTTATGTTCCTTAAAGGGGCCCTCTAACACTATAAGGCGCCAATTTTTATCTGTGGTTTACGTAGACTGACAGCTGGAGATAATTTTAGCGTAGGTCTAATCGCTGATATCAAATTTAGTCACACAATAAAGTCACTACATCGCTGCCGACTGCATTTGGCACGTAGTGGCGCCCGCCAGCGCTTTGCGGGTGGAAATGACGCCGGAAGGTTGCCGCCATATCATTGAATAAATGTAACGTTAGAAGTGATAGTGGTGTCTGGTCAAAACTGAGGTTACTGACCAGTTTAATTTTTCTTTTCTGTGCTTTTTATTGGACCTTGAACAAACACGGCTACAACAACAACAGCAAAAAAGATCACTGTGACGACAAAGCACGACAGAGACGCTGGCTGCCATTTTGCCACTGGATTTTCGGCTTGCCTGGGTCGGATGTCCATACAAAAGATCTCTCTCTCTCTCTCCCCTCTTCTTCATTTTGGGAGTTTGCGAGCTGTCTCTTCCGGCACGTGCGCTGTTAAAGGGGTGCAGCACAGCGTTGTTATTCGTTGGGCGGCTCACCGAACAACGCGCGAGGGGTCAACAGCACTTCACTGTCTTGGTCTTTCCCCATGTTCCTTTCTCAAATTAGAGGAGGGATTGACTCAGAATGTTGTGTAAAACAGCAAAAAATACCTCGCTTCGACGCAGTAGCTCCCGCTTACGTTCTAGCAAGCCAGGCGTCAGGCACAAGGGTTGTTACTGTGGCGACAAGGTCAGCATGGCTTTGAAATGAAGAAAATAAAAAAAACCAAGCAACAAGGGAGTGCAAGGTTCCCTTACGAAGGCGCTTCCAGCTTATTCTATTGGGGAAGAATTCCGACGTCATGGGCTAGTGAAATGTGGTCAAGTGATCCCACAGATATCGAGTTGAGGAGGAGTGTTTTTTCGTGTATTTTGAATTTTCCAAGTCAAATAACTTCAGACGGCGAGCCGTTATCATTGCTGTTTTTGCTGAATTAGTCTGTCTGCACCGCAGTCAGAACAACTCACGAATAAAACATGGGGGATGGAATAGAGTTGGAAGGCCCCTTCAGGATGCGGTCGTCCAAGTCGGAGGAAAGCGCGTTGTCGATTTCTTTTACCCGAAAATGTGTTATGCCGGGATTGACCAAGGCTCCGCTTACGTACTTCCGTCACGGAAGTGAAGTCGACGAATAGACAGTAAGAGACTGCAATGAAAATAACCAGAAAGGAAGCATCTAGCTGTCTGGTGGAATCGAACCACCAACATCCCAATACTCAGCACATTGTACGACAGAATGTATAAGGTAATAGGACATTGTATGTAGCGCTGACGGCGAGCCATTTATTGCACCACAAAGCGTTTCGCAGTCCTCAGAGTTTCTAAATTTAACCTCGTTTTCGTTGTCGATGGCCAGATGGCGCGACAGAATGTCGTTAAGCGCACCCTAAAAGACGTCGCCTCCACGAAGCGCCAACTTCACGGAGCGGGGTCTCTCTTGCGCGCACGCTTATTAGACTCGTAATTTTGGAGAGGAAGAAGCTCACTTCGCACGCTGCCACGGCCACGTTTACAAAGGGAGCGCACTGCTGACTTAAAATGCCGGAAGAATTGTGACAGTTGTTTGCGCTAAAGCCGCTCCGTCGCTTCTACCTCCGATTTTTAAGTAGCGCCAACCATATTTCCACCATTGCCGCCTAGTTCCGGAGCTTCCGAAAGGAAGTTATTGAGCTACTTCCTTGCACTCTTTTTCTTCTATCTTGTTTCTTAACACGTGAGAAAGTAAATATTTTCTAATTCCTACGACAAGTGTTGTCTCGAGTTTCATTCTAAGCACGCGAAGAATGCCACCTTGCTGCGTCCCGACGGGGTTGACAGCCGAGTGGTGAAATAACATGAATGAGGAGGGGTAGCGCGTCAAGTGGTGTAAGCTTTCGCTAGCCGTGGGGTGGATCATGAACCGGAAAACAGCACAAACATCATGGCAGCACCTGCGTTTCCACTGGTGGGAGGACAGGTCTAAAGTAAGAGGAGAAGAACGAGCTTGCGGTACTTAACCTAGCGGTGGAGACGCGTGGAGGGGCTTTAGTTCGCGCTTGACCTGCGTATACTTACGCGCTCGTTTCGTGCGTCCTTCTTTCTGTTTGAACAGCGCACTTTAAGTGTTAAGCTGTGACACTTATTAGTCCACGCTCATCTTGTGTATGCTAATTTGTGCGTACTTTCTGCTCGAGATGTGCGCTGCAAGATTCGAACTGCTTGCTGTTCTTAACGCGGCTTTGCAATTTGTTGCTGTTGCTGAAACAGTGCACGACAAACGGTCGACTACCTTTGTAAGGACACGTTTCACCTATACAGCGTGACCATGCATTTTTTGTACTTTCTGACATTTGGAAAATTATTCAAATGAAGCAGTGTCAAGCACCAGCTTTACCATATCTGGCCCATAAAATTCATTTTTCTTCGTAAAGGCAAAGAAGACGAAGTATACACTTGATCGACACGAACGAAAGCCTTGACGAAGGGGTGGAGAGTTCGTCGTATGAGCCATCGTTATAGCACAGAACAATTAATGGGGGAGGGAAGAATACAATATATTCATTTGCATTATTGCTAAAGAGGTTGCTGGGCCCCTGGGGCAGAAACACCACCAACACTCGCGAGACAACCTTGACATCGCGCTCTACTACGCACACGTTGCACATTATTCGTATGATACGAGCCTGGCTTATTTAGGAGCTGTTAAGCATTTGTACGATATGACGTGCTGTATGATATGACTGAACGTGACGGTAAAACTTGGCAGATATTTATACAAAGGCACGCCGGCTATTCCCGTGCATCGCTAAAACCATGACCGATATATACAGAATAAAAAATGCGCCAACATATTTCTAAAGAGCCAAGCGAAAATTGCTTATCACCACGAAAAGCCTAATATTGCGAAGCAAGACAAGCACTTGGAAGGCACTCCGATTTGTTGGAAATATAAACACGGCTCATGGTGTTTTCGTGGCTCGCGCTTCTGGGCTTAATTCATATAGGCGGACTTTGTTGCGAGGTTTTTTGACAGAATTTAACACCCAACTAATCCAACGCGCTACTGTAAAACTTCGGAATATTCGCTATATATAGTTGAAAAAAAAACTATTGGAACCGTTTGGAAATATCAATTGGTCCAAACGGTAATAGTGATTTCCAATTGGGACAATGGTATTCCCAACAGGACCATTTGAAATTTCCAAACGGTTCAAGATGATGTTCTCAATTCTAATTGGGCGAAATGGGTTCACTAACTGGACCAATTGATATTACAAAAATGATATCACTTGAACCAAATGGAAGCTCACTTTCAATTGAAAAATCGAATACCCAACTGAACCGTTTGGTTCAATCGGAACTGCAGTTGGTGAATTAGAAAGACTCGTTCTCAATTATGCTAGGCACTTTCAATGGAAGTGTGCGTGCACAATTAAGTAATCAACAAATTTAAGTGATCAAGCGCTTCGTATTCATTTACTTGCGACTTGTGTAAGTATTATTACGTACAATCAAGATTCAAATAAAGTCAATTAACGTAAGGTGAATTAATTTCAATCGTGTGAGAAAGGACACACATTTTACAGCCGAGATATATGTGCACCGCATGAATGGATGAAAAAAGTTTGCTGGGAGAAAGCGAACATTTATTCAACGTTTTCTGCATAAAGTTCACGAACGACACGGAATCTAGTGGTCATTGCGTCACATTGAGCTGTTGCGCAAGTATAATGTTTAAAGCGTAACGGTCATTTGCTTTCCTGTGCGAAGTTTACTTTTTTTTTCAATCAGCACTCGTTATCTGCCACGACCAGAGTGCACTGAATTTTGCGTTGTCGCGACGAACACCACAGTGCCGGCATTTTTGTTAACAGCTTTAGCCGCATCTCAACAGCATTAGTCTCTTAGCGTCTTTCTTTATGGTTTCCGATAGAAATGCGAAATTATAACGTATTTTGCTGCATTCTGTAATTTACAGAAAACAACGTTACGGACGATGGTAAAACATTATTATGACATCGTTGTTTTGGCCACGGTTGTGACAGTTTCGCACATAGCGCGCAGCTAGTCATGGTTGCTCTCTCACCGTGTGTGTGTGCAGCATGTTGTATCGTGCTCCGTGTTTGCGGGAAGAGCCTTGGTGACAATCAGACAACGGCACCTTGGTGCCATTAAAGGAGCACTAACATCAAATTTACTCAAATGTTTGCGTCAGCGAGTAGCTATAGACCTAAACCCCAACTGAGAGATGAAACACTATCTCTTTTGTTGATATATATTACTGGGATCTGGCACTATGGAAAAACGGCTGGCAATCCCGTCATTTTTAGCGCTGGGAGCACCAGCAGTGGATCTACCTCCCGGTCACCTCCAGATCACGCCACAGCTGACCACTTCTCCACAGAAAAGAGTGATGTCAGGTTCAGCTGCTCCGCAAACATTTCGTCTGCTAGGCGGACACATTCAGTTATACCTTGTCACCTTTATTGCTGTCGTCGACCTACAAAGTGTCGACTCGGGTTCGATACAATAGTCTAGAGCTTGGAATCCCCGCAATTCGCGATGTCGCGAATTATTTTTGCTTCGATCGACTTTTTGCAGAACTGTGATTCCGAAATGGACGCTGTTACGAGCAGCACTGCAGAGGTGCCCGAGGATGCACGCTTCAGCCGTGTTCGCTCATATGTCTCAGTTGCTTTTGGCGTGCAAAGCATTCAGGTATACGCAGAGGAATCAATGCAATATAGCTATCACGAATGAGCATCAGCGGAGAATTATAATACGTTCCCTGCTAGCCAGGTTTTTTTTTTGCACTTCCAGATGGCCCCGCATATCCTGCCTCTCGTGGTTAACACGGTATGACCACTTTTACGTGGACGCAAAGTCTACAGATGAACTAAAATTCAACGATACATGCGTGTTACTTGTTAGCGATGATATCTGATTATACGCTGTTCCACTTTTTATAGCTTGCGGTCGTGTTAGGTTGTAACACATACGTGATATGAAAAAACGCCCTCATTGCGCTTTTTCCGTGCTTCGAACTAGACGACTGACACTCACCTGCAACTCACAACTATTCCCCGACATGCTGACCGACAAGCACACGTTTAATCGTGCTCTTTTCTTTCGCTGTCTTTTTAAAGGTGTTTTTTTATCTTGATAGTTTCACGAAATCAATAAAACCGGTGCGACGAAGATCAGACGCGACGGACAAGTGCGTTTCTGCGCTTCGGCGCCAGTCGGCGTCACGATAAGAACACTCGGATCGTACACGCCATTACTACTAGGACATCGTCACTCAGGATGGTATTTGTGGAATGTATCACACCGAACACGTACCACTGGTGTCGTTGTCGCAGGGCAGTCTATTTTCCGTTTTTTCTCCTTAGCTTTTCTACGCTGTTTGACATGGAAATGAAATAACGTCTACCTGACGGATGCCGTTCAAATTTGGCCCAAAAGACCTACGCATACCAAGCGATTGATGAGCACATCTCGATCTTGAAATTTGATGTCAGTGCTCCTTTAAGATGTCACTTTATTTTTTGGTCGTTTTCATCTGTAGAAAGTGTCACAGGTCAAGACAAGCATCTTCGAGCGGCTTTTTAGTGCTGTGTTGATTGTACCTTGCGCTTATCACTTCGTCAGCATTGATCGAAACTCACTGTGGTTTCTCTGCTCTGATTCTTCCATCGAAGTATTGCTCTTATATATTTCCAGTATTTGTGAACGTTTGTCCCGAGTGTTTGTTTGCTTTATTATAAGCACTGTGCCATTGTATATATTGCTGCAGTATCCGATGAAATGCACGAAGCGCGCTATATCCTGGTTAGCATCGAGCATTATTTGTGTTATGCTTGTGCCTTATGGCGCACATTAGTCTTTGCAGCAAGCGCTAGTAATTATGTGCTAGTGAATTAATTTGACATCCAGTCAGTGTAGTATTGAATGAAAAATAATCGGTAGCCTTTAAGGTTGCATTTCGCGTTTCTATGCGACCACTGCACACAAGACTAAACCCGTTTTTTCGAGTCAGCTTGTCAAGCACCGTAAATGATGGACGGCAAACATTCATAATCGTTACATAGTTTCCTACGGCATTATCTGTGCGAGTGCTTGTCAGAATGGGCAAATTGAGACTGGGCTAAGGGTCATTTTAACGTTGCACTGCTAAACACGCATGGCTTCATGTCACCATTAATATTTGGTAAAGCTATACTTTTGCTGTATTTGCGTATGTTTAATGAGTCATTATTGCCTTGATTTTTTTCAGGTGGTGTACAAGGATGCGCGCAAGCACATTGCTCATCTGAGGATATTTTCGCATTATAACAACACCCGCTGCAAGTGTTCAAATAAATTTTGAGTTTCTCCTCCTTGACTGTGTGAAGTTTGTTAGATCAGCGGGTCCTGAGCCTATCAAAGAACTAACTACGTGGTACGCCATTATGCCATCTGAGATCTGTGGAAGTTCTGGCCAATTTTATGATTATTGGTATTTAACCTGGACATGATTAACCACTAAGGTACCAAGCTTGAACACTTTTACAGGCGAATGTGCTAACTGTGCCATTTGAACCAATTGGCATACGGTCAATTGGATCAATTGGTTAAGTGCTGAGTGTACCACTTGACGCAATTTCAATTCAACCGATTTGTCCCATAGGAATACACTCAACTGGCCCAATTTGTACATATTTAACCACTTGACGCAATTGACGTGCAACCAATCGGTTCAAGTGGCTAAATGATGTATTATTCCCAAATGGTACCAATTGAAAGAAGTGGTAATGTTCGAATTGGTTCCAATTGTTTTTTTTTAACTGGCCAGCACTTGCAAGGCAACAGCTGTCAGCTACGAACAAGGAATGAAGCACCAATTTTAATAAAAACGCAGTAGGTGGATCACCCTGGGCGGCGAGAATCTCCCTAAGCCCCAATTAGGGCTGTGTGGCTAGAATGTAGCCAACCTAACCCAATCACTGGCACCAGCGGCTTGCTGGTTCTTATCCAGAGTTGCCAGCAGGCTTCCCACGAGCAGAAGGCAAAGTTGTGCAACCCACGACCGCATTTACGCTTGTCGTGCATTCGTCTCTTTCGGCAGCTGTATGTCACATGCGGTGTTGTTAGCTCAGCAATAATTAAAAAAAGCAACCATGTGCCTGAGCGAGGAAAGATATGATCCGTAGAGCAATCAATGTACTACATCATGAAAAGCTGCAAGTACACACTATATGCTGCCTTGGTCGAATGTAAAAACATATTTTTGGTGTACAGCTTTCAGCATATTCGTCACGCGAGAAACAACAAGGAAGAAAAGAAGGCATATCCCGTACTGTCTGTTTGTCTTTAACGTTCCCAGTCACACAACAAATATTTCGTTAAAGACATACCAGAGTCTCGCTTCGGAGTTAGACAATGCTAACATAAATGAATTTTCCTTCTAAGTGACTTATCTGTAACGTGGACAACCTTCGGCTGTTCAGTGAATATTCTGGCTGCCATCACGATATAATTTAGGTTACACGCTGAATTGTCTCGGCAATGTACTTCAATATATAATTCGGTATGAAACCATGGGTACTTTCACAGCTCTTTATTACAGCTTGTTTTGCGTGGTAAATGTCCCAAAGCACAAGCTCATGCCAGCTCAGCGGGATAACAAGCCTTCGTTGTGAACTCACCTGGGAGACATCGGACAAAGTTTTTTGCTGCCTCAACATTTTTGTCAGCGACAACAACGGCGACACCCTTTGACGCAAGTATGTGGCATACTGCCTGACCGATGCAACCAGCACCCCCTGTTACCAGGGCCAGCCGTCCCTTCAAAGGCGCGTCTACTGCAGCCATCGTCAACTGTATAAACTTCGCTAAAAATCTTGCACGCTGCCAGCACTTTTTTAAGCAGCCTAACTCGCACCAGGCGATCACTCACGCTTCGAAATCCGTTGCGGTAAATAACTGCTTAGGAGAGGTGGCAGCACTAGTAGACCGGGCAGCTTCAGGGCCCTTCGTGCGTTCGAAAATGCTCCATAGTTGAGGAAAATAAGGGCACTGCCCCGCTTCCCTTCCCCCCCCCCCCCATTCTCCTCCGCATCCGGTGTCTTGTTGCAGGTGTTCAAACGTTACCCAGAGGAACAGTCGCTGTTACACAACATGCTAAACCAGCTGCCCGACCTTTCCAAATAGCGAACGGTCCGCTTAAATCACAACCTTATTACCTGTCAGAAATAAACCAGGTAAGAAATCTTGAATGACTATTTCACACGGGGTAGCCTCAAACTACTTCACATCTGAATGTAAAGACATTTGTCATATTCACTTGTGAACTTTACGTTTATTATTAGTCTCTGGTTTTATTATCATTTATTCTCTCTTTTCTGGAATACTTAGTATCTTTCCTCATCGCTGTTCAGCGGTGCAGGTTGACGGTGTACTCATGCTGAAAAAAAGCTTACGCAAACGGTGCCTTCAACGCCCCCCCCCCCCGCCCCCCCCCCGTCTGAGCTACCTACGAAGCTATTGCTGACGTTCAAGCACGTGTGGGGTGAACATCTGCAGGAGGGTTGTAAAAACCAGAATGTTTAAAACATGGCGTACAAGCTTTCTTTAGCCAGCGTTGAACACGTGACAAGCGACCAAATGAATGTTGCGGATAATACAAAGAGCGAGCCAAACTCGTTGTTGTATTTTGCTTAATAAGGGATGTTTTAGTTGTGAATTTCCAAAGCAACAATTTATCACTGGCAAATCGCCTCCCATCGTAACTCGCCAACTACTCTGAGGTTAGTCCAACCTTAGTAAACAACGTAGGGCCGGTCTTGGGGATCGACATTGGCCTCACGCAGGCCTACGTCGGCCCACGACGTAGGTTCGACTTCGTCGGCCGACAAGCCCGAGTGCGTGCCGCGCGCGGGCTGACAATGGTACGGCATAAGCGTCGATTTACCGATGGCAATAGGTTGGTTTCAAGCATTCCTTGCTCTGCTTTTCATTTTCTGTATTTTGTGCACACGACATTAGCCCAGACCACTTGTAAGACGAAATTAAACGCCTCTAAAGTCTGCACTTGTAAGCAGGTAGGTACGTAACACGCAATAAAAGAAAACGTCAACATAAGCTTCCTTCTTTATATGTTTATTTCTCAGTCGTATAAAGGCACTATATTTTTCATGCAACGTTGTTAGCGTGGAACGATTTTGAGCAGGCCTTGTGCAACCTAAATTTGCATAGCTTGCACGTGACATCGCTGTTGTTGCGGTCCTATGGCGGCGGCCATCTTTATAAACCACCGCTTATACCAGCCGTGTGCGCGAGCCGTACGATTTCAGTTTTCAGTACGAAGGAGCCGCACTGCCGCTGTCGCTATCTACTTCGCGATCACTTTTTTTTGTGCATCATGCCACCGGTTGCACAAGGCAGCCGTTAAATGCGGCGTACTACAGAGAGTTGTTATCAGAAGCACGTTCTCGCTACTAGGAGAAGCTGCCCTTGCGCAACGCAGTGGCGCAAAGGCAGCTTTTATATTGTAATTTGCTCATTCATTGTAATCGGTGTGTATGCTCATATTGTTCCATTGCTCAAAAACTTACGACCTGGATGTACGACCCACCCTTATGCATTGCCTTCGGGCCCTTAAGGTTCAATAATTGAAATGAAATGAAATGAAATCCGTAAACACTTCGACCCGGAACAAACACTGCTTCAAATCTCTCTGCCATCGCAGAAGTGTCGCACGGTGACATCGTGAACTGTTTAGTTTTCAGACAATTTTGTAACTTCGGCGAATTGAAGGCTATCAAATCAGTGGAAGCGCACTACTTCACCAGTGGCTGAAAAAAATACTGTCATGACCGAAGAGTGATTATCGTTGCGGAGGTAAGTTTAATGGTTCATTAAATCTATAAATACGCCAGCCCCAAGTTCTCAAATCGCGATAGATGAATGCTGCATAATCAACAAATGCTGATGTTTGCACTCAGTTCTCACGCCGAGACAACGCTCGATGTCATGAGGTCGTCCTCATATAATACAATCGTCCTCGCAGAGTTCTCATTGACCATGGTGCTTACTGAAGACAAGACAAGCTGGTTTAACCCGGAAATGTCTTTTCGAGTACTTTCTCAGGACAAAAATTTATCCTGAACAGTAATTTTAAAGAAGTTTCGAAGGGGACAAAAGAAATTGCACTAGCACCGGTTGAAATGTCTTTTAGAGTGCTTTCTGAAGACAACAATTAGTCCGGAAAAAGTCCTGTCAAGGACCCTTTGGGGGTGACAAAGCAATGCGCTGGGCACCTAGATATAATTCAAGACCGTTGCACACCAAGTCATGCATTTCCTATGTGAAAACTTTCTCCACACGTTGGTTTCACACAGTCATAAAGCTATTGTATATTTTCACCTCGTTTGCTTCTGTTTTCGCAGAAAATTCCTAAATTACGCGTTCCGCTTAATGAGACATGTGTAAATAATTGGCTTAGGTATCGAACCTCGTATTGCAAAATGTCCGGTTGAAACAGTGTGTTCCTAAATGTCACAGCCTTGAATTAGTCCTTATCCACCACTCCAGCGCGTAATAAAAACTAGCTGCAGGCAACCATTTACCATGCAGTAGGGTGGCTAGAAAGAGGAGGTGTGCTGAGCGTGGCGCCTTTCCCTTGCCAGAGAGGGTCCCTCTGCGCGCCGATGCCGCCAGGGGCAATGCTTGGGATAGCCGCCGAACCGAGTTCGGTTCGGACTGTCACGGTGGATAGGCGTGTTTTTTGGGCGCTCCCGATCGACTGCGCAAATAACTGGTTTTGCATGTTTTAAGCTTGTCTTTATAATTATATGGCAGCAGTTAAAATCTCAGTAGCACTTATTTTATTGTACGGCTTTTTCGGGGGTCAGTCACTAGATATTTCTTAGTTTAGGCATGTGTGTGTGTGTGATTGGTTTTTGGTTTTTTGTTGTTGTTTTTCTTTTGCCAGCCCTTGGGGGAGGTGCACGTACATTAAACACGCAAATTTTTGTAAATCTTAGACTTTCTCTTTTTTCGTAGGGCAGGGCTCGAGTTTTGTAATTATCAAGTGAGACAAGTCATAGGAACAATTGGTGTTAGAAAGACATGGCTAAAAAGACTTTAAAGTGTTCAGGATGCGGGGTGGCTTTGAAAGTGCACCCAAGTGTAGAAGCAGAGAATGGAGAAGAGGCTGACGCGAAGTGTAGGCAATGTGAGGCCAAGGAAAGAATGGAGAAAATGATGGTTGCCCAGAGTGAACTGCTGATGAGAATCACCGAGCTCGACACTGCGTTGGTCACATAGCAAAAGAAAATGAGGGCAATGGGAGAAAGGCTGAAGTCCGCTGAGGAAGCACTAGCCAAGGTGAACAGAGGAGCGGCCTACGGAGAGAACAGTAGGAAACTGGCAACCAGAACAGCGGAGAAGACAGAGCAAGGAAGTTTGGAAAAAAACAGGTTCAACCAGTTCGATTGTCGCAAGGCCCAGCTTCAGCGAAGAAGTGGAAGGGGTGAGAGGGGACAAAGCAGCCGGCGTCACAGGTGCAAATAACCTCAGGTGCAGGACGCTCCAGCTGAAAAGTCACAGCTTGTGAAAAAATCGATGCACAGAAGCCATTAAAAAGAGGGTAAGAGGTGACAAGAGGGTTGCAGTAGAGGCGTTCCCAAGACGCAAGCTGGAAGCAGTCATGAAGCAAGCGAGCGCAAAACTTAAAACTACAGCTGATATACAAAACTTCGTGATAACATCAGGCAGTTTAAACGATGTCCTAAATGAAGATACAGCAGGACTAGCAACCACACTGGCAAAAGGGGTGAATGACATGCACACCACTTCTCCTCAGGTACAGGTAGTGATATGCACGATACCGGAGGTATTGGTGCGTGACAGCAACCTGCAAAGAGCGGTTGTCAACGCAAACCAAGAGATATGGCGGTTGAGTCGAGAGAAAAGCTTTGAGGTGGTGGAAATAAACAAAGAGGTGCATTGGTGGGGGGTTTTCAAAAAGACAGAATTCACTTCGATGGCGGCTAGGTCATGAGGTGGGTTGGGGACTTGCAGGACGCGCAGTAGCTTTTTTGGGCGGCACGCGAGACTTTCGGGGTGCAGGATAGTTAGTAACGAGGAAAACAACCAGGGAGACTCTTTGACAGATGGTATTGACAGATACCTTTCCAAAGTGGCACCAGTATCTAAGATAGGTAAAGTGCGGGTCAGAAAAGACGTAGCCATGAGCGCCGAGCCTATTCAGAGATGGGGTATATTGACATGCAGGGTGGAAGGAACAGACCGAAGTGGGAAGAGATAGAAGAACAGGTAAGACAGGAGAGGCCGAAAGGTATACGCTTTTCTAGAAACACATCTTAGAGACATGGAACGACCTCCTAACAATCCGGACTGCGCGTGGGAATATTGTAATAGAACAGAAGGCAGCAGAAAGGGGGGTGGTATTGGGGCATTCATTCATAACAGTACAGACTGGCAAAGGGTCAAGCAGGAGTGCAAGGAACATTTATGGCTAAAAGGAAAAGTGGCAGGGCAAATGACACTCATTGGTTTCGTGTACTTGTAGACGGGAGCAAAGGCCAGAGAGGAAAACCAGGCGATGGTAGAGTGTATATCACAGGACATTCCGGAGTTCGGAGGAGAGTGCGAGATAATAATTCTAGGGGATTTGAATGCACACATGGAAGATATAGATGGGTATACTGCCCCGACAGTCAAAATGATCATGGATAAGTGTGAAATGCTTGGTTTGATCATTTGCGACAGTACCGAGAAGTGTCAAGGGCGAATAACATAGGAGGTACGAAGGCTGCAGTCAACGATAAATTACACAATGATGTCACATAGGATGTATAATAAGCTCAGGGGATTGCACATAGATGAAGGTGGCTCCAGAAGTCTGGCTAGTGACCACAAACACATCAAGATAAGTTTTGGAAGAGCAGTGAAAGTGGGAAGGAGACAAGATGAGCAACTACAGGGAAATTTTTATTCAGAAAGGCAAATCGAAATCGCCACAAAACAAATTGAGGAAGCAATAATTGATGATAATGAAACAGTGTGGACATACACGAATCTAATTAGACTGAGCTAGAGCTTGTTCAGGCACGTGACAAGTCACCCTGGAAAAGAAGACACAAACCCAAAAGTTGGTGGGATGAGGAAGTTAAGAGAGCCATAGCAAAACGTCAGAAAGCCTCTAGGAAACACAGACATGCTAAGCAGCGGGGTGAACCAACATATGATGTTGAAAGAAATTGGGAAATCTTTTTAAGTTGTAGAAGGAATGCATCTCTTCTGATCAAAGAAAAGATTAGAAGAAAGAGAGCTCAGTGGCTGGCAGAAGTACATAAAAAAGATAAAAAAGTAGCTGCAAACTTAAGAAACCATCTACACTCCCTATGAAATGAGACGAGCCTAGAGCAGAGGTTTATAACTACAGCTCAAGATGCTAGGCTAGAAGGGGACGAAGCTATTGAATATATAAGAACAAGGGTGACAGAAAAATTCTAACAAAAAAGTGCTTTATGCACCACATTGGACAAAGATGAATCAAGTGGCGCAATGGCTCCGTTTTCACAACTAGAGTGGGGAAGGGCTGAAAAAAGCGTTCCTAGTAGTACATCAACAGGCCCAGATGGCATCCCAATTATGCTGATAAAGACACTAGGTCCAATGTCTAAACAGTCTTTAAGAGAGAAAGTGAGCAAAATATTAATCGATGGTGAAGTTCCCAATGGATGGAAACTTAGCACGGTATAAGCATTATCTCTAAAGGTAAGGGGGACAAGGGTGACATAAACACCTACCGTTCTACAACAATGACATCAGTGGTCTACAGGCTGGCGAGGCAGATTTTAAAGAAAAGACTGCAGGCATAGATAGAGGATGAGGGGGTGCTGAGGGAACTGCAGAATGGGTTTCGGAAACACAGGAGGTTGGAAGACAATCTGTTTTCACTGACACAGTGCATCAAAATAACAGAAAAGGAACACAGGCCCCTGTGGCTAGCATTTTTGGATATGAAGGGAGCGTACGATAGCGTGGTTCAAGAGGAATTGTGGGGAATACTGGATACACTAGGCGTGGGAGATCTAGTCGCTAATCTTTTAAAGGATATCTATAAAGGTATAAAGTGGGAAAAACAAGTATCCAAGCCTGCAGAGGTAAAACGGGGGCTTAGGCAGGGGTGTCCCCTGTCACCCTTATTGTTCATGATGTACCTACAAGGAACAAAGGCCAAATTAGAGGGAAGTGGACTGGGCTTCAACCTTTCTTTCGTCAAACAAGGAAACCTCATTGAGCAGGCACTACCAGCATTGATGTACGCGGATGATATATTGATAATGGCCGACAACAAGGAAGATTTGCAGAAATTGGCGGACATCTGCGGTAATGAGGGATAGGTTAGATTTCAGATTTAGTAAGAAAAATCAGCAGTCATGATTTTTAATGACAATGAAGGTAGTGAGCATAAAATACAGGAGGTCACGCTAGAGATAACAGATAAATACAATTATCTGGGTGTATGCAAAAGCAATGGGGCCGAGTACCTAAGGGAACACGAAATATACGTGACGACAAAAGGTAACAAGAATGCAGCCGTAATGAAAAACAGGGCACTGTGGAATTACAATAGGTATGATGTTGTGAGAGGAATATGGAAAGGGGTCATGGTTCCTGGTCTGACGTTCGGCAATGTGGTCTTGTGCATGAGATCAGAAGTTCAAGCAAGATTAGAAATTAAGCAACGTGGAATAGGTAGGCTTGCCTTAGGAGCTCACGGCAATACACCAAATCAGGGAGTACAAGGTGATATGGGATGGACATCATTTGAGGGCAGGGAAGCTAGCAGCAAGATAAAATTTGAGAAGCGATTGAGAGAAATGGGGGAGGAGCGTTGGGCTAGGAAGGTATTCAGCTACTTGTACATAAAGGATGTCTATACAAAATGGCGGAAGCGAACCATGAAATTGACTGCTAAATACTTGGAAAACAGCAGGGAGCCAAACCAAAAAGAATTATCGGTTAAGAAGAAGGAAGCCGAGACCGATATGTGGAGAATTGGGATGATTAAGAAGTCCGCACTAGAGATCTATCAAACTTTTAAGCGGGAAATTGCCAAGGAAAGGATTTATGATAATACTCGGGGTAGTTCTGTTCTGTTTGAGGCCAAGACGGGAGTATTGCGAACCAAGACATATCGGGCCAAATACGAAGGGGTAGACACGGTATGCAGTGCGTGTGGAGAGGAAGAAGCTGGCGAACACTTGATAACGAGTGAAAATTAAACCCTCCACTGCAAAGTATGAATCCTCAACCTCACTATTTAGAGGGGAAAATCTAGGTTTTGGTTCATTAAGTATTACGGCTTGGTGGCGCTAGCCACCACCCAATCTAAAGGGTACAGCCATATCCATCCATCCATCCATCCATCCATCCATCCATCCATCCATCCATCCATTCATCCATCCATCCATCCATCCATCCATCCATCCATCCATCCATCCATCCATCCATCCATCCATCCGTCCGTCCATCCGTCCGTCCGTCCACCAGCCATCACTGATTACCCGAAGAAAGCGTAGCGCTCGGCAACGCGGTTGTTCTACGCGGATCGTGGATTTTTGAGCTGCGAAGATAATGCCCCACAAAACGAAGAAAAAAACCGAACGTTCCTTTGTTCCTGGCTGCAACTCGGGGTACAGGTCTCGAAAGAAAAGACATCGCTGTATCGTGCACCGGCGTGCAAAGAGCATTTTGAGAAGTGTGTTCGTGGGATCCCGAGAGCTGACAGGCAGTTGCAAGAGAACTCAGCAGTTTGCGAGAAACATTTTGACGCATGGTACGCAGTTCATCGTAAACTTATAAATTTCGTGTAATAGCCGTTATTGTGCACAAAATAAAAACACCATAACTGAACTCTGCCTTTCTATCAACCTTTGCGTTTTGCAAGTGTTCGCCGCGTTAATTTTCCCGGCAAGCGCATCATTCCGAATTTTGTGTGACGTATCTGTTTCATACGGCAGGTTCATACAGCGATATTTTGAGCATATTATAAATGGGAGAGTTGCAGTTCCAGCGCTTGCAAAATACGCGGTGCCGACCATTTTCCCGAACCTGCCGACCTACTTGAGCAAGGCACTGCCGAAGGAAGGCAAAAGGCGAAGTACAGCTGTGGAAGCCACCGTTCCAACCAATAAAAGGAGTGGGATACCTGAACGTTTGCAAACAAGCCTGCAGGTAGAAGTAACAACGGACACTTGTGATGCAGAAACGTCGACCAGTTAACGTTTCTTCAAATCCTTGCACACGGCGCTTTGCTGCCCCACCGCCCTATGGTCTTTGCAAACTCTGAAAGATCCCAGTGTTCTCGCGTACCAAACAGCTGATTCCGTCAGTGATGCAACTCCTTCTCTTGTTTACAGCAAGATAGTCGTATTTCAAAGAGAAGAAGGCAAGTCACTTCCGCGTTGGAGCATTTTTCTAGTGGGACTTCTGCACAAGAGATTTGATTTTAAATCAGCACAAGAATCTCAGGACCTTTTAGCATATGCAGAGAGCCTCGCAACATGCTAGGGGATTAAAAAAGTATGCGAATTTGATGTAGTACAGCTAGGCAACGAGACTAGAACATCTCAACACCGGTTGTTTTCCACTGGTTGCAATGGGTCCTTGCCATTTTCACAACAAGGTATATTTGCCTCTTGACCCATATTGTACTAAGTGGTGTTTTACAAGTAAGCATTCTCAAATGTCTAAGTCGTTGTTTTTATCGGCACACATTTCTTATAATTTCAGGTGTCCCTATTCATCCCATTCAGCAGATCTCTCCGTGTAGGAGCACCAGAAACACTATTGTGGCTCGCCTACTACATTTGAAAAAAAAAGGCTCGGCTTCCACTAGCAAGAACTGCTGCCCAGCGATTGAAATTTGCTGCACGTACATTCAGAAAGAAAAACAAGAGACTTGCCTCTCTTCACGAAGTCCTAGAAAGGCTTTAACTGGTATCTTTAACAGGCATCTACACTTGAGCACAAGGTATCCCCATCACTGTCCACATTAGCTCGGGAACCATTTATAGTGCACGGATTGATAAACGCGTTTGTACACTATTTTGCAGCTGAATGGGCTCTTAAGGAAGCAACAAGCTGCTATGCGAGCCTGTTTTGATACTGCAAAGCGAAAGTCTTTGTGGGGATACCGCTATAACAGATAATGGCCTCTAGAGTGCACGATACTAGGAATGAAAAGCTCCCGACTTTATGAACACCCCCGGCCCACAGAATTCTTGTCCTTCCTAGGCGTGCTTGCCTGCTGAAGTATATTAAGGTATGTGGTTGCATATTTCGCTTCTTTGAAAACAGGCTGATTCGTCATATCTCGCTTACATGTATAAAGCTTCATTGGGCTTCAATGACAAGATTTTGCAGTCAGTAAAGGTAAAAGCTGAAGAAATTGACGAAATGCAAAGGCACGGTGGCCTAGTAGTAAATGAAATAACACTTTCTATTCATCTTGACATGAGGTCTTCCATTCGCATTGAAGGATTTGTTGATTCGGGGAATTACACTGATGGCTGCGACAAGCAGACAAAAGCAGGCCACGCTCTGGTTGTCATGTTCCAGCCGTTTATTGAAAGATGGACTCAAGTTATAGGTATGTATAGTGTTCACTGAACTCTCAGTGTAAACTAGTTCACTTATTTGCTTCTATATTTTTGTTCTTTTTTTCAGGTGTATTTGCGTTACAGGAAATGTCAAATCCAGGGTGCTTGCGAGAATTCCTTTGGGAGCAACAATCCTATGTGAAAAAACAGGTCATTATGTAGACAACATCTGCTCGGACGGCGCAGCTTGGAACCGCTCCACGTGGAATGCTTTTGATATACGTGGCAATTTCAAAAATGTGTGGTCCAAGCTCATTCACCCTTGTGACACGAGCAGGTTCCTTCACTTCGTGTCGAATTTTCCGCACCTCATTAAATGTGTGCGAAATTCAATGATAAAAACAGTCTTCAACGCTCAAAATTGAAGGGAACGCTTCTTCTATATTACCTCAATAATCTGAAAAGTATTAACAAGACATGCCCATTGCATAATTTTCGTGTTTGCATAATATTCTCATTTGTAAAATTTTTCAGCCTCACTGGAAGCACGTGTCTACAATGTGGAAGACAGACAGCAACAGTGTCACTTTAAAGGTCGCACCAAAGCTTACGAAAGCCCAATTGTTCCCAAATGGGTCTAAAAAGATGAGGCTTTCCAAGTTTTTAGTGCTGAAGTTGTACATGGCATATATATGCATAAAGAAAAAATCGAAAGTCAGTCAGAAAAAATCGAAATACAAATTTGGAACCAACAAGGAGATTGATCAATGTTATGGCCGGCTTTATCGATGCCATGACGTCCAAATTTCCAGCTGAAGCTCTAAGGTAGGACTAAGATAAATATCACACTCATATGTGTCGTAAAGGAATTCTAACAGAATGATTCATGTTAACAATCCAGACCAGGCACTGCGAAAGAGGCCACTCTCGACCAGATGTTGCAAATTTTGGATTCATGGAAGGATCACTCTAATGGACTTAGCTTCCTCAGCAAGAACATCTCAGTGCGTCTGCATGTAACGCTTCAAACAACCTAAGACTGGCTGAGGTATCTCGCACAAAAAGTGTGGTTGAAGTATCTTCTGACTGCCCACCTCAGCCAAGATTGTCTTGAGCGAACTTTTGGTATATTTAGACAGGCGGGGGGGGCAATGACCCCCCTACATCCGCTTAGTTTGTCGTAGTAATGAGGTATTTTAAGTTTTATTTTTCTTCGACTTGATCTTCGTTTTTGTCACATTATACATATTCAATGCGTAAAACACCAAACTGCCTACATTTAACTGTTCGCATTACTAACTGCTGCTTGTATGCTTCTAGGTTCATCAGTTTTTGCAGCCTGGCAAAAAGTCCAAAAGGCGCTAACGTTTCTGGTGGTGTGGTGGATTCACTACTGTGTGTGGAGCAGCTGCTCCCTGAAAGCAACGAAAGTACTAATGCTGAAGCCAACACAGATGTCCCTTCGTATGCTGTGGAAATATCCTTGGACCACGTTTCCTACGTCGCCGAAAGAAGTGATGCCCGCATTGTTTATTACATCGCGGGCTATGTGACAAGGAAGCGGATTCTTTCAATAACTTGTGACCAATGCAAAGCAGCTTGCTTGATCGCCAAAAAAAATGTGACCTCAAGTCTGGTGGCAGATGCCTGTTTGCAGTGGGACCTCGGCGGACTCCTCTATCCATCAGGCGCACTGTACGACCTCATTCAGTCGCTTGAGAACAAGCTCACTCACTTTTTAGGCACAGCTCGCCTCCATGCCCATTATGTTGCAGACATGTGGCAGAAGATTGGGCAAACTCCACGGGTTGGCTGCAGGGACCACTTCATTGCGCTGACTCGATCTGTTGTGCGTTTTTATTGTCTTACTTGAGTGCATTTCTTATTAAAAAAGTCAACTAAAAGTATGGAGAAGAGAAAGCGAAGCGGCCTCAGCCCTGTGTTTTGTAGAGAAGTTTTTATTGCAAAGTTCGAATAGACTTCCTCTGTGTACGAATGTGTTTTTAACTAATACTTTTCTTCTTTCTGCCAATGAAACATTCACGCAACGGTCTGACCAGCGGCTAGTGAATAGTAATGGGTCCAAGTTTGATGACAGGCAAGTTTTTAACAACACGAATGTTTGCAACAAGTCGCAGTGATGCATAATTGCACTTGTTAAAAGGGCATGACAAGCAAAAAAACTGTTTGAGCGCGCGAAATTCCGCGGGCGGTATTACTCTACAGTGAATGCAGTGCTACTTGGTAAGAAGTCTGCTACCCAGATATAGCACACGATAACTCTTCTTTAAAGGAGGACAGGAAGTCTACCTTCATTAGTTAACTCACTTAGGGGAAAAAGAGACGATTAGGCCTGGAAAGTGTTGCACGCAAAAAATAGCGCGAGCCACGTTCGTCGGACGCAAGCAGGACTGCACTACACGTCGCCTGCACAACGCCATGCGACCCTGCATACGCGCCCCTTGCGGCATCGGCGCAACTTGCAGACCGGTTCCCGCGGCCGCTTTTCATACCTCCCGATTCTAGCCACCCTACATGTGGCACCATTCTGGATAGTCAAGTAGCCAAGCCACTCCAAGCCAACTTACTCTTAAAATGGGGTCTGTCAAGAAAGGTGCAGTGTACTATCGTGTACTAGAATATAGTACACTGATTGATATGTGGGGTTTAACGTTCTAAAACCACCATATGATTATGAGAGATGCCATATGATTATGAGAGAATCCCGGCTGCGGAAATTTCGACCACCTGGGTTTCTTTCGCGTGCACTCAAATCTGAGCACATGGGCCAACACCATTTCCGCTTCCATCGGAAATGCAGCCGCCACAGCCGGGATTCAAACCCACGACCTGCAGGTCAGCAGCCGAGTACCTTAGCCACTAGACCACCGTGGCCGGGATGGAATATAGTACACTCTAAGTGCACTGCTGTTGGTTCGTGTGCTTTGTTGTTTGTGTGCATGGTTAAAAGTCAGATATGTGTGAGAGTGTAAGTCGTAGGTGACGGCGGAGGTAAATTGCCGTGTTGATGGGCGCACTGGGCTGCTCAACGTTCAAACTGATCATGGTTGTATTGTCACTAGCCGAATGCAGTGAGGTGTGGTTCGAAGCAGCTTGGAACACCAGCCAATCGCGATCAATTGTGCTTGGAAGCAGCCTGGTCCCAACTTGAAAGGATCGACGTCTGCATCTGACACATGGCCCGACCTCGGGCCAGTCAAGTCAACGCCCGTGTCGAGTGTACTGGTAGGCTGTCATAGCGGAGCCTCTAACACCAATGAGTGCATTGGGCACGATACGCGTGGTGATGAAGACACCGTGTCAAACTTTCGAGGAAGATGACAAACGTGGTTGAATAGGCTGTGTTGACTGCCTTGAGAGTGTTTTTTTATTTTTTCAGACTATATGCGGACTCGAATGCCTGACAAAGCTGTCAGTTGTGAATAATTACTGTTAAATAAATAAATTTCAGTCATCAAGCTTTGTTTGTTTTACTGTAATAGTCCAGCACTGTCACCTCTCAGTTGATTGATACAGTATATACAAACGAGACCTCGCAGGTGTTTTTCTTTTGATGTATGGAAACAACATGAAAAGATGTAAATCCTGAGTAGTATCACTACCCACGGTAACGAACCGACCATGCAATCGTTGTTATGAAAAGATACTGAAAATGTCTGGAAGTGTTGTTTTGAGGATGTACTAAGGTTGTTATGTGCATGGACAAGGGGACGGGATTAGTGCCATTCTAGTACCATAAGAGGACACTCTGAGAGCGTCATATTGTCCTCACGGAGGCATACTGAGGACGTCCTGAGGTCGTGTTTGTGTTGTCTGGGCGAAAGCACAGCGAGGTGCTCGCGCAGCGGCGCGTTTTTCGATTGCGCCTCTTTCGGTGTTCGAAAGAAGCTTGTACTAGTGGGCTGCTTTATTCTTCAGCAACAGTCGCTACGATTAACACAGCCTACAATTGCGCATATCAGCATTGCGGAGGAAAAAACTCGGAGGTGCAACGAGACGCGGCTGAAGAAGGCCTGACCGCGGTTCATAAAAATAACCGACTCGCTCCGAGCAGTAACTTCGAGTAACGTAGGTGGATGGATAGATGGATGGATTGATATGGCTGTACCCTATAAATCGGGCAGCGGCTAACGCCACCTAGCCGTAATACTTAGTGAACCAAAAACTAGATTTATCTTTTTTTTCTGTAGAAAGTGGAAGTGAGGAGTGTTACTTTGCGGTGAAAGGTTTAATTTTCACTCGTGCCTTCACTTTAGCCACCAATCAGATAACCTCCTTCTGGGAAATTCTACCCGCTTAAAATCTATTTTGCCCTCCCTGTCCCCAAAAACCCCGGTGCTTTGAAGAACTCTGCGCCATCAACCTGAACTACAGGGTGAAGCCCTTTACAAAACATTATCAAGTGTTCGACAGTTTCGTCCTCTTCTCCACGTGTAGGCATACCGTGTCTACCCCTTCGTATTTGGCTTGATATGTCTTCGTTCGCAATACTCCCGTCCTGGCCTCAAACAGTAAAGAACTATCCCGAGTATTATCATATATTCTTTGCTTTGGCCTCTAATCCTTGTAGGTACATCATGAATAACAAGGGAGATGGAGGACACCCCTGCCTAAGCCCCCGTTTTACCTCTTACCTTTGTGGGCTTGGATACCTGTTTTCCCACTTTATAACTACTTTGTTGTTTCTACGGATATCCTTTAAAAATTAGCCACTCCATTCTCCACACTTAATGTGTCCAGTATTCCCCCCAAGTCCTCTTGAACAACGCTATCGTACGCTGTCTTGATATCCAACAATTCTAGCCTCAGGGGCTTGTGTTCTTTTTCTGCTATTTCGATGCACTGCGTCAGTGAGAACACATTGTCTTCCAGCTCCTGTGTTTCCGAAACATATTCTGCAGTTCCCCCAGCACCCGCTCATCCTCTTCTATGCCTGCAGTCTTTCCTTTATAATGTGCATCGCCAGCCTGTAGACCACTGATGTCACTGTTAGAGGACGGTTAATGTTTATGTCAGCTTTGTCCCCCTTTCCTTTATAGGTCCTGCTCAACCTGCTAAGTTTCCGTCCATCGGAGACTTCACAATCGATTATTATTTTGCTCACTGCCTCTCTCAAAGCATGGTTATTCTTCGGACCTAATGGCTTCGTCAGCATAGTTGGAATACCATCTGGGCCTTTTGATGTACTACTAAGAACCGTATTCTCAGCCCGTTCCCACCATCGTTGTGAAAATGGAGCCGTTGCGCCACTTGACTCATCCTTGTCTATTGCGGTGTATAAAGCACTTCTTTGTTGAAATTTTTCTGTCACCCTTGTTCTTATATATTCCGTAGCCTCGTCTCCTTCTAGCCTAGCACCTTGAGGTGTAGTTATAAACCTCTGCTCTAGGCTCGCCTCATTTCTTAGGCAGCTTAGGTGGTTCCAAAATTTCGTAGCTGCCTTCCTATCTTTTTTATGTACTTTTGCCAGCCACTGAGCTCCGTTTCTTCTAATTTTTTCATCTATTAGAAGGGATGCATTCTTTCTACTGCTTAGAGAGATTTCTCATTTTCTTTCAACATCATCTGTCGGTTCACCCCGCTGCTTAGCATGTCTGTGTTCCCTAGAGGCTTCCTGACGTTTTGATATGGCTCTTAACTTCCTCATCCTACCAACTTTTGGGTTTGTGCCTTCCTTTTTGGGGAGACTTGTCACGCGTCTTAGCAAGCTCTAGCTCAAACAGTCAAATTAGATTCGTGTATGTCCACACTGTTTTATTATCCACCGTGATTACTTTCTCAATTTGTTTAGTGGCTATTTCAATTTGCCTTTCCGGATAAAAATTTTCCTGTAGTTGCTCATCTTTGCACGCAAGCAAATGGCACGAGGCAGCTCAACCCACAAAGAAGCTGCTGAGAAAATCCGGCGAAGACGACGTCGCCGTCGAAGGTCTTCACGTTGGACAGCGCCAACTTCAGGCAATAAGTCGACGTATCAGGAAAGATCGCCAGCTGCAGTTTCAGGCAAGGCAAACACAGACGTTGGAAAAGAGCAAAGGGGCAGGCAAGTCTCTACAGAAGGGTCGCCTCTACTTACGCGTACACAATGCTCAGAAGAGCCGCAGCAAAAGCCGTCTTCTTCAGAGCAAGCTGCTGCAATGGAGGACTTGTGGAACACAGATCAGCAAGTGATAGCTCTTTTGCGACCCTTAATTAACGCCATTCGCTTGTTGTTAAGCAACATGCACACACCGTCAGCAAGAAGTGCATTGCAATTACTGGACGCTTTGAGTCCAGTACTCGCAGTGCTTGAGTAAATAATGGCTCATCAGCCACTGTCTTTCAGAGAAGAAGTCCGAAAGGCAGCGATTATTCAATGGAATGCCCGGGGACTGAGGTCACGCATCGCCGATTTCCGTCGCTTCGTGTAAACCAATCATTTCCTCATCATTGTCATGTGCGAGCCAAATTTACAGAAAGAAATCAGACTTCCTGATTATAATTCATTCATGTCGTCTACAACTGCGGACGATAGCAAAGTTCTGATGTTTATTCGCCGCGACCTCACCTACACCCATCATCCAGTGTCACTCCATGATGACAATCAATATATAAGTGTAACAGTGAAAAGGAGACTTGCCATCACGGTTGTGGGTGCCTACCTCTCTCCGTCACGCCGTTGCAACCATACAAGACTACAAGGTATCCTGTCAGCAAGTTCTCACCCATGCATTATAATTGGCGACTTCAACGCCCATCATACAATCTGGGGAAGTTCGAAGACCAATGTTAAAGAGAGAAAATTGGTGTCCTTCGCCTCCGACAACCAACTTTTCTTGCTAAATGATGGCAGTCCAACGTTCCTACGTGGTTCAAGGTATAGCAGCTGCCTTGACCTGGCCTTTGTCTCACGAGGCCTCGTCAGGCATGCTGAGTGGTTTCCAGACATAGAAACGCATCGAAGTGACCACATTCCCACTTACGTCAAAATCGAAGGATTGTCCCATGCTAAGGTACGCGATAGTGTTCAGAGAGTGGACTGGTTGAAATTCCAGTCTCGCATGGAAGAGAAATGTAAAGCAAACATATCCCTCGACATAGAGGAGATAATTAAAAGCACAATGCACCATACTACGTGTACCCTCACCAGCTCTCCCAAAGTAACGGAATTTGACATCAAGCTAGAACGACTTCTAACAATCCGACGGCGTGCTGAACAAAGATACCGACGCACGGAGGCAATAGAAGACTTACGGATTGCTCGACGTATACAAAAGTAGATTCAGCGCCGGATAATTAAACTCAAGTCACAACGTTGGACTGTTTTTTATGAGTCACTTGACCCACGAAAACCTTTATCCCAATTGTGGAAGACGGTACGAGGTCTCCGCACAAAACCCCCTCAGTGGTCACCATTCAGGGCTCTCGCACTTTCTGAACACAGACGCGGCATTTACGTGGCAGAAGACTTCTGTGCCAGAGCATCTGGGCCACTCGCATTGCCCAATAGCCTATTGCCATCGACTAACTGTCTACAAACACTGGATTCCCACATGATTATGCCTTTTTTAATCGGGGAGCTCAGAGCAGCTCTAGCTTTGTGTGGACGCACGTCGGCACCAGGGCCCGATAGAATTTCTTATAGGGCCTTGTGTCATCTGGGTGAACGCGCGAGAATCCTCCTTTTGGAGTTGTACAAGAAATCCTGGCAAGATGGAACGCTCCCGACAAGCTGGAAGACAAGTCGCCTAAATCCACTTCTGAAACCAGGCAAGTCACCGTTGGAGCTCTCCTCTTATCGTCCAATCGCATTGGCTAGTTGTGTAGGCAAAGTTATGGAGAGGATGATCTCGGGACGCCTAGAGTGGTTTTTGGAGTGTAACAACATCTACCCAGATGCCATGGCAGGTTTTCGGCGTGGTCGAGCATCGATTGACAACGTAGTCGACTTGGTCACTTACGTCCAACACGAGAAAGGCCGTAAGCGTCTCTGCGCATCTTAGTTCCTAGACGTTAAACGGGCGTATGACAACGTTACGCATGAAGCTGTTCTCACCGCTCTCGAAGATATAGAGTAGGTGGTTGGATGTATCGCTGGATACGTAGTTATTTGTCAATGCGATCCTTCTTTGTCAGCACTGAAGACGGTCCAACCTCTCCACATTACAGCCAACGTGTCGTCCCCCAGGGTGGCGTACTCAGCCCTGTGCTGTTCAATCTTACGGTAATTGCTCTCACTGAGCATCTGCCAAGCACGGTCAGGCTATCAATGTACGCAGATGATATCTGCGTTTGGGCATCGGCTGTAACACGCCTGCAGTTACGAGGGAGAATTCAAAAAGCTGCCACTGAAACATTACGCTACCTAAGAAATCGAGGCTTGGAATTTTCTTCCGAGAAATGCGCCCTTGTAGCTTTTACACGAAAGCCTATGGACAAGTAAACTATAAGCATCAATGGTCAAACTGTACCATACGTTTGACCGCACAAGTTTTTGGGCGTCATAATTGACAGGAATCTATCATGGAGCGATCACGTTTCGTACATGAATAAACGGTTAATGGACATCTGTAACATACTGAAGTTCTTCGCAGGGAAGACTTGGGGAATGTCTCCCAGCGCAATGCTACAGCTGTACAGAGTATTTTTTCTCGGTTTTCTGCGGTACAGTTTACCGGCATTGACCAATGCAAGCAAAACAAGCCTTCTAACGCTACAGAGTGTTCAGTGCCAGGCACTCCGGATTTGCCTCTGCTTGCCTCGTAGTGCGTCGACAATGGCTACTATAGCTATCGCCGGTGACCACCTCATCACGACACATACCGACGTTGAGGCACTCAGGACACATATAAGGCATATTGCTCGGACACCCAGCCACCACCTAGCCTCTTTACCAGCAGACATACCACGTTCGTCATTTTGCCAAACGGTCACCACATATCGCGATTCTTTGCCAACATGCTTCACCCCCGCCGCCAGGCCTTCGACTCCTCCCTGGTGCCTGACTCAGGCTAACATCAGGCTAACTATACCTGGCATCCAGAAAAAAGCAGATATGTCGTCACCTGCTCTTAAACCGCTTGCTCAGCTCTTGTTATACGAGACGTATCAAGGCTGTATACACGTATACACCGACGGCTCTGTTTTACAGAAGAGTTCAACGGCATCATTTGTTATACCGATAAAAGACACAAGAAAATTCAAGACCTCCCACCTTACAACATCAACGGGAGCAGAGCTCACAGCTCTTCGTGCCGCATTGCAATGCATCAACAACCAACAGCCACAAAAATGGACAATTTTCAGTGACTCAAAGGCGGCACTGCGATCCCTTCTATCACCTTTACGCCACGGCCCGTACGAACAGCTGATATTTAGATTGCAGAAAAGACTCACCAACTCATTGAGGAAGGACATGAAATAGCCTTTCAATGGCTCCCAAGTCATTGTAGAATAATTGGCAATGAACGGCTCGACCGAGCTGCCCGTTCTGCCCATACTGAAAGCGGTGAAATATCAATTCCGCTTTCCAGAACTGACGCTGCGCGGAAACTCCGCATTCTTGCTCGCAAGCGCACCTCGTCACAATGGAACCAGTCACATTTCATCCATGCACGGTTAGGTACTTTGGACCCAACTCTTAGTCTTCGAATTCCTCCGGAATTACGCCGACGAGGCGCTACTATGCTGTGCAGATTATGGTCGGGCGTCGCATTTACCAATGCGCACGCGTTCCGCATAGGAATGGCTCACAGTGCTGCATGCGACCATTGTGGCAGTGATGAAACAACTTGGCACATTCTGTGTGAATGCCCACAATACCGCTCGCAGAGACAGTCACTCTGCAATGCTCTAGATGAACTGGACAACCAACCTCTTTCGGAAGAAAGAATCCTGCGCTGCCGACAAGACTTTATGTCGCAGAAAAAGGCTGTGAAGGCGCTCCTGCGCTTCTTGCGTTCAACCGGCCTGTCTAAACAACTGGAATCGGAACTCCCTGAATGTGTGCTCATGTGGTTTTTTTTCTAATTTAATTTTTATCTCTCTACTTTTATTCTCTTTCCGACCCTTTTCCCCACCCCCGTACAGGGTAGGAAACCAGTTCGTCTAGGTTAACCTCTCTGTCTCTTCCTTTTAGTTATTTCTCTCTCTTCAACTGTAAATTCAGGCATACAAGAGAGACCAAACACACGTAAACATACTCCAAACGCTTATTTTTATATAAACATAGCTTGAATGGACGTGACGTTTTAGCAAGGCTCTTGTATAGAAAAGGAAAATAAACTGATTGAGTGACTTATTGAAACGCTAGCATTGTGCTGAAAGTGCATACTATAGTTGTGCAGACTGAGTTGCCCCTTCAGAAAAGGGTGAAGCTTTCGTGCGGTGCAATATTTGTTTCTGCGACATACGAGCACACTGCACCGACCTGACTAAGCATGCTGAAACAAGGAAGCACCGCAGAAAAGTTGCACCTAAGGACCAGCACCGGTTGCGAGATGTCGTCGCACCTGTTGTCGCGGTTGAGGAAGAGCAAAAAAGATGCGCTTTGAAAATTACCATTTTCACCGCTTGTCATACGCCAATAAGATGTGTGAATAAGCTTTCGGATTTACTGAAAGGAGAGCTCAAGTACAACCTCGTGATGCACCGAACCAAGTGTACAGCAGTTGTTACAGGAGTCCTAGGACCATGTTTTGCCGAATATTTGCGCAAAGACATTTCAACGAAGCCATATTCGCTACTGGTCGATAAGTCGACAGATATTTCAGTCAGACAGCTTGTGTGTGTGTCAGTACGCTACTACAGCCCAACTGCAATGAAAATAACCACTGCTTACCATTTACAATGTTTTGCATCTGGCACCACGGGAGGGCGGGCTAAGCCCCAAAGACTGCGTTGGACTTGCAACGAATGGCGCAAACGCCATGTGTGGGCGCAGTAATTTTCTCAGGCTGGAAGAAAATGAAGGATGAGAATCCTTCGATGATGCTTGTGAAGTGTGCATGCTACTCATTGGACCTTGTTGCTTCAAAAGCAATGGAGGCAATGCCAGGGTGCCTGCAGTTTATGGTGCAAGAAACGCATAATTACTTCGCCTACAGCAGTTCACGGCAGGCCACGTACAGAAACCTGTACAGCAACGCAGCTCAGGAACAAACTGAACCTTTGAAGATTCTTTCATCTTCTGACACACGGTGGCTAGCAATTGCTGACTGCATAGAGCAGATACTAAGCCAGTGCGATGTTCTAAAGATGCATTTCACGAATGTGCCCGACTAGGCCTACAGCATGCGGCTGCTAAAAGAGATGTACAATGACGAGAAGAACCGTGCGTATCTTCTGTTTCTGGAGCCGCTTCTCACTGACCTCAAAAAAGTGAACAAAATGTTCCAAGGTGAGGACGTAGACCAACTTGGAATTTTGAAAAGCTGCAGAAGCTGTAAAATCACCTTCTCGCAAGAATCTTGAAGCCATCCGTGTTTCGACAGCATGACGAAGCGAGCCTGTGCGACCTGGACCTGGTGAATCTCGAGTCAATATATTTAGGCGTTGATGATGCAGATTTCGGTAGCAGGTTCAATGACCATATCAATGAACGGCATCTTGCCAGTGAAAAGTGAATGTTGTTGAAACAGCTTGTTTTGCCTTCCTCAAGGCTTGTGCCTCTGATCTTCCTAAACGTCTTCCGAACACTACATTATTGGTCAGGAAGCTTAGAGCCATTAGCCCATCATCTGTTTTAGGACCAAATGCGATGAAGGCTTTGAAAACCTTGCCAAAAGACGTGTTTAGTTGTCCTGAGCACCGCATTGAGGAACAAGTACGGCATTTTTGACAAGTTGACGATGTGAATGCAGGCATGTCAGCTATTGAATTCTGGACCAAAATATACGCCTAGCGGGATGTGTCAGGTGCTAATCCAATGCAAGACATTGCAGACAGCGCAATGAAGCTTCTTGTTCTACCTATATCGAACGCCGAAGCAGAAAGGGTGTTTTCAGCCGTCACTCTCACAAAAAGTGACTTTCGGAATAGAATGACTCATGACCTACTGCTCGCGATCCTCAAAATCAAGTTTGGACTGCGGCTGAAAGGAGTCACACGCTCCACATTTTCGGTGCCACGGGAAATGCTGGAGAAAGTCAACTCGAGTGTGTACGCCTGAGTTTTCTGGTCTAGTCGACTCTCTAGTCTAATGTGATGTGAGAAAAGTGGAGATTATGTTTTTATGTTTTTTATGTGAGAAAGGTCAAGCTGATGTGTTTTTTTCTGTGGCTATGCGTAAACAAGCTTATATTACACTTGGCTACTTTTCTGTCTCCGAAATAAATCGACCTAGGCCAGTTGGCTTGTTTTCTGGCTACTTCGGTCCATTTTCCGGCTCCTTTTTTCTTCGAGGATCTAGCAAACCTGGGCGCACCGCAGAACGAGATTATTCCAGTGACACATGAGGAAACCTCCGAGACTGCCAAGTGATTGTCAAACTCAAGGGCATATTGTGAACCACACGACGGACGTAACCTAAGCAGCTAATCATCGTTACGGCTGGACGTAGCTTTCACGTTTCGCAATAGCTAGGTAGTGACTATTCTCCCGGCAACCGGGATAATTGTTCAAAAACATTTTTCCCGGCAGTCGCCTTTCATTGGCTTTCTTATGTCACGTGACTAACTGCCGGGGAGAACATCCCACCACCCGTTCTGTGACCACCCGAGAGACAACTGTCTGCGCTCGCAACACGTACAACGCGTGTAGCTGCTTCGTTGCCGTATTTACTTTGCTCGTGGTGTCTGTTATTTATTACGAGACATCAGACTATCGAGTGTTTTACTAATGCAAGAGGCTGAGGACGGACGGCAAAGTGCAGCTTGCCGTCGGTAATCGCTTCGGCACTTTTGAAGACCTCGAAGCTTGTATCTCACGCTTCAGTGCAGAAAACTGCGTGCAGTTATGGTAACGGGACGCAAGGATCATTGCGGCGGCAAAAAACCGCGTAGGGAAACTGGCCAGCAAGATGTCGGAGTCACTGAAGTATTACCAGCTTCGATACTGCTGTATCCACGGTGGCGCGAAGTTTATCAGCACCAACAAAGGCGCACGGAAATCACCGTAAGTACTTTTGTGTGGCTATGCGTGCGCTCTTCATTTGCATTTTGGGTTGAGTTACCCAACTGTGCTGCACTAGTAGGTGGTTCACCTTTATCTGCACCTTCTACGTCGATGGTGCCGGCATGGTGCAGCCGCACGTGCCGCACAGCAGACGAGGTAGCACTTAGGCGTAAGCGCCTTAACCGCCTCTACTTACTGGTGTGTTTTGCGCAGATATTTGCACTTCATAATCTGTGCACATGTACGGTTTGCTATCGGTGGGTGTTAGTTGAAGGGTGTAACTATGCAAACAAAAATAAGACCTGCACCGTCACGGCACCTTGTCATTCCTTTGGGGTGACGCATTGTGCCTGCACCACTAAACTCGCGTTGCACACTTCCTAAACTTCTCGTGCACAGTCGTGAAGCGGTTCCGATCGCTGCAGGTGATTTGAACGGACCTCTAGTGTTTGCGAACCGTCTACCACTTAAAACAATAGCCTTGAAGGCCCAACCGCATATACGCAAAAATGCACGCGACGTGACATAGATCGCCTTCGCGCAAGAGCTCGCTTGCATGCGCGAATCACAAACCCGGAGATTCATCACTTTTGCTGGCATGAGAGCGTCTTCCCGTAACAACAGTGGCGCGTCGTTAAACTATTAAACTTGCCCATTCATGAGCTGCTATTGGAATTTCGCCCTTGTAATGCATATGCTATTTCTATTGTCTTTCCCCTATTCTTTTTAGGACATTCAAACGAGACTGCAGCTCCAATATGTACATTGCCGCAGAGAAGGAAAGAAAATTACTCGAAGTGAGGTCACTCGACTTGACACACAATCGTCTCGTTGACCAGGGACCCTTTCGGCATTTACCACAACAGAGAAGGTTGGCACCAGAGCTTCAAAGCAAGGCCACGACCTCCTCTATAGATTAGCGCCCTGCCCGTGCTGCGACGCTGCTGCGCGCCAAGTTTGTTTTTGTTTGTTTATTATTTTTATTTCTCCGATCTGCCACGGCAATGCGTGGCGCTACAACTTACCCCCATCTCTCGCAGACGCATGAAGGCTGCATGTGAAGAATGCATCATGAAGCTTAAATCGACGAAGTCGCACTCGATGACAACTGCCATAATTGCAGGCATTGATAGGGGTGGACTGTCGTACCCGAGCACAGCATTTGTTTGCTTTGTTAGCCTGCTTGAATATGCTGCCTCATAAGCGGCACCTTTGCTGATCAAACGACCACAGCCACTGCAGAAGTTCACGTGTGCCGTGCTTCCATCTGTCATTAAGAACCCCCTGTTCAAATGTGAAAGGAATGACGGTGTAGCCCATACAACTGCACTTGTTAAGGTCATTCTCGTAAAGTTTCTGTGAACGTTTCCGGCAAATTTTTCCAGCAACGTAACCGAAACTCGTGCGAAAAGGAAGTTGCTGCACGCCAAGCCACAGTCACGAAAGGTGCTCAAGGTTTGATCTTGGCAAACAAATAAAATGTACTGAAATTTCACAATGCATGAAGTGTGTTCCTTTTGCATGAGAATTTTTTAGTATAACATAGACGAGTTTCTGAAATAATGGGCTTAAGCATTTAATTTTGGGCTAATCAGGGGTACAGCAGTTAAGAAGCTCTACTAATGGAAGTGCAGCAAAGTATATTTTCAGAAAGATTCGGGTCAATTGCAGTTACAGAGAATGAATTTGAATTTCGCCTTTGTAAGTGACATAAGTGTATTGATTTCAATGGGACAAATGATTAAGTGCCGCTGCTCGTAGCAGGATAAATGTATAGTAAGTTCAGCAACTTGGTCCAGGTAATGCATAAGAACGGTGTGTTAAGTATGGTCGTGGTTATACGTAGCTTACGCTGCTTTATAAAACGCCTGGAGCTAATCGTACTCCATGTAATTCGTCATCTCGTAGTAATACGTGCGCTAAAAAGCTTCCAACTATGAAACTGATACTCGGAAGATTTAATGTGCTACAAGAAACGAAAATGTGAGCATTGCAGTTTCGGCACTTCTCTTCGTTCAAATGGGCGCAATAAATTGCACAGCTACAATAGTCCTTAGAGGTTTCTACTTCAGTGAAAAATGACAGGCTCTTCGACCATGAAGACGTTGAAATGTCATGTCTGAAATGTGCATGCTGCTTTTTTATTAACAACAATGGCTACACCACCGGATGATGCCGCAGCATCATCTCTGTCCTTTCGGAAGAGAACATACCGACGCAAGAAATTCCTGTATTTAGAATTTAAATGAGTTTCCTGTACACACAGCACTTTCGGTGAATGTTTGCAAAAGAGCTCTTGAACATCATCGAGGTTTCTAAGCAGTCCTCTGACGTTCCAATGTATTATTTGTGTTGTTATATTGGATGTAACGTAGTGCTGTGTGTAAGGAAAAATGGGTGTGTCTGCTTCTTAAGCTAAACGTTAAGACTCAAAGAACAGGGCCGTCGCCGGGCCCCGTTATTGGCTTTTTATTTCTTTTGGCGCGCTCCAGGGAGCTACGCCGAATTTTCGACACCAGTGGTACCGTGGTGTCCATTGCCTCCTCAGAGGCACTGCGTTCCCGCATTTGCGAGCTGATGTTTTGGACTTGGGGCCTCGCCTGGTGAGACGAGGCCTTAGTATCGGCCGACCCTTGGGTCTCCTTCACCTCGGGGGGCGAAACCTTCGGTCCTCTTGGGCTAGAGGTCGAAGGGACCTCCTTTGGTGCTGGGATACGCTGACCGCTGCAAGAACTTGCAGCGGCTGTGGGTGTCGCCATGGGGATGAGTGGCAGGGCAGCCTTGGCTGTTCCCACCGTGGGTGGGGGCATTGGCAACCGCCTGGGCACACTGTGCCTGGCCTGGGCAGTTGCCGCAGGCCGTTGTAGTGCTGCCTCCTGTTGCACTACATCGGCGAACGATGGTTTGTTTGTGAAAAGACCACATACTTGTTGACGGGCTTCTCGGAAAGTAATGTTTTGTGTGATTTTGATTGTAACAATTTCTATTTTCCTTTTTCCATGTTGGACAGGTTCGGGAGTATGCGGGATGGGCACCATCGCAGTTTGTGCAGTGGGCCCCATCCTCCACCTTGCACCCGTCTGTGGCCTGTCCTGTGGTGGCACACTTTCCGCAGGTGAGTTGGCCGCGGCAACTCTGAGAGCCGTGACCAAAACGCTGGCATTTGAAGCAACGTCGTGGGTTGGGAATGTAGGGTCTGACATTCAACTTCAAGTATCCTGTTTCGAGCTGTTCAGGCACGGTACTGGTGCAAAATGTCACAATAATGTGTTTTGTTGGGATTTCCTTCTTATCACGCCTAATTTTGATTCTTTGTACTTGTGTCACCTGCTGGTCCTTCCAGCCCTCGAGGAGCTCACCTTCAGTCAGGCCAAGCAAGTCTTGATCAGATACAACGCCTCGGGAAGTGTTGAGTGAGCGGTGTGGTGTAATTGAGATAGGAATGTTTCCAAAAGATTCTAGTTTTGAGAGGTTTTCATACTGGCTCTGACATTTTACCTCGAGGAGGAGATACCCACTGGCCATTCTTGTAGCCTGGTAACTTGGTCCATGTGTAGTGGTGAGGCATTTGGAAACAACGAAAGGCGAAATAGTTCTGGCGTTCTTTTCAGCGGTTTCACAGTGCATTTTATGGTAGCGGGGAAAGGTTTCTTTTGGTTTGGTGAAATAACTGCACAAGTCTTCGGTGCGCCCTCTCTTCGAGAGAGGACAATCGTGCAATGAAGGGAGAGAAGAAAAAGCCATAAACTAAATATGAGTTCGGCAGCCATGCCAGCCGCCCACCATGGAGCCCAACACGGGGACGTGACAAGTCCTAAATTTATATGAGGCATGTCAACGGCAGCTGTACACAGCCGCTATAACCAAATATATATGGTGCCCAAGGCTGAGCACATACACAAGGTTAACCCTTGCCGCCAGGAAAAATCAGAAGTAAATGGAAGAGAGAAGAAGACAGGATAGATTTAAAGATGAGAAAAGACTAAGATCTAGGAAGAGAGAGATAGGAAAAGGCGACTGCCAATTTCCTCTGGGTGGGTCAGCTCAGGGGTGCCGTCTACGTGAAGCCGGGGCCAAAGGGGTGTGTTGCCTCTACCGGGAGCCTTAAAGGTCCAATCACCCAGCATTGGCTCAACCCCCAGGATCCCCTTTTCCCCGGACACGGCAAAGCCACGCACGGCTAGGCATGGGAGGGAGCCGAAACTTCCCCGTTAGCTCGGGTCCGTGGTGTCGCTACACACAAAACGCCTACTTGCGCAGGCGCCCCTACGGGTCTGTGATGTCAAAGTGCTCAAGAGTTTGCAGTGGTGAACCACTTGCGATGCCTTACATGGGCCCATTCACAGTTGGGTCAAGTGCGAATGGTTCTAGATGGCTCTTGTATGTTTCACTCGTTCTTTTGATGCAGTCATCCAATCTGCACAGCATTCGCAGTTGTTTGTGCGATGCTAAGCAGTAACGGCAGACTCCGCCTTTGCTAAAGCTGCATTGAAGGCTTGCTAAGCGGTGCTTTGAAAGGATGTCTCCAATGAAAGCCACGATTGCAATATTAAAGTGCAGATTCCCAAAATGCACACCATTTTGTTGTATTAAATTTAAGTCTTGCAAGAGTGGCTGCAGCACCTTTTCCATGCCATGTCGTAACACGACGCGGTATTCCACAACCAGAAGCAGGTGAATTGAGCAGAGTTTTGAGCAGTGTCGGGGATGCAGATTGAAAAGAGAGAAGTAGACAGCTAAAATTTTGAGCTGTTCAGCTGCACCACCAAGTGGATTTACAAACTCCAGTTCATCAGTATACAACAGCAGAAATATCGTGTTGTTACTGATGTTGTGAGTAAGGTTGTCGTACCTGCTGAATGCATCACCATCGGTGAAGTCGCACAACAGTTCTTAAGGCTTTGCAGTAGGCTGTGAAATGCATTTCAACAAGCCTTCATATTTCAAGATGTTCACAAGCAGCTTTGAGATGGGAATGTAGCATTCTATTCCAATGTGATTAGCAGTCTGCAGTGTAACTTGATTAACCTCGGTGTAACTAAAGTGTTCTGACATACACCTTTTTTTAAGGTTGGTGCTTTCCAAATCAGAAAACATGCTGCTCACTGTATCCGTAGCATTCAGCTGACACACCACCTTTTCTGCTGTGCCTAGTGCCACACTTCCTTCCATAAGGAGCTTCACTGTACTTTGCATCAGACTATCAACCATCAGACCGTCAGACCAGTAACCGTTAATTTGTCGAAAGAAACGAATCCCTCATGGCAGTCAGCTGATCGACGTTGCTTTCCAGCTGATTGCATATGACAGTTTGGGTAGCAGTTTTGGATTTCTGCTATTGCTGCCGTTGCCGCAATGAGGTCGTAAATAATGCACTGCAGTGAAAAAAAGAAAAACAAAGGAAGAACATCTCCACAATTGTCTTTGATATGCATATATGCACGGCCACGGTGATCTGTTTTGCCAAAGGAACGCGAGTGTCATAGTTGCTCAACTTTGCCATTTTTTTCGCAAGGTGGCAGCAGAGGTACTCCAGGCTGATTTCTCCGCTCCGGCACTGTTAAATGTACGCAGCCAGCGTGCGTCATGCAGGGGTGGCGAGAGGGAAGGCACTATTGAACTGGAGCCTTCCCCAAAATCCTTGCTTGCTTCTCTCCCTCAGGTTCTTGGAAAGCTCACCCAAGAGACGCAGTATCGCAATAAAGTGTCAAATTATTTGGAATTTATGATGACAGGCTATAGGGGGTATTCATACGACGTCACCACGGACGTCACATACTGCTCTCTACCATTTTGACGTCCTTAAATTGGTGGCTCTGGCGGCGACTATGGCGGAGACAGTGGTTCAGTCATCAACGCCGTGTAAAAATTGTGGCTGATTTTTCGTGTTTTCGGATCTTCGTGCGTCAATTACGTGAGTGGGATGGCGACACTATGCGGCGCTTCGAATATGAGTACCTTGTGCGGCTCTGACAGGCAGCGCTATGAAGAAAAAATTCAACTGTGTGGCGTGGACCCCTCCTCTCCCCGCGTGCGATATGTTGCAAATTTCAACCTTTGGCCACGCGTGGACAAATGCGACATCATGGATTATCTTGTTTTGAGGACAAGTTTCGTGACTCGAAAGCAGCTGAAGGCGTATAAATCTATGGAGGGCCACAATTACGTGACCAGCGGCTGGGTGCAGGAGCCACTGCTGACACAAGTCAACGCGGACACCGTCATCGTAATACTCAAGTAAGCGCTTGTTGTCGAATAGCCAGATTTTGTCGCATTTTTGCCTCCTTGTTAAAGTAACCGACTTACCGAATTGCTAGTTTTTTACTACGCGGCCACGAGTAGCTGACTTCAGATTTTTTCGCCCCTGTGTTGCATGCAGCCAGTCGCGGAGGGCGTTACTTTTATTTCCTCGCTGTTTTATTTTGTACGCAGCTAAACCACTCACAGAGCCTGTCAGCTCTTCCTGTCAAAGCATGGATTTTGTCCAAAAGCGATGGCGAAATAGTCGCAGCTCATTGCTTATGTATGGCCGGCAACGGTGAGGCGTGTTCTCATGTGGCAGCCCTGCTGTTTTACTTGGAGTACGGCGTGCGCGCGCGAGACGGCGACTCGTGCACAGATGTCACCAAGCTGGCTGCCGCCGCACATACGCAAAATTGTAGCGCGGCCAGTGGCAGACATGGACTTTTGTCCGTCTGCGATGAAGAAGATTCGTGATGACGAATGTCGCCCAAAGAACGCGCCGAATGGCCGGTCGAAGCCTGCGGCACCTCCCCCAACAAAAGCGGAAGGAAGGTACTGTTTGACGCTGTAGTTACTTCAGGACTTCGTCCAGCAGTTCTGAGTACCCATCCAGACTACAGTGACATATTTGTGCCGGTTATCAGGGCCTGCAACGGCTCAGACCTTCACCTCATCTAGGACTGCACTGAAAAGACCTTAAATTACAAGGATATTATGCAGCGAGAGCATCGAGACCAGGACGTGGAGCCAGGCAATAAGCGCCAACTGGTATGCATACCGCACTGGCCGCGTTACTGCATCAAAATTATATGATATGTGCCACACATGGTTAGAGTCGCCATCTGAGAGTCTTGTCAAGAGCTTCTGCATGCCTCACGTGGGCAAGCCCTCCAGTCCCCCAATGAAATATGGGTGGGAGAAAGAAACAGAGGCACTTTTGAAATACAAATACTCAAGTGAAAACCTACATGAAGGTGTTGATTTCACAGACGCAGGGCTTTTTATCCCAGCTGAGCACGTGTACTTAGGTGCAACGCCAGACTTGCTGGTTGAGTGTAGCTGTTGTGGGGCAGGTGTTGTAGAAGTAAAGTGCCCTTGGGAAGTAAAATATGGGCAACTCAGTGACCTGCTAAGTGACTTGAATGACTAAGTGACAGAAGTAGACGGGAAGCTTGAGTTAAAAAAAACTCACCGGTATTACTATCAAGTTCAGTTGCAAATGTTTGTGTGCAAGACAAGTTACGCTGACTTTGTCCTCTGGAACAAAAATGACATCAACGTGCAGCGCATTTACATGGATGAAACTTTTATAACCTCACAAGTTGACACTGTCAGAAAGTTCTTCAAGAGTGTTTTATTGCCATAGTTAGTTGCACATGGGTTCACCAACCATAAAGAGAATGACTTGAGCAAGACGGCCATCTCTACAACCAGTGTAGACACCAGCTCTACTAGAATATTGCAAGCACGTGTTGGTCAGAATGCCAATAACAGCAGTTCTCACGGTGACAAGGACGATCCTGGAACCTTTTGTGTATGCAAGGTACCGGAAGAAGGAAGAATGATTGCATGCGACGGTGCCAATTGTGATGTCAAGTGGTTTCATTTTGACTGTGTCGGGCTGAAAAGAGCGCCGAAACGCAAGCGCTGGTTTTGCAAATCGTGCTCTCAGCAGAAAGTTCAAAATTAAAAGCAGTTACACAGCTGTTGTGCAAAACAAGTGCAAAAATGTTGGCAACGCGTGTTTATTTAAGAAGCGTTACTTGTTTCTTCATTAAAGCGGTAATTTTTACACCAGCCCCTAAAGGTGGCGGCATAACTCAATGAAAAACTTTTAAAGCATGACTGGTTAACCTCCCTGCCTTCTTTTTTCTCGTTTCTCTCTTAAAGAATGAAGATGCATGATAAGTGACATTTGCATTGAATAACACCATTTATTTATTCAAGATGCCTTACAGGCACATTAAAGGGCATTGCGTAGGGGGCATTAGTATATACACTGCAAAAGAAATACAGACAAAAAAGTAAAAAAACAAGGGCACAAATAGAAAAGCAAACAAATGATGGACAGCAATGTGCAACAAAGTTATACAGTAGGAAAACTCAACGTAATCAGGTTATCACGAAAAGAATCACAGTTGAAGATGGATACGACGTAATCTGGAAGGCTGTTCCAATGTGCTATGGCTTGAGGTAATGGTGATGAGTTATATGTCAGTATGTGACCATGAATGCGTATGAAACTACGTGCGTTGTGAATGCGTCGAGATGTGCGCAAAGAGACATTCACTGGCAAACCGTGGCATTTGTTACTGAAGATGTACCTACGAAATAAACGTGATGATGATGATGAGTGGTTTTCAATGGTGCAAAGGCCAATCGATGGCTAAAGAGCGCCATTTCGAGAAATTAGAGATATGAACAATGAATGTTATGATGCGTGGCTGTAAAAGAGCCTTAAAGTTCCTCGCGCTAACGCGGGTAAAAACATAGATGCATTGAAACCATGACATTGATGTGAACTATGTGCAATGATACTAAATGACGAGACGTCGTGATAGCGGGACAGTGACAAAGTTGCAGCCACCGCGGCAGCGACCTCTCTTCTGAGATCGTGCTACGAAGTACCTGAATATATGACATTTAAAGCATGTACATCTGTTAAAAACGCCAGCAGTGATTTATGAGAAAAAAGGGGTTTTCTACCAATGAACTTTGATGGGAGCAAGGGTATCTGTTGTCGGAAGGGATATAAAAAGTGTTTTTTTGAGAGAATCTAAATCAGTTCATTAGACAAGAATGTGGAGAACCGTGAGCGGTTCTCCACATCTCTCACACAATGGTGCATCGCCGCCAGACAAAAGGTATGAATGTGTCGAGTGTGTATGTCCTATCTGTAGTCTTGTAAGTGTGACTTGTGTGCTAAATCAGTTCATTAGACAAGAATGTGGAGAACCGTGAGCGGTTCTCCACATCTCTCACACAATGGTGCATCGCCGCCAGACAAAAGGTATGAATGTGTCGAGTGTGTATGTCCTATCTGTAGTCTTGTAAGTGTGACTTGTGTGTAGCGTGATCTGTATACTATTGGCCGATTTCCAAGACTTGGTTTGACAACATGCAGTTAGTTTTTTGTCTGCCAATCCCATAGGCGCAGCCAGCACGCCTTGAGCTCCCGTCTTAGAAATGGTTTCAGATAGAGCGCAGGGACAGCTACAGATGTATTGGCGCCAGTGTTGTCTTGCGCAGATGCGGCCAGCGGATCCGCCAACACGTTTCCAGCGATTTCGCGGTGCCCCGGCACCCAGCAGACTACAACATGCCGTTTAAGAGAGTATATCGTGCATAACAGAGAGTACAAGGACACAAGGACAGAATTTTTATGTTTTCGCAGAGTTTTCAGAGCCATCACTACGCTCAGCGAATCTGTTTATATTGCCACGTTCCATTTCCCAAGTTTCGTTATCGTCCCAAAACACTACACAATTCTCAGCGCAAACCGCGCCTGCAGTTTTCGAAAAGCTTCTGGACTGTAGTAGATCATTTCGATAAGATCACGCCAACTCTGCGAACTGTACAGATTATTCAGCAACATACGCCACCGCCAGCGATAACGCGAGAACATTCGATGGCAAGAGTATAAATGCCGACGCGCTTCGCCGCTTGTGAGTAGTTGATTGACGGCCGACGCTCCGTTCACCGATCTAGCTGCCTCTTCTCGAGTCCTCGCGCGAGACCCCGGGTCACGTCACGCGGACGTCGACCCCAGGGGTTCAAGTCGACAAAAGAAGTCTACGCGGCACCGGCGTCTTGTACGCGCGACCGCCGCCCCTGGGTCTCGGGCCTTGCTGCCTGGAACCCGCCTACCCCATGCCAGGAGGAGGTGCAAGGTCCCCGGTTCATGCCCGCCGTCCCGGAGTCCCCCAGCGGTCCACCTGGTACCACCAAGACCTGCGCGGCGCCCGCCTCGGCTGAGCCACTTCCTACCAGAGTGATGCTCGACTGCACGTTACAAGTCACCCACAAGCCACGCCCAACCGGCGGCTTGCGGGTTCCACCCACCGAATGGCCACACCATTTGAACTCCCGGTGAGGGAGAATTGTTTTATGTTTTCCGCGCCCGAGGGCGATATCTCTGTCGATGAGTTAATTGACGCAATTGAAGAGACAGCTGGTGACGCAACGTATTAGTACTGCAACATATGGGGGGCGCAAAATTTCTTGTATGCACTCGCAATGCTGGCCAGGCGACGAGGCTAATGGTGGCGGAAGGATTTGAAGTGAACGGGGCGAGGGTGCCAGTAGAGGCAGTCGGGCCGCCGGTAACATATGTGGACGTTTACCGTTACCCCACTTTTCTATCAGACGAGGCCCTTAGGAACGTCTTAGCCCAGTTTAGTAAAGTGAAGGGCTTTACGTTCGCCACCCTAGCCACTCGCCAGAACAAGTTGAACGGGGTACATGTGGTTAAAACTGAGATGTGCCGCCCAGTCCCCAACTTCATCACTATTGCGGGGCACAAAGTCATGTGCGAGTACAGAGGCATGCGTCGTGTGTGCGCGCGTTGTGGTAAAGTCGGGAATATGGTGAGTGCGTGCACCACGGCGTACTGTAAGCGGTGCGGCACCTTCGGCCACGATGCTGAGGGCTGCTCAGCAGACTGTAAGCGTTGCGGGGTTAGCATGGAACACGCGAGTGCTTTCGTAAGCGCTCATACGCTTCGGCCGCCTGCAGCTTCCCCTCGCTATCTTAATCCGCTTCTTCGCACTCTCAGTCAAGCGGCCCCGCCTCTGCCCGAGCAACTAACTCGCCACGTATGCAAGTCCTTACGTCCAGGTCCGCATCCCGCACAACCGAGAGGGGATCCCCTTCCGGGGACCGCAACTTAGACTCCGATCTCACTTCAGGCAGTGGCGTGGGCGATCCGTCCGCCAGTGAGGGGGAGAGGCCCGGGAGTTATGACGAGACTACTACCAGGTCAACCGAAACAGAGTCGAGCGATATCAAGACGGGTTCGGCGCAATCGTCCCCCTCTAAGCCGCCTCCACCCTCGGCGAGCCGGGATGACTGCGGGAATTCGCTGACCACGGCTGAAGCGACCCCCGAGTCCAACGAGCAGGGAGAGGCCCTCCTCGCTTTATCCCACACACCCGTCAACGTCCGGGCCCCAGTGACCAGCCTGGCCTTGAAGGCCGGCACCCAAGACCCAGCCAGCGAGGACGCCCCCATAAAGTAAAGGGTATTACTTTCTACCCGGCGACAGCGAATGCGACCATGCTGCACCGATTTCCTCCGCCGCCTTCCATTCGGCACGCCCAAGCCGGAAATCAGACGGGAAAACTGGACAGATGGCCACTGGGCTAGAGCAGAGAGCTCGCTCGCGCTCACGAAGACACCCTGATTACGATAAGCGGTATCTGGGTGAGAGGGCAGCCAGCAAGGAGGCCCGGCAGTGTAGACCCGGGCCAGCAGGCCAAAGCAGTGATAGCGACGCTCCATACCACGCGAAGGCTCAGAGGCTCGAGAAAGACGGTGTAGGCAAAGGGAAACCACCCCCCAAGCCCCGAGACGCACGTCACTGAAGCGGCGCGCCAGCCGTGTCGGCTTCACGGCCCTTTTCCCTTCCTCTCGTTCGCTCTGGCCGCACTATGTCCCACTTGCCTTCCCTTCTTCTGATGCAGCACACTCCTCGCCCCTTTCTGTCGGCCCGCTGCTGTCGCCTGTCTTGCTCGGTGCATTCACTCACCCTTCTTTCCTTCTCCCGTCCAGCGCTTGGCATCGCGCCCAATCGGCGGATGACGGCCACGCTGCTTGCTAGCCTCGATACTTCCCGCGTTTTGTGTCTTCTTTTTATGGTTTTTGATGGCCTTTTTGAAATTGGCTACGTGAAATATCCGAGGATTTAGAGATAAGGCGAAACAAGCAGCCATCCTAAATTTCGCTAGAAACCATAACATAGACCTCCTCTTTATTCAAGAGACGAATTTCCGAACGCCGCTGGATGTGGTTAATTTCTGCCGAGATCATCAGACCGACGCCTTTTTCTCTCTGGCGACCACGAGAGCATGCGAGATCGGAATAATATTCGTATCAGGCAGATTTCGATATAAATTTCGTTGTATTTTCGGGGCGAATGGTCGGTACATAATGATTGACATTTTCATCGAAGGCAAAAAGATACGCATTTTGAACGTCTATGCCCCCGTGACAAGAAAACATACGAATAAGTTCTTTCAAGAGATGCACGAACTCCTCCTAGAGCCCAGTCTCCACGTACTGGTCGGTAATTTTAATTGCGTGATAGGTTCTAACCGGAACGTGAGGGGGCCGAGCCAAGGAAGATCAACCTACAATGCAAAAGAGTTGGTGAAAACCCTTGGGCACCTAAACCTCTCGGACATATGGGTACACCTCTATAAAGACCGCTTCGTAGCGACCCGTACCTCTAGATCAACAGGAAGAAGAATAGAGCGGATGTACTTTCCGGACCTCCTCCTCCCTTTGGCTGAAGAATGCGAAGTACTCGCGCTCCCGGCCAACCTGAAAAAGAAGACGGATCATGCCCCGCTCGTCACGATGTTAAAGGGATCCCCCGGCCCGCACTCTGATAACAATAGCTATAGAATAGATGCTGAGCTGCTGAGAGATGAGACTTGCGTGGAAAACTTGAAAGCTGCCATCAGCGCATCAGTAGAAAATGCCGGACATATTACCCCCCCCCCTCTGTGGGATAAACTTACGAAAGAATGGAAAGCCCTGTTACAAAAAGAAGGCAAAGCCAGAAAAAACGTCATACACAAAGGTGAAAGAACTTCTTCGCCGAATGCAGATCATCAAGGCAGCCGAAACGCTGAACTCGCTCGAGGAGCAATACAACCAACTCCTCAGAGATACCAAGAGGCGACCTAGAAGAGAGCATGGATGATGATGATGATGTTTGATGTTTTGTGGCGCAAGGGCCATTTCACGGCCAAAGAGCGCCAGTTCATCTTACTAAAAATATGGACAATGATTGTGATAAGCGGCTGTATAAGGGCCATAAAATTCCTCGCAGTAAGGCGGGTAAAAACATACAAGTAATAAGATCATGACCATGCCGTGAAAGGTGTGTGTGGTGTGAATAGATGACAAAAGTTGGTGATAATAAAAGACGATGGTGGATATGTATGGCATTAGCACAAGTGCCTCACTCGTTCATACCCTTGCGTCCAAGGGCCGTGAGGCAAGTGCTTTCTTGTGTAGCCACCGCAGCAAAAACCTCTCTGGAGAGGTCGTGATACGGAATGCCAGGGTATATGATATGAAAACTATTTATTTTAAAAACTCTAACAATGATTTATGACTAAAAAGCAGTTCCCTACCGACGAACATTGCAGGGTGTAAAGGTATATGTTGTCGGTAGGGTAATGGAAAATGTTGTTCTCTTAGAGTTTCTAAGTGTTTGCACTGGATTAGTATGTGAAGGACTGTTAATGTTTCACCACATTTGTCACACAATGGTGGATCGTCACCAGACAAAAGGTACGTGTGTGTCGCGTATGTGTGTCCTATCCTGAGTCTCGTTAGTATTATGTCTGTATGACGCGATTTCTATACGGGCAGCCAATGACCAAGGTGTGGCTTAATAACGTGTAGTTTGTTTTGTGTGTGTGTATCCCACTTGCTCTGCCAGTATACCCTGAGGTTTCCTTTGAGGGACGGCTTAAGATCAAGGGCCGGGATTGATATGGGTGTAGGGGCAGTGCTTTTGTGGACGGATGCAGCGAGCTGATCCGCCCTAACGTTGCCTTGAATCTCTCGGTGCCCTGGCACCCAGCACACTACAACATGTTGTTTGAGTGTGTAGAGTGTGCACAAAATCGAGTAAAGTCAGACAAGGACTGACAAAAACTTCTGCCAGTTTTCCCTTCTGGCCTGCCGATGCGTTCTCCTGCCTTGAGACTTTATTTTCTTGAAAGTGTCAAGATTTTCGGCTGTCGGTGAGTTCCGAAGCAGCCTCCAAGCTCTGTTCTGCTGTTTGCGCGCGTTTCGGCATTCAGAGTTCCACCATGGCACACGCCATTTTTCAGGGTGTCCATTTGTTTGTGGGATGCATTTTGTTGCAGCATCAATCAAAAAGGCTGTGAAGTAGTTGACAGCAAGATCAATGTTCAAAGTACATATGTCATTCCAACCTAGACGAGCGATGGTATAAAACTGTTCCCAGTCGGCTCTATTTACGAGCCACTTGGGAACACGTGGTGGGCACTCAGTTACTGTAGTTGTGCTCAAAACTACGGGGAAGTGGCCACTTCCGTACAGATTACTGACGAAATTCCACTGGAGTAGTGGCACAAGAGATGGAGATGCTATGCTTAGGTCTATGGAGGAGTAGGTGTTATTAGCGAGATTATATAGGGTTGGTTCTTTTCGATTCAGGAGACACGCGCTCGACGAGAGAAGGAACTGTTCGATCAGTCGACCTCGCGCGTCATACCGAGAGTCACCCCATAGCCTGCTATGCGCATTAAAGTATCCAAGGAGAACATAAGGCTCCGGAAGTTCATCAATTAGAGAGTGTAAATCACGTTTTTGCAGCTGATAGCTAGGAGGAATGTAAATAGTGCAGATCGTGATCAGTTTAACAAAAAAAAGTGCTCGAACAGCCACTGCCTCAAAGGATGTTTGAAGTTGTCTGTGTGTGCATGCAATTCCTTGATTCACTATGATAACAGAAAATAACGTATTTACGAAGAAAATTTGTGTGTTTTGAATTAAGGTGTGTTGCTTGTACACACAGCACTTTTGGTGAGTGTTCGTGTAAGAGTTCTTGGATGTCGTCAAGGTTTCTGAGAAGGCCCGTGACGTTCCATTGTATAATTTGAGTGTTCATGATGAATGTAAAATAGGGCTGTGTGTACGAAAAGCGAGTGGCTGTTTAGACAGGGAGTTTGAGTTCACTTAACAGGGCCGTCACCAGGCCCTGTTATCTGCTTTTTTGTTTTCTTGGCGCGCTCCAAGGAGCCACGCCACTTTTTCGGCACCAAGGGTACCGATGTATCCATTGCCTCCTCAGAGGCACTGGATGCCGGCACGTGCGGGCTGTTAGTAAAAATTTCGGTTCTCGCCTGGTGAGGTGAGGCCTTGAGACCCGAGGACTCTGGAGTCTCCGGTCTCTGTTTGGGAGTAGGCGGTGTAGCCTGAGCTACAGCCACCTTGGGGGCAGGTGCCACAACCACCGGCTCGGTATGCGCGGGCCGAAGGTGTGGCGAGGGATGGTGCGGCGGTGCCCCCTGACGCGCCGCATCAGCGTATGTAGGTCCATAAAATGGAGCGACTCTTCGCCGTGCTTCCTCAAATGTAATGTTCTTCTTCACCTTCAATGTAATTATTTCTTTTTATTTTTTCCAGTACGTGCAGGAGCGTGAATATGCGGCATGGTTTCCTTCAAAGTTCACACAGTGTGGCGGTTTTGCAGTTATCAGACACGTGGCCTAGGACTCCACATTGTGCACACATCTGGCGACCCTAGAGCCATGGTCATAACTCTGGCATTGGAAGCAACGACGAGGGTTTTGGTATGCACGGCCTGATAGATGTCTTCGTGTACCCTGTTTGAATAGATTCCGGTAGTTTACTGGATGCAAACGTGAGCATTAGGTGTTTTGTCGGTGTTTCCTTATTACCTCTTCTGATGATGATTCTCTGTACATTAGTGACATTTCGGCTCTTCCACCCCTCCAAAACTTCAGTCTCAGTCAAGTCAATTAAGTCTATGTCAGATACCACTCCGAGAGTTGTGTTCATTGACCTATGTGGTGTTATGGTTATTGGTATGCCACCGAAATCTGAAAGACGGTCTAGCTTTTCAAATTGTTCTTTGTCGCGGAGTTTGAGGAAAAAGTCTCCACTAGTCATTTTGGTTACCTTGTATCCTGTGCCAAGAGTTTCGGTGAGACATCTAGAAACTAGGAAAGGAGAGACGGTCCTGGCTTGCTTTTCAGTTTTTTCACAGTGGATAACATGAAAGTGAGGATATGTTTCTTTTGGCTGGTTGAAAAAATTTATAGCATCAGTGCGTACCCGCTTTAAGCCGGTACGATCAGACATTAGGGGGAATGCTCCATGTATGCCTTTCTTATTTTTGTTCAGCAGCGTTGGAGGCCACCCACCACGGAGCCAAACGAGGGGACGCTACAAGTTTACAGATGCTGAAAACTGCAGACGCCAGCCCTACAACGCCACTATAACCGAATAAGCCTAGACCAAGGTAGGCTATTTGCACAGGGTTAACCCTAGCCACCAGGAAGTTTGGAAGTAAACGGAAGAGAGTAGAAGAGAGGACAGATAAATAGTAAGAGATAAAGACGAAGATGTAGGGAGAGAGAGAGATAGGAAAATGCGACTGCCAATTTCCCCTGGGTGGGTCAGCCCAGGGGTGCCGTCTACGTGAAGCCAGGGCCAAAGGGCTATGTTGCCTCTGCCGGGGGCCTTAACGGTCCAATCACCCAGCGTCGGCTCAACCCCCAGGATCCCCTTTTCCCCGGACACGGCAAAGCCACGCACGGCTAGGCGTGGGAGGGAGTAGAAACTCCCCCGTTACCTCGGGTCCGTGGTGGCGCTACACACCAAACGCCTACTTGCGCAGGCGCCCCTGCGGGGAGAAGAGAGCATGGACTGTTGGGGACGGCGACCGGAGTTGATGTGAGGGAAGTACGTGGAAATGGTTGTTTGCGAATTACGGAGGCAAAGCGCTTAGACGGTTCTGTAACCGACGACCCAGCAGAAATTGAGAACATCTTCAGAGAGTACTTCAGCATACAGTTCCAAGACACCGAACCAATAGACACCAATCGGGGACGCGACCATGTCAAAGAACTTTGCAAAAATCTGCAGCGAATTAAAGAGGAGGAGGAGCCAGCAACCTTTAGCGCTGAAGTCCTCCTGCAGAGCTTCGCGAAGCCCTAAGAAGCTTGACCCCCAATTCTGCCCCAGGCGCTGATGGTCTGACTGCAACCTTCTATGCGACTTTTCTCGAAGTCCTCGAAGAACCCTTGCTCGCGTTGGTGAATGCCATCTTTAGGTCCTTTACGAAACCCGACTCCTTCGGAATGGGTAAAATTGTCCTACTACAGAAAGAGGGTGCACAACCAAACGAGCCCACGGCGTGGCGTCCAATCACGCTTTTGAACACCGATTACAAGCTGGTAGCCACTATACTGAACAACAGGCTCAAGCTCCTGTTAGCGGACATCATTAGTCCGTACCAAACGTGCGCGATTCCAGGAAGGTCGCTTTTTGCGAACTTCATAATGATCCGTGACTCCTTCGAATACGCGACGACAAGAGGTTTCAATGGTGTTTTTATTTCCCTAGACGATGCTAAAGCTTTTGACAGGGTACGACACCATTACCTCTTCGACGTGATACAGGAATTTGGCTTACCGGCAAGTTTTATAAAACTGGCAAAAACTTTGTACGAGGACCAAACCTGCACCGTTGTGATAAACGGAGTCACAACGCCGGCATTCAAGTATAGCAGAGGCATAAGGCAAGGATGCCCATTGGGCCCGACCTTTTTTGTCATGTCGTGCGAGCCGCTGATCACAAGTGTTATTGCGCATGAAGGCATTCGGGGCTTCCCACTGATGGGCCAGGAGCAGGTGAAAGTGCTGGCATACGCGGACGACATTTCCCTGTTTGTTCGGGATGAAAGCAGCCTCCAAGCCTTCAGTGCGACGTTCACAAGATACGCGCAGGCATCCGGAGCGGCGGTAAATGCGGACAAGAGCAAGGCGATGCTATTTGGAACTTTCCCCAGAGAAGCCCTAGGAAACATCGAAGTGGTGTCCATCGTTAAAGTACTGGGATTCTACTTTTTCAGTGAAGGGGTGGCACCAGCTACGTGGCAGAGAGCCCTCGAGAGGGCAAAGCAGGCAGCCGACCGCATTCGCCTCCTAAACCTCACGTTACGTGAAAAAGCGCTGGGAGCAAGGACCACCGTTTGCGCGTTTGCGTTCTACGCCAGTAGGGTAGCGGTGATCCCTAGGAAAACCGCGAGCCAACTGAACGCCGTGATCACCGATTTGCTATGGGAAGGGGAGCCGGCACCAGTCAAGCGACACCTCCTTTAACTACCCGAGGACAAAGGTGTCCTCGGCCGCCCTCACGTACAAACGACCAGCCAGATACTGCTCCTCAAGATTACCCGCATGCTTTATTACGCAGCGAGTTACGTTGGGAAGAATCTAATCAACTACTGGACAAGCACCATCACGCACTATCTGGAAAACCACAAACACACTGGCCCGCGCGCGGAAGCGCCCGCACACTTTTACAGAATGGCGGCAACTACGACAAAGATCATAGAAAAAGAAGCCCCGAACTGCGACATTGCAAAGGACCCACCCGCCCGAATCGTCGAAGCGATAACAGAAAACCAGTTGTCCGAAGAAGAAAAGGAGCAGATTAAAAGCCTAAGACTGCGCAAACAAAAGAGCAATAAGTACCGACCACGCGAAGTACATGACTTCGAGTTGAACCGCAAGTGGCAAGTTTTGCCCACGAGACATCGCCTGCACCATTTTGGCATCACGCCGAATAGCCAATGTCCTAATTGCCGCGCTGAGGAAACGATCTCTCACGCGTTGTTAGAATGCGGGGCGGCCAAGTCTGTATGACGCCTGGTTGCGAGGTGCTTCAGCATACGCCCTCCTCCGGCCCTCGAAAAGAATAGAGGCTGCTTCGCAAGGCTGGTGATTGTCATCACACTCTTTGTGATTTGGAAACGCCGGTGCCTTGCTGAGGTAAGGAACACCCCAGTGAGAGCGGCCTACCCAGCCCTAGCCATGATCAGGCAGAAAATAGTGCAGTACTTGGCCAAGCAACTGGAAGCTGGCGGGGAGGACCCGTTTCTTCGCCGCTGGCACACAAAGTTTTTTTTCGTCAAAGGTGCGAAAATCCGTACCCCCATAATCCCCTACTAACCCCTTCTCCCCAAAACATTGTGTTACAAATGTATGTATAGCGCCAGTCGAAGTATTGTAAATATGCCTACCCATGTTCACGATCTGTTGTATATATATGTATATGTTATTGTAAATATATATTTGTGGTTTTTTTACAAATGTATGCGTAGTTTCGCACAAACTTGTATATATATATATATATATATATATATATATATATATATATATATATATATATCTGTGTATGTGCCACTAGTCTCCTCTTGCATAATAGAGTTTGTATGCCCCATAGTGCACAAGAGGGGTGTCTAAACGAGCACTGTATGTATAAAATGATGTAAAGAGTTTTTGAGTTTGAGTATAATAAACTTCTCTTTGTATCAGTCAAAGACTGCTACTGTAATCGGACTTTCCGTTTATCGCGCACAGGTTCGCCCAAATAAAGAGTTAAATTCCAACGCAAACTCTCCAGTCTTCGGCCTCGTCACGACCCCGTGACTTCTGGTGGAGGTGCTGCTTCTTTGATGTTCCGGACGCCCCCTTCAAGCCGCGACCCCAACCGAAGCAGCAAAGAAGACACGGACGCTAAATCTGAACAGCGAACAAGCCGCAACCAGAGGGGACTAGAACCAGAGTACGGCCCCTTCCTGAAGCAGCCAAGCAGACCCGGATGCCGACATTAACTACTGCAACCATAACCACCCCCATGCAGCCTGCACCACTCCTGCTCCGGCAACCAAAAGAGCCGCCAACTTTGCGCGGTTCGCTACTGGAAGACCCTGAAAGCTGGATCGAAAGGTTCAACCGCGTCGCCACCTTCAATGACTGGAAAGACGATGACAAGCTTCAGCGTGTGTATTTCGCCTTAGAAAATGCTGCTCGGACCTGGTTCGAGAATCAAGAGCGAAGCCTTACAATCAGGGACGTCTTTCGTGCCAGGTTCCTCAACACTTTTGCAAGTGTGGTGCGCAAGGAGAAGGCCGCAGCTCTCCTCGAAACCCGCATGCAGATGCCAAACGGAACGGGGCAATATTACCGCGCATTGTAGTTGCAGTTTCTTAATATGATTGACAGCCACAAATACCGCGTGAGCCTTTGCTGTGAAGATTCTTGTTTCGGAGTGCAGAATACCGGAGTTGGAGAAAGATGGGCCAACAGCTGCATAGGACAAATCAGTGTGAGACTCCGAAGCATCTGTGAAAAATTCTGGGCAGGTGTACTTGTATTGTGTTGGAGTTCGAGGAAATGCGTGCGGATATGTACAGTAGGTGCGTGTTTAGTGACTTCCATGAAAGATAGATCGCAGTCTATGACTTGCCAATTCCATGTTGGTAGATATACTGCTGGAGCTATCAAACATTGTTCTAAAAGTGGCACAGCTGTTTCCTCAGCGAGCCTCCTGACACGGAGTGAGTATGGCTGTCTCAGCGAAGGACGGTTATTGAACAAAGTACAGTTGGATAGATCATTTACTGTGGAGTGAGCTGGATGTTCCTCATCAGCGTTAACCTTGAAATAGTATGTAAAAGACAGGTAACATCTCTGCAGAAGGAGCGACCATTCATTTGATTCTGCGTACAGACTGTGTACAGGACTAGTTCGAAAAGCACCCGTAAAGAGCGTATGCCTAGATGGTGGAGAGGGTCGAGAATCTTTAAGGCTAATGGTGTCGCAGACTGATAGATTATAGCACCGCAATCTAGGCGCGTGCGTACGAGGCTTTTATATAGATTCATCAGACATTTCCTGTCATTGCTCCACGTAGTTCGTGATAACACTTTCAAAATATTCATGGTTTTTAAACACCTGTCTTTTAAATACTTGATATGTGGGATGAAGGTTACTTTGGTGTCTAATATTAGGCCCAGAAATGTATGCTCTGTCTTCAAAGCAAGACGTTGACCTTGCAGGTCAATCTCAGGATCAGACTGAACGCCCCTCTTTCGGCAGAACAACATGCAGGTACTCTTTTCCGCGTTCAGTTTAAAACCACTTTCATCTGCCCATTGAGAGACCTTGTTCAAACCTAGTTGAACCTGACGTTCACACACTGAGACGTTACAGGACTTGAAGCCGCCCTGCATGTCGTCAACATATGTTGTACAGTTAAACATATTTCGTGTGATAACGAGGCGCAATTATGATGATGTTTGATGCTTGTGGCGCAAGGGCCATTTCACGGCCAAAGAGCGCCAGTTCATCTTACTAAAAATATGGACAATGATTGTTATAAGTGGCTGTATAAGGGCCATAAATTTCCTCGCGGTAAGGCGGGTAAAAACATACAAGTAATAAAATTATGTCCATGCCGTGAAAGGTGTGTCTGGTGTGAATAGGTGACAAAAGTTGGTGATAATAAAAAACGATGGTGGACATGTATGGCATTAGCACAAGTGCCTCACTCGTTCATACCCTTGCGTCCAAGGGCAGTGAAGCAAGTGCTTTCTTGTGTAGCCACCGCAGCAAAAACCTCTCTGGAGAAGTCGTGTTACGGAATGCCTGGGTATATGATATAAAAACTATGAATTTCTTTTCAAAACGCTAACAATGATTTATGACTAAAAGCGGTTCCCTAACGATGAACATTGCAGGGTGTAAAGGTAAATGTTGTCGGTAGGGTAATGGAAAATGTTGTTTTCTTAGAGTTTCTAAGTGTTTGCACTGGATTAACATGTGAAGGACTGTTAATGCTTCACCACATCTGTCACACAATAGTGGATCGCCACCGGACAAAACATATGTGAGTGTCGTGTATGTGTGTCCTATCCTGCGCCTCCTTAGTAGTACGTCTGTATGACGTGATTTTGATACTGGCAGCCAATGACCAAGGTGTGGCTTAATAATGTGTAGTCTGTTTTGTGAGTGTGTATCGCACTTGCTCTGCCAGTAGTCCCTGAGGTTTCGTTTGAGAGACGACTCAAGATGAAGGGTCGGGATTGATATGGGTGTAGGGGCAGTGCTTTTGTGGACGGATGCAGCGAGCTGATCCGCCCTCACGTTGCCTTGAATCTCTCGGTGCCCTGGCACCTAGCACACTACAACATGTTGTTTGAGTGTGTAGAGTGTGCACAAAATTGAGTAAAGTGAGACAAGGACTGGGTTTTTGTGTTTTCTAAGAGTGTGTAGAGCCGTTACCACACTGAGGGAGTCCGTATGAATTACTGCTTTTCGTATTTGTAATCGCTTGATGTGTTTAGCCACCACAAGTATCGCATAAGCTTCCGCTGTTAAGATACTTGGTCTGGATGTAGAGGGCCAGCATACGAAAAGGATGGGCCGACAGCAACGTAGGACACAGAGGAGTTAGACTTGGAGGCATCTGTAAAGAACTCAGGGCGTGTGTATTTGTGTTGAAGTTCCAGGAAGCATATTCGAATATTGGCAATAGGCGCATGTTTTGTAACTTCTAGGAAAGACACATCGCAGTCTATAATCTGCCACTGCCACGGTGGCGAGTATACTACAGGAGCCATTACACTGCGTTCAAGTGGCACTCCAGTTTCCTCAGCTAGACCCTTCAGGCGAACTGAGAAGGGCTGCCTCATCGAAGGCCTGCTTTGAAACAGAATAGAGCTCGACAAATCATTAATAGTGAAGTATGAGGGGTGCTTCTGGTCTGCTCTCACCTTAAGAAAATATACAAAGGATATGTAGGATCTTTGTAGATCAACCGACCATTCATTTAACTCAACGTAAAGGCTTTTTACAGGGCTGGTGCGAAAAGCACCCGTTGAAAGACGGATGCCCAAATGGTACACGGGATCTTGCATCTTCAAAGCACTTTGAGTCACAGACTGATAAACAACGGCCCCATAATCTAAGCGGGTGCGAATGGGGCTTCTATACAGGTTCATGAGACATTGCCTGTCCCTACCCCACGTAGTACGTGCCAAAACTTTCATAACAGTCATGGCTTTTAAACATTTATTTTTAAATACTTAATGTGTGGTACGAAGGTCAACATGTCTAAGATTAAGCCCAAGAATTTATGCTCCGCATTGACAGACAGACGTTGACCGTTCAGTTCAATGTCAGGTTCTGAGTGCACGCCTCTCTTTCGGGAGAACAAGACACACGTGCTTTTTTTTGGGTTCAGCCGGAATCCGTTTTCCTCTGCCCATTCGGAGACCTTATTTAAACCTAACTGAACCTGCCGCTCACACATTGCTAGGTTGCTTGACTTAAAGCCAAGCTAGACGTCATCGACATATGTGAAATAGAACATGTTGCGGGGGATGGACAGGTGCAAGGAATTCAATTTGATAGTAAACAGTGTACAACTAAGTACGCCACCTTGCGGTACTCCAGCTTCTTGCACAATGTTTGGGATAGAATACTGCCCACACGGACACGGAATTTCAGATTGGACAAGTAACTCTCGATAATGGAAAGCATTCCACCACGCACACCCAGGTGAGACAAGTCTCTTAATATGCCAAAACGCCATGTTGTGTTGTAAGCCTTCTCGATATCGAGAAACACGGAGAGGAAGTATTGTTTGTGGACGAAAGCGTCCCGGATCTGTTCCTCGATACGCACCAGATAGTCGGTGGTGGATCTACCCTCTCGAAACCCACACTGAAACTGGTCAAGCAGATTGTGTGTTTCAATAAAATGTAAAATTCGGCACTTTATCATTTTTCTAAAAAGTTTACAAAGGCAGCTGGTTAGTGTAATGGGCCTATAACTTGAAACTGAGGAAGGGTCCTTGTCCTGTTTCAAAATAGGCATAACAGTAGCCTCTTTCCAGAAAGGAGGAATGGTGCCAGAAAGCCAGATAGCATTGTATAGAGAGAGTAAAGTTTTTCGCGTTTTGAGCCGCAGGTTTTTCAACATTTCATACGTGACACGGTCGTAGCCTGGGGCAGAATTACTGCAAAAGTTTAGTGATGTTTGTAGCTCAGCTAAGTTGAAAGCTTGGTTGTATGCCTGAAGATTTGTGCACTTGTATTCGAGTTTCTGCTTTTCTATCCTTGCTTTATATCTTTGGAAAGCTTCAGTATAGTGTGACGAGCTAGACACTTGCTCGTAGTGTACACCGAGAAAGTTTGCCTGATCTTCCAGGCTGTCACCCTGTGTGTTTACGAGTGGGAGTGAGTGTACTTGTATTCCTGCGACCTTACAATTCATGTTCCAGACTTTAGCCTCTTGTGTATATGAATTTATCCCTGATAAAAACTTGTGCCAGCTTTCTCTTCTGGCCTGCCGACGCGTTCTCCTGCCTCAAGATTTTATTTTCCTAAAGCTTTCATGGTTTTCCACTGTCGGCGAGTTTCGCAGCAAACTCTATGCCCTGTTCTGTTCCTTTCGCGCAGTCTCACACTCAGTGTTCCACCACGGGACGTGTCGTTTGCTGGGCAGTCCAGATGTTTGTGGAATGCACTTAACTGCTGCGTCAGTGAAAAAAGTACTGCACAGCTTCGTCTATGCCTCATCCGCATATGTCATTCCAACTTAGGTGAGTAATCTTTTGAAATTGTTCCCAGTCGGCTTTGGTTACCAGCCATTTGGGAACAAGTGGAGGACATTCATATATTATTGGTGTACTGAAAACTAAAGGAAAATGGTCACTTCCGTATGCATTATTTATGACTTTCCACTGAAGTAATGGTACAAGTGAAGGAGAGGCGATACTGAAGTCTATGGAAGAGTAAGTTTTGTTGGCAAGGTTATAGTATTTTGCCTCTTTTCTATTCGACACACAAGCACCTGATGAAATGAGGAATTGTTCAATGAGACGACCTCTTGCATCACAGTGAGAGTCACCCCACAAACCATTATGTGCGTTCAGGTCCCCAAAGACTAGATAAGGTTCAGGTAGTTTGTCTATTAAAGACTGGAATAGAAGTTTCTCAAGACGGTGGTGCAGAAGTATGTACAAAGAGAAGACAGTGACGAGTTTGTTTAGAATAACTGCTCAGACGCCAACCACCTCGAGGGAAGTTTGAAGGGGTAATTCTGTACATGCTATACCTTAACTAACTATAACCGCTACACCACCGGATGGTGGCATGGCATCATCTCTATTCTTTCGGTAGATTACGTAGTTACGTAAAAAGTTTGTGTTTGTTCGTTTTAAGTGTGTCTCTTGTACACATAGTACTCTAGAATTGTGTTCATGGAGGAGTTCTTGTAAGTCGTCGAGGTTTCGAAGAAGGCCTCGGATGTTCCACTGTAATATTTCTGTCTGCATATGTAAACAAGAGAGATGCTGCTGTGGGTACAAAGAGTATCCTGTGCTGGAGTGAGCTCGTTAATTCAGGTGGCAGGATGGTCGTCCGGCCCCGTTATTGTTTTTTTTTTATTTTTCTTGGCGCGCTCCAAGGAGCCGCGCCACACTTTTGATACCAAGGGTACCATTGTATCCATTGCCTCCTCAGAGGCACTGGGTGCCCGCACACGCAAGCTGGTAGTTCGAATTTTAGACCTCGCCTGGTGAGGGGAGGCCTTGAGACCAGAGGACCCCGGAGTCTCCGGCCTCAATTCGCTAGGAGGCGGAGTAGACTGAACTACTGTCGCCTTGAGGGCAGGCGCCACAGCCGACGGCTCGCTCTGCGCTGGCCGAAGGAGTGGCCAGGGCTGGTGCGGCGTTTCCCCCTGACGCGCCGCATCAGCATATGTAGCGCCGTAAAATGGGGACACTTTTCGTCTTGCTTTTTTGAATGTGATACTTTCTTTAATTTTCAAAGTGATGATTTCTTTTTCTTTTTTCCAAAATGAACAAGGCCGTGAGTATGCGGCATGATTTCCACCACAGTTCACACAGTGTGATGGTTCTTTGCAATTGTCAGAATTGTGGCCTGACACTCCACATTGTGCACAAGTTTGGTGACCACGACAGCTCTGTGAGCCGTGGCCATACCTCTGGCATTTAAAACAACGACGTGGGTTAGGTATGTATGGTCTGATCGATGTCTTCGTGTACCCTGTTTGAATACTTTTTGGCAGATTACTGCAAGCGAACGTGAGTATTAGATGTTTTGTTGGTGTTACCTTGTTGTCTCTTCTAATGATTATCCTTTGTACATTGGTCACATTCTGACTCTTTCACCCTTCTAGAAGTTTTTCTTCGGTCAAACGGAGCAAATTAGCATCAGATACTACTCCACGAGTTGTGTTCATAGATCTGTGTGGCGTTACAGTTATCGGAGTGTCATCAAACGCTGAAAACTTCTGTAGCTTCTCAAACTGTTCTTTTTCTCAAACTTCAAGGAGGAGGTCTCCGCTGGCCATTTTGGTAACTTTGTACCCGGCTCGAAGAGTTTCTGTGAGACATCTCGCTACTACAAAGGGGGATACAGTTCTGGCTTGCTTGCTGCTTATCTCACTATGTAAAATATGAATATGGTGGAAGTTTTCATTTGATTGGTTGAAAAAGCCTGAGTCTTCGGTGCGTACGCGCTTTAAGGTGGTACGATCACTTAGTAAGGAAAACGCTCTATGCATGCCAGTTTAATTTTCTTCAGAAGCGTTGGCGGCCACCCACCACGGAGCCCAACGAGGAGACGTACAAGTTTGCGGATGCTAAAACCTGCAGACGCCAGCCGTACAACGCTACTATAACCCAATGCGCCTGGACCAAGGTAGGCTATTTGCACACGGTTAACCCTAGCCGCCAAAAAGTTTGGAAGTAGACAGAAGAGAGTAGAAGACAGGACAGATAAATAGTGAGAGATAAAGACGAAGATGTAGGGAGAGAGAGATAGGAAAAGGTTACTGCCGATTTCCCCTGGGTGGGTCAGCCCCGGGGTGCCATCTACGTGAAGCCGGGGCCAAAGGGGTGTGTTGCCTCTGCCGGGGGGCCTTAAAGGTCCAATCACCCAGCGTGGGCTCAACCCCCAGGATCACCTTTTCCCCGGACACGGCAAAGCCACGCACGGCTAGGCGTGGGAGCGAGTAGAAACTCCCCCGTTAGATCGGGTCCGTGGTGTCGCTACACACCAAACGCCTACTTGCGCAGGCGCCCCTGCGGGGATAACGAGGCGCAAAGAGTTGATTTTCACTATAGTGTACAACTCAATACCCCTCCTTGCGGCACTGCTGCTTCTTGAACAAATGCACGGGACAACACACTGCCCATTCGAACACAGAATGTCCGATTAGACAGGTAACTTTCGATTATTTTCAACATTTTGCCTCACACACCTAGGTGTGGCAGGTCTCGGAGTATGCCAAAGCGCCACATAGTGTCATAGGTCTTCTCCATATCGAGGAACACTGACAAAAAGAATTATTTGAGAATGAAAGCATCACGAATTTGTGCCTCAATACGGACAAGGTGGTCAGTAGTGGACTTAGCCTCTCGGAACCCGCACTGGTAAGGGTCAAGCAGTCTATTTGTTTCAAGAAAATGCATCAATCATCTGTCCAGCATTTTTTCAATAACCCTGCAAAGGAAGCTTGTCATCGCTATGGGTATGTAGCTTGATGCTAAAGATGGGTCCTTGCCCTGCCTAATAATTGGAATAATGGTAGCTTCTTTCCAGGTGGAAGGGATCTCACCGGAAAACCAAACGGCATTATACAAGGAAAGGAGGGCTTTTTGGGTTTCAGGAGGCAGACGTTTGAGCATTTGGTATAATATACAGTCAGAGCCTGGGTGGTTCTGTTACAGCAGTTTAATGATGCTTGTAACTCAGCTATGACGAAAGGTTCATTGTATGCCTCATTGTTTGTGGATTTGAATTCTATTTTCTGTTTTTCTATTCTTGCTTTGCATCGTTGAAACGCTGAACTGTAATGGGACGATCTGGAGACCTGTAAAACGTAAAAGGACGTTTACGTGGCATTGCTCCAGTGACATTAGTGCAAGGTCTTGTTTTATTAGGGAGATGCTTGAATAGCAGCAACATGCATAAAAAGCAACAGGCCCATGCGTATGTGTGAAGTCAAATTCCACAGAACACAAACGATACCTAGTCAACTGGGACCACCGAGTTATACAGGTTAGTTAATGCACAGCAAACTTTTGCAATCTTGTCAAAACGCGCACCGCTGTCACTTCTGTTCACAAACTCTACTGGCAAAAGTAATCTTGCGGCGATCAGGCAGCAGTAATAGGCTCATTTACTAGTATTGCCATGTATGACGATGTGTTCTGAGTAAATCTAATTTTAGAGGGATTCATGTTCAGAATTCATGTAATAAAGACGAAATAACAGCTAAGCATTTTCAAAGTATACCCAAATACACTACATTCACGTGATACCTCCACCACTCTGTGATGCATTTACTAGTTTCCCCCGTAGGAAGATGCGGGTTTTTTCTTTGTCCAGAACACATGCGTTTGACTAGTCTATTTGGTGGTCTCTAGATTCTGTGTGTTCACCGATGGCAGTTGAGGCCACGCATTCTTTCGTGGCGTCGTATTTCTGTTAGCTCTTTTCTTGAAATCACAAGTTTCGCTAATGTACTGTTTGTCGCAATTGTGGCAGCCTATGGCATAAACAAGACCAAGAAAATCTCTGCTCGGCACCTTGTGCTTCACACTGGGTAAGGCATTCCTTAGCTTCCACGTTGGTACATGCACTATTTTGATGTGTGTTGCTTCTGCACATCACACGGCCTATCTGATTTGAACCACAATATTACTCACATCTGTAAATTTGTGCATGTTTGTCTAAGCCACAATTTCGGCTCGGGTTGAAGAAGTGTGGCAGCTTGGGCTAGTTGGTATGGCATGACGATAGTTATAGCGTGAGAACAAAACGACGACACAGTGAAAAGAAGGTCGTGCCTTTCGTGTCCTTCTTGTCTCTGTGTCGTCGCTTTGTTCTCGCGCTATAACTATCGTGAGGCCGTCTTGTTTGTTAAGACTCGAACTGCCATCAGCAGAAGCTTGTAGAGCTACTCATGCCTTTTATTATTCTTATTCTGAATAATAATTATATTATCATTATAATTATTGGTGATGCAACAGCATACGTCCTCAGCTACACAGTTATTCCTGGTGCCTCGTGTTTCGAAAGTAGCACTTGTGTAACTCCAGCTAAGTTTGTCATTTTAGTTTCGTGAGATCTTGTAAATAAATCTGCAATTAGTTTTTAGTGTGATGTCCACAGAAGAGTACGTAAATCAAGGTAACGTGTCAACATCCTTGATTCATCTGTGCAATTAAGGTAGCTGTTGCACCTTGACAGATTCATTCTTGCCACCACATATTTAAATGCCATCCCCAGCTTTCATTGCAGCCGTCCAAATACTTCCGTTGCACTTCAAGCGTCAGAGCCCAGAAACACAAAATACAAACATGCATGTGCTCGTCGGAAAAAGACAAAATTTCGCAGTATGACTCTGTTTTTGCAACGTTGTCAATACTCGTTGTCAAGGCAAGGTACACAGAATATGCGAGTAAAGTTATCCTTTTTTTGCAGAAAAGTATATTATCGAGGTGCGCAAATCAGGCAAGTATGCAAATCAATGGTAAATGCAGCAATCCAGGTTGAGTTGGATTTAATGCAATCCACATCCTAAATAGTGCAGTCAGTAAATACAGCAGTTCAGATAGACCTATCACAATACAATCCACATGCTCAATGGCGTGGGCTACAGCCATTAAAGTAAACCAGATTACAATCTAGTGGCAGAACTGGCCAGGCTCCCATGTCCTCACCTTTAACTGGTTTGTTTAATTTGTGGTTCTTCTGAACATCAAACAGCTAAATTGCTTACTGCCTGGCTCAGGTATTTTACTTTGGCCAGATATACATATTTTTTCACATTCACTGCACGCGCTCTCAGAACGTTCTGAGTGCGTCTGGTAAATATGTTTACTTATTTTATGCGGAGCACCTGATTCTTTTTTTAACACGCGAGGGTCTGTTTCCAGTGCACAGTTCGTCCCCAGGATTCCGGCTCACGAGCAGGAGGCACGCTTTCCCGCACGGTGGGGGCGGGGCTCCACGTCACTCTATGAGACCGGAGAAGAAAACGATAATAACTCCTCTCCTTTTCTGATTTCCTCATTTCTCTCACGGTCTCAAGTAGGTACTATACGAACCTTTCTTTTGCCGGAGTTACAGTATTATGGTTGCAATTGTGCGAGTCCCCTAGCTTGTTAAATGATAATGCACAGCGCCTATGGGCGCTCTCATAAATATCGGCTGTTTTACCGCAATTGAATCGCTGCCCTTGAAGAACCCTTTAAGACATTCTTGAAGATATCCAATTGCTTTCTAGAATTTAGGTACTGACATATTTCTATTTCATGATGGTATAGAGCGTGTTTGATTCGCTGGGTAAAAAAAGTTCCCTGGCCAGTTTTGTTCAGGGTGCGACAGCCGTCAAGGCCTCGATGCTCCATCTAGCGTTAGGATGGTTTACTAAATGTGCCCCGTAAAAATTCAAATATGGTGTGCGTGAAAAGAAAGGATTCCTGTGGAAGGCACTTATGACCCCGCGAAACGATATTTAGGGTTCGTTGAGATAAATATCTGTAGTATAGCACATCAATAGGGTATAGTTAAAAAGAAAGAAATGCACGTTGCTGAACATCCAGTGTATGTACGACATTGACCCCTCAATTTACAGCGCATTCTCAAGTTTACAGGTTGCATAGTAGTTTTAGCTATCTACTAATTAGTTAATTAAAGGTTTAACCAATGCACTTTAGGTTTGGCTTTGAAAGCGCGAGTAGTATTCACCGGGCGCAGTATTCCGGATGGTGGTGTCAACTCGCCGTCTGCGCCGCTTAAATCCGGCAGACCTCAGAGATCCGTCCTCGGGCCTCTTTTCGGTTTATATCAATAATGCCACCCGTGATATTGCAGCAAATCTAAAGCTTTTTGCAAATGCCTGCACGCTTTAAAGTAGTTAACGCATGCAGCGATCAGGTTCTTTTAAATAACTCTTTTACTATTCAAGATTGGTGCCCAAAATGACAGATGACGTTTCACGCGAGAAAAACTCTGGCGATAACCATACCCTCCAAAAAAGATCCACTAAAATTGCAATACAACCTAGGCAATCAATTCTTGTCCTTTGTCTTACAGTATACGCACCTTTGTCTTGTTATCACATCTAAATTAAGATGAAATGAACTTCTATCGAACCAATTTTGCGCCACGAAACGCGTTCCTCCAATCTCGAAAGAGTGACTGAGCCCCTATATACACGTAACTTTTTTTAATAAGCAGAAAGCGGTACAATACGCCACCAGAGATTCCTCAAAGTGTCGATCTCAACTAGTTTCTTCGTGCGTTAGCTGTTTCACATGGCTCATAACTACATCTTCATATGTATTACAGTGCGCTTCGTTTTAATACCCATCTTGATCAGACTGATTGCTTGAGGTTCAATGCCTCGCTTTTGCACAATTCCTAAATGCTTCGATTCTGCAATGTCTCGCTTCTTAGTATTGTCAACTTTGTTTTTGCTACAGTTGATATTTGAGTTCTTTTTACTTTTTACCCAAACAAAATAAGTTAAAGGACACTCTTTTTATAGTTTTTGTTTTGTTTAGTGTATTAAGGCCATTCTTGGGATTAAGGACCATGTTTCATGTAGCTTCTCTTTTTTTTGCGTTTTGAATCATCGTGCTTTCGTTCAACACTATCTATACTGCTGTACCTCCTACACAATGTTGCGTCCACTGCGCCACACACCCCTTCCCCATGTCCGGTACTAGACTGGCAGTTTTTCTTTAAAATAAATAAGAAATCTCTAAATAAATAAATCCACTTCCTTTTTCATTGCGCTACTCTCCAATTTAATGATAGAAATTAACAATATTAACGGAAGTAAGTTAAAAGAGAGAGATATAATGCTGAAAGGCGGGGAGGCTCAATTGGTTAGGAACAAATAACCCTATTTCCACTGCGGGTCCACGGTAGCCATAATACGCAGCCTACGTAACAGGGAACTTAGTTTATTACTTTCAAGAAAGGCATTTGGGCGCAGCACGGTCCAAATGATCCAAGCGCTTGCTTTCGAGTGCACTGTGGGCCACAAAAGGGGCGAGGAGCACAAAGGACAGGCAACCAGTGCGCGGGCGCACTGATTACCCCAATAGTCCATCAGTCCCCAGGCGCACGACGTCCGGTATCGAAGAGGGTGGGGGGGGGGGGGCGATCAAGGTGGAGGGCAGGGTGCATCCCTGCATCCCCGGAAGCGGCAATGCCCGGTCTAAAGCCTCTCCATGCGTTTTCCGGTAGAAGACGCGATGGAGGGGCTTTAACTTCAACAAATCAAAGCTCTGGCTGAAACTTTTTTTTACGATGGCCGCCGTTCATTCGGGCATTCTGTGAAACTGGCGGGCGACCACTGGTTGTCCATTGTGGAGCTACCGGCAACGCGAGGCGTCTTCCTAATCTGGTGTAACCTTTCAAGACGGTTCTGGCAGAATGGCTGAGATGGGTGTTCGCAGCTCGCAACAAAACATGAGATTCGCCGATACCTGGCCCGTCTGGCCCATTGCGAGTTTCTTGAAAAAAATAAGCATGCAATGCGCCGCTGTAATGACCCCGCGGAGTATTGCAAGAGCACGTTTTAGCTCTACCACGTAGCGTTTGGCCTGTCCGTTTGTGGCTGGGTGGTTCGGTGCAGATTTCACCACTGTGATGCAGTTGTCACTCGTAGGATTTCTGTATTTTGGCTGACAGAAATGCGATTCCGTTATTTGAAACCACTATGTGGAATAATTTAGAAGTTTCGAACAACAAGCGCAGGAAATCGATGGCAGCTGTCGATGTTGTTCTGTTCACATAACGACTTTCAACCCATTTACTGTAGGCAAAAGAATAGGGCAGCAGCGCAAATTTGCGAACGAACCAGTGACTAGGAAAGCTGCTATCTTCTGGGATAATCACTTTACCAGTGACTACACGTGGGCGATCATATCTGACTGCCTTCCTTTTAAAAAAAATTATTCCAGTTTCCAGACGAATGTACGTGGTGTCAAATTGTTTTCCCAAGTTATTGAAAGCTTTTATAATAAATTTCTGTAACATAGCCTAGGCTTCTGTAAACATAAGTAATGTTCATGAAGCTTCCATCATATTGTAGCCACCTTAATCATTTATTTCAAAATGGTTCATATTTATTTATTGGTTTCTTTTTTATTTGTTCATTGTGCCAGCAGTGTAGCCAGAAACTTCTTTCGAGTGGAGGCTTTGCCGTTCCTTATGCATGCTGGTGCATCTCTTTGCATGTGTATGTGTACACAAGCACCCCCCACCCTCACCCCAGTACTGCCTACACCAGGGTCTGTGCGATTTTTGCAGCTGAAGTGAGTTTTGACACCAATAAGACGCCCGAATTGAGCATTCCTATGGTTTTTATGCTTGAAAGGGCTGGAAGAAGTTACTGCAGTGGTAATGTTTGGTCGGTGATGGGCTCTATCTCATAAAGAGAAAATTGTTGCTGAGGCTTGATAAGGACAAGAAATAAAGGACTTGAATACTTTATTTTTTATCATTTGTTTGAATGTATACAAAGTGCATTTATTACTGATTACTGTATTTGAGCATATGTTTTTTACTTCTGTTATGATTTTGGCATTTGCATCTGTTTATAGGTATAATTTGTAAATTTGTGCGCGCCATATTTCTTTTATATTTGTATCGGAATATGTATATAGGTTGCGCACATTTTTTGACGGCTTTCGTGTTTGATTTTTCGCGCATTTATTTCAATTGTGTGCACAATGAATCTCTAACAATCTTTTTATTTGTTAGGCACATTGTAAAAATAGATCATAATACAGTTCACCAAAATAATTTTTTTTCTAAAAAACGAGCTGCGTTGTATTTTGCACGTGCATTTTTTACTACAGAAGATAGCTCTATTAAGCCTATCACTCCACACAGGTACTTAACCTTATCAGTAGAAGGTATAGGGGAGGTAGTTATACTTCTCAAATCAGGTAACAAAAGCTTAACGATCAACTATCTCCCCATTTCTTTTACCAGCACGTGCTTCTAATGATTATATAGAACTTCGTAACCAGAAGCATCCTCAATTTCCTTGAAAATAACTTTTTTCGTCTTCACGACATGGTTTTAGGAAATCATAATCATGTGAGACTCAACCTGTACCTTTCACTGATCTAATTCTTGATCGTTCATCATCCGCTGGCTTCATTTGTTTTAGATTTTGCAAAATCATTTGATAAAATGTGTCATAAACTTCTCATCCACAGGTTACGGAACATATATCTTGACATTAACCTATTGATGATGATGATGACGTTTGATGTTTTGTGGCGCAAGGGCCATTTCACGGCCAAAGAGCGCCAGTTCATCTTACTAAAAATATGGACAACGATTGTGATAAGCGGCTGTATAAGGACCGTAAAATTCCTCGCGGTAAGGCGGGTAAAAACATACAAGTAATAAAATCATGGCAATGCCGTCAAAGGTGTGTGTGGTGCGAATAGATGACAAAAGTTGGTGATAATAAAAACAATGGTGGACATGTATGGCATTAGCACAAGTGCCTCACTCGTTCATACCCTCTCGTCCAAGGGCCGTGAGGCAAGTGCTTTGTTGTGTAGCCACCGCAGCGAAAACCTCTCTGGAGAGGTCGTGTTACGGAATGCCCGGGTATGTGATATAAAAACTATGAATTTCTTTTCAAAACGCTAACAATGATTTATGACTAAAAAGCGGTTTCCTACCGACGAACATTGCAGGGTGTAAAGGTATATGTTGTCGGTAGGGTAATGGAAAATGTTGTTTTTTAGAGTGTCCCATTGTTTCCACTGAATTAAAATGTCAAGAACTGTTAGTGCTTCACCACATCTGTCACATAATGGTGGATCGCCACAGGACAAAAGATATGTGTGTGTCATGTATGTGTGTCCTATCCTGAGTCTCGTTAGTATTACCTCTGTATGACGCAATTTTGATACTGGCAGCCCATGACTAAGATGTGGCCTAATAATGTGTAGTTTGTTTTATGTGTGTGTATCCCACTTGCTCTGCCAGTAGTCCCTGAGGTTTCATTTGAGAGACAGCTTAAGATCAAGGACCGGGATTGATATGGGTGTAGGGGCAGTGCTTTTGTGGACGGATGCAGCGAGCTTATCCGCCCTCACGTTGCCTTGGATCTCACGGTGCCCTGGCACCCAGTACACTACAACTTGTTTGAGTGTGTAGAGTGCGCACAAAATTGAGCAAAGTGAGACAAGCACTGGTTTTTTTTGTTTTTTAAGAGTGTGCAGAGCCGTTACCACACTAAGAGAGTCCGTATAAATTACTGCTTTTTGTATTTGTAATTGCTTGATGTGTTTAACCGCCAGAAGTATCGCATAAGCTTCCGCTGTGAAGATACTTGTGCCTAGATGTAGAGGGCCAGCATCCGAAAAGGATGGGCCGACAGCAGCGTAGGACACAGATGAGTTAGACTTGGAGGTATCTGTTAAGAACTCAGGACGTGTGTAATTGTGTTGAAGTTCCAGGAAGTATTTTCGGATATGGGCAATAGGCGCATGTTTTGTAACTTCTAGAAAAGACACATCGCAGTCTATAGTCTGCCACTGCCACGGTGGCGGGTATGCTACAGGAGCCATTAAACTGTGTTCAAGTGACACTCCAGTTTCCTCAGCTAGACCCTTCAGGCGAACTGAGAAGGGCCGCCTCATTGACGGCCTGTTTTGAAACAGAATGGAGCTCGACAAATCATTATTAGTAGAGTATGAGGTGTGCTTCTTGTCTGTTTTCACCTTAAGGAAATAAACAAAGGACATGTAAATTTTCTGCAGATGAAGCGACCACTCATTTGACTCAACATAAAGGCTGTCTACGGGGCTGGTGCGAAAAGCACCCGTAGAAAGGCGGAAGCCCAAATGGTGCACAGGGTCCAGCATCTTCAAAGCACTTTGAGTCGCAGACTGATAAAGAACGGCCCCATAATCTAAGCGGGTGCGAATGAGGCGTTTATACAGGTTCATGAGACATTGCCTGTCAGTACCCCACGTAGTACGTGACAACACTTTTAAAACATTCATGGCTTTTAAACATTTTGTTTTTAAATACTTGATGTGCGGTAAGAAGGTCAACTTGTTGTCCAAGATTAAGCCTAAGAATTTATGCTCCGCATTAGCAGACAGACGTTGACCGTTTCGTTCAATGTCGGGTTCTGAGTGCATGCCTCTCTTTCGGGAGAACAAGACACACGTGCTTTTTTGTGAGTTCAGTCGGAATCCGTTTTCCTCTGCCCATTTGGAGACCATGTTTAAACCTAAGTGAACCTGTCGCTGACTTCAACGAAAGTTTTCAGGAAATACACTGCTGCACCGGATTAAGGAAGCAAGCAAAAGAGATCCGTTTTTTGCCAACAGAATCGCAGAAATTAGAGAAAAAACCCTTCAAGCAAGCTGGTCATTCGTTCAAAGTGACGACAACCCTGCTGACCTACTTACACGAGGAATAAGCGCAAAGGCATTGGTAACGTCAAAGTTATGATGGAACGGTCCCGAATGGATAACATCACTGGAAAAGAACTTAGTAAGCATAATTTGCACAAATACAGACGTGGAAGACCAGCATAAAACACAATGTCACCAATGTGATGGGAAGAGCCGAAATTGCGCCAATCTTGGAAATCGAAAGGTATTCATCATACGGACGGCTTATAAGAGCGACAGCATGGGTGTTCAGGTTCATAAACAACACAATAAAGGAAAATCGCAAAGGACCGTTGACAGGAAAAGAGGTAACAAATGCAGATAAATACTGGATAAGACAGACCCAAATATCACTGAGACAAACAAAGGGTGAGGCCTATTCAAACAATCGATCATTTGAAAAAATGGACACGAAGTCTACCATGATGACGATGGAATCGTCAGACAGAAAGGACGATTGCAGTGGAGCCAAGAATTCAACAAGCACGTAATAGTAATTCCAAAGGATGAGCATTTCACGGAACTGCTAATACGTCACGTAGATAAAATGGTATCACACGGAGAAGTTCAAGTGACGCTAGCGCAACTTCGAACTAAGTTCTGGATATTGCATGGTAGACAAGCAGTGAAAAGAGTTGTAAACAAATGTGTCGTCTGCAAGAGGCATAACTCCAGACCGACGACTCAAGACATACCTCAACTTCCGGCAGGCAGAGTCACTGAAGCAGAGCCATTCAAAGTTACAAGAGTTGACTTCACAGGACCTCTTTACGCAAAGGACAAGTACCAGATTATGAAGCAATATGCACTGATATTCACCTGCGCGGTAACAAGAGGAGTACACTTGGAAGTTGCGAACGATTTGTCATCGTCAAGTTTTGTACAAGCATTCTGACGATATAGAGCTCGACGGGGAATACCAGCAGTAATATACTCGGACAACGCCAAAACATTTATAAAAGCTGGAAAGGAAATCAACAGAATGCTCGAAACAATTTAAAACGAGGTCTTAAAGAATTACTGCAGTGGCCAACAAATTCAATGGAAAACGATAGCCGAGTGCGTGCCATGGTGAGGAGGATTTTACGAGCGCCCCATAAGAAGCTTGAAGACGTCAATGCGAAAAATAATACCGAAAAGCACAGCTTCGGTAGAGGAGCTACGCACTATTGTAGCAGAAGTTGAAGGAACACTCAACAATAGACCATTGACATACGTATATGGAGAACCTGACGAGCCAATGCCACTAATGCCGGCAGACATCATAGGTGGACGGCGACAGCTTCAAGACGGACAAACAAGACTGCAAACGGTGATATTGAAGACGCATGGCGACGCAGATGCAAACTCGTGCGCGCTTGGTGGAAAAGATGGCATCAAGAATACATCAAGTAAATAGGAGCTACGGTCAAAGCCAAGACGTGGCAAGCACAACCACTCTCACAGGGTGACATCGTGTTGATTGAGGACAAGACTCCAAGAACATTTCGGAAAATGTGCCGGATTGAAGAACTCTGCCCTGGGCGAGATGGAATAACAAGAGCTTGTCTCCTTCGCACAGGCAAAAAAGAGCTTCTAGAAGATCTGTGAACCACATATACCCTATGGAAAGTTGTTTCAAATAGCCCGCGAGAGCTTATCACATTTCAACTTGGGCGGGCGGGAGCCTATAAAACATCATCAAACGCCGGAAGAAGAAGAAAGAAGACTGCTGCCTGGAGCGAGCGCGCGCTACTTCACTTTTAATAAACCGTATTCCTTCGAAGCAGTCCCTGGTCTCGATCGTCTTAATAATAGGTAATTGTATCAGAACCAGGAGCACAACTTCCACAGGAACCAAGGGCAAGCTTCAGTTCATATAGTGATGATTAGTGGAGTTTATTGGCGCAAGGGCCAGATATGGCCAAAGAGCGCCAGAGCGATGATAATGAACTGTGGGATGTGCAGTGTAGACAAAACAGATGTGACGTGGCTGTAAATGGGCCTACAAAACAGTCGCTGTAGGTGCGTAAAAATATACATATAGTAAAATTATTGGCGATGACAAATGATGTGAGCTATGGAGACATAAAATGGTTTAAAAGTGATAAGTATGTGAAATAAAAACTTGGCATGGAGCACCAGTGCCTCGACAGAGCCCTTAAAACAAGAGCATGGAGGCCTGGGCTCATTGAAAGCTGCTATCACAGCGACATCCTTTGAACAGAGGATGCGCTATGAACCTGTTGGGCTAAAAACATTCAATGTTGGGCTAAAAACATTCAATACTACATCCAATAAAAAGCTTAAAACTGATTTTGCATCAGAAACCGGCTCTTCACCGAGAAACATAATTGGATGTAAAGGAAGATTATAGCGGTACGCTAAAGCAAAATATTTCTTTCTCGCCCTTTCAGCTTCCGCACACTCCAGGAGGACGTGGAGGACGGTTAGCCTGTCGCAACATCTACCACAAGTAGGAGGTTCATCGCCAGTCAGAAGAAAGCTATGAGTACCATAAGTGTGTCCTATTCTGAGGCGACAGAATAGGACATCAGTTCGCCGTGTTCTTGTAGCGGAGGGCCATTAACCCAACCACGGCTTAATCAAATGAAGCTTATTATTTATTTCTGTGTCCCACAAGCGTTGCCAGTGGTTTCGCCGATTCTTACGTAGGAAGGGTTTTAGATCTGTTGCAGGGACAGTAGCAGTAAGGTTAATAGCGCGTAATGTAATTGACGTGGCCATTTCATCAGCTAAAACATTGCCCTCGATACTTCTATGGCCAGGTACCAAGTAAATAGTAACAAGCTGGTTGGACATATACGCTGTACACAGAACGGAATACAGCTCAATTATTACCGGATTTCTGAATCTGAAAAGGGATCTTAATGCATTTACGACGCTTAACGAGGCTGTTAATTTAAATGATTTTTGTATGTTTGATTTCTGTATATGCTTCACAGCGGACAATAGTGCATAACCCTCAGCCGTAAATATACTTGTTTCCGGGTGCAGCACAGCGGATCCCGAAAAGTATGGTCCGACGGCTGCATAAGCCACCCCTGCATGCGACTTAGAAGCATCAGTATAAAACACTACGCATGAGTAGTTGGACAGGAGTGGTCGGAAATGCATTTTAATATGTGCTTCTGGTGCGTGTTTAGTGATCTCGGCAAGTGAAGTGTCACAATGTATGAGCTGCTACTGCCACGGCGGTAAATGTTTTGTTGTGGGCAGAGGACAAAGTTCTAGCAGCGGAACACACATTTCCTCACTTAAGCTTCTCACACGCAAAGAGAACGGTTTTCTCGCTGCGGGTCGATTATGGTAGAGGGTGGCAGCGGTCATATCGTTTATAGCCGAATAAGAAGGATGCTTTATGTTTGCGCGTACCTTTATAAAATAAGTGAAACTGCTATAAGATCGCTGCAGGTGAAGTGACCACTGATTCGACTCTACATAGAGACTCTGGATCGGACTTGTCCTGAAGGCGCCGGTTGCCAGTCGGATACCCAGATGGTGATCGGGGTCTAGGATTTTCAAAGCACTTGGCGTTGCGGAATGATAAATTATAGAGGCATAATCAAGGCGCGACCAGACAATGCTTTTGTACAAGTTCAAGAGACACTTCCGATCACTACCCCATGTTGTACGTGATAGGAGCTTTAGGAGGTTCATTGCTTTCAGACATTTCATTTTTACATGTTTAATATGGGGAATAAACGTGAGCTTAGAATCTAAAGTGGTTCCCAGGAATTTATGCTCGCTGCTCACAAAGAGTTGGTCTCCCTTGATCGCAATACTCGGTAGTGGCATTACCCCTCGTTTGTTGCAGAAGAGTACACAAGTACTTTTTAGGGTGTTTATTTTAAAACCATTCTCATCCGCCCATTTAGAGAATTTATTCATTCCAAGCTGCACTTGTCGTTCGCAGATAGATAAATTGCATGATTTGAAACTCATCTGCACATCGTCTACATACACGGAATAAAACATCGCGCTTGGAATTACTGACTGCAGGGAGTTCATTTTTACAAGGAAGAGTGTGCAACTAAGCACACCCCCTTGCGGAACACCAGTCTCTTGGGTAAATGATCTAGAGAGAGCATTTCTGACTTTTACACGAAAGGTTCGATTAGACAGATAGCTTTCAATTGTGTTTAACATGTTCCCATGGATGCCCATGGCGGCAAGATCGAGCAGAATCCCGAATCGCCATGTGGTATCGTACGCTTTCTCCACATCTAAGAATACCGAAAGTACAAACTGCCTATGAATAAATGCATCTCTGATGTATGTCTCAATGCGAACAAGGTGGTCTATTGTCGACCTCCCCTCTCTGAAACCACACTGAAGGGGGTCTAGTATACTGTTACTTTCTAGGAAGTGGGTTCAGCAGCGGTTTAACATTTTCTCATATAGCTTGCATAAACAGCTTGTTAACGCTATTGGCCTGTAGCTGGCGGCCAAGGACGGGCCTTTGCCTTGTTTAAGTACCGGATCGCTTCTTTCCATGACAATGGAATGTATCCAGCTTCCCACATAGTATTAAAAGGGTTAGGAGCATTTTTAGTGCTTCTGGGTGAAGATAATTGATCATTTCGTAGGTTATACGATCGCCACCTGGCGCCGAGTTGTTGCAGTACGCAAGAGGTGCCTTAGATCAGCTAATCAAAATGGGCAGTTCTAAGCCTCCCTGGATGGACGTTTACATTTAAGGGGTTGCCGCTCTTCGCGTTCTTTGAATCTTAAGAAAATTTCTGTGTAGTTCGATGCACTTGAGACGTATTCAAAGTGTTCGCCTAGGCAGTCCGCCTCCTCCTTACGGCTCTCCCCTCGGCTACTTACCAAGGGTAGGGGGTGTGACTCCCGACCCAATAACTTCTTTACCCTATTCCGAACCTTCGTTTGGTCGGTGTAAGAATTTATACTGGAGATGTACCTATTCCAACTTTCTTTCTTTGCAATACGACGCGTCCTTCGGGCTTGGGACTTAACCTGTTTGAAATTGACGAGGTTTTCAGCCGTTGGGTAATTTCGGAGTAGTCTCCAAGCAATATTTTGTCTATTGCGCGCTTTCCGACAATCGTCGTTCCACCATGGGATGCGACGTTTATTCGTCATTCCTTAGTTTGCTTGATACATTTCACTGCAGCGTCAATAATAAAACCTGTTAGGTATGCTACCGCATCGTCTATGTTAAAATCAGCAATCTCATCTCCGTCTAAAAATGTGATTTCTCGAAACAGTTCCCAGTTGGCTGACTTAGTGTTCCAGCGAGGAAAGTCAGGCAAGCATGTATCTTCTTTTGTTAGCTTCAACATAATCGGGAAGTGGTCACTCCCAAAGGGGTTCTTGAGAACGAACCACTCCAGATATGGAACTAATGTACTCGAGACAATACTCAGGTCTATAGAAGAGAATGTGTTGTGTGTAGTGCAATAGTACGTTGGTTCTTTTTTGTTTAGTAGACATGCACCTGACGAAAACAAAAAGTGTTCTATTAGGCGTCCTCGCGCATGTGAACGGGAGTCGCCCCATAGGGGATTATGTGCATTTAGATCACCAACGACTATATATGGCGGAGGAAGTTCAACAACGAAGCTTTGATATTGTGTCTTTGAAAGTTGACAGCACGGGGGAATGTAAATAGAGGTCATTGTTAGTAGCTTCCCGAACAGCACTGCTCGGACTGCAACTGCCTCAAGAGAAGTTCGGAGGTTTAATTGCTTACAGGCAACACCTTTATCAACTATTATAGCAACCTCCTTAACGAAATCTATGCAGCCTACAACCTAAAACTTTCTATTGCTATTTGTTGGGTTCCAGGTCATTCTGGAATTGCGGGCAACAAAATAGTGGACAAGAATGCACGAGAAGCCGCTGGTCCGCAAACTATAGATATAACCTCTGTTCCGGGTGTAGATCTAAAACCTGTTGTACGTAGATGTCTACCCAACCACTGGCAAGCTGAATGGGACAGAGAAGTCGACAACAAACTCCACCTTGTAAAACCCCAGCTGAGAAAAGTTATCGCACAAAAACTCAACAGGTTCGCCGAAGTCACTCTAACACGCCTCAGAATAGGCCACACTTATGCTACACATACACACCTTTTGACAGGTACTGATCCCCCTACATGCATACACTGTGGAGAGAGTCTAACTGTTGTGCATGTCCTCATACAATGTCCTGTGCTTCACCTAGCACGACTGATCCATTTCAGGGAGCTCTATCGATATCATATCCCACTTCATCCAGCGCTGTTTTTATCACTTGATGCAGTGATTGACCTTAAGAGACTTCTTCACTATCTTGGGAAAGTCAAAATTTTAACAATGATATCATTCCATCCTAGCCACCAGGCTGCGCCTCAAGTGTGAGGTACCGCCTGGTGCATAAAAAATATGTCTGAGCCTTCGCAGTTCTTGCCCAGGCAAGGACTTCAGCTGCGAGGGTCTTGGGCCTTGCAGACTAATTTATCATCACAGACTTCAACCAACGAAATGAAGGTTTTAGCAAAGTGACATTCCTTTTAAACGCACCGTGTTTTAAATGGTTTATAGATATTTGCTACTCATCATTTGTTTTAATTTTAAACTAATAATCGAAATGAAACAACACTTGTACTGGCGCTCTTTGGCCTTAGATGCCCTTGCGCCAATAAAACTTAACGTAATAAGTGCTCTTAGTGGTTCTCACCAACATCCCCATCGATTTGACCATTTACCTACTTGCTAAGTTGTTTAACAATAGAGACAAAGGTGAGAAGTGAGACCGGCAGAATGAAGTGACATGCATTTTTTTTTTCATGTTGCACAAAATCCATACCTTTCTGTCAGACCCCTGTGCTTTATTTGTGATGGTCATATCCACAATGTAAGGGGCTTAGCACACCAGGATTATGCACACAACAAAGTATTCTTACATGCCACTGAACTTGTTGCCCTATAGCCTGTTTCAATATGGCATCAGAATAATATTGCTACAAAGGAATTCTTTTTATATGTTTTCTTTCGTGTATTCATTCTTTACAGAACTTTTAATCAATCCAGTGTATATAAAGAAGGAAGAGAATAACAATACGAGAGAGTAAAGTTGTTTCCAATGTGTGGCTTACGTGCATCCACTCCAACTGTCTTGATTGTCACATGAGAAAACTATTAGGTTTGGAAGGCAGCTTAGCTGCCTTCCAAACCTAATATTCCAAAATTTACTTTGCAACTGTGGAGCATATGTTGCAACTGTGGAGCATGGAGCAACCTAAATTCAAAAATTTACTTTGCAACTGTGGAGCATGTAATTATGCCTATGTGGTTGGTGTATACCTTGCACGCAACTTAGCACTGATAGCTCATTGCGACATCATGCCCAAGAACGGCAACATTTTAGGTCGTAAAGAGAACGATGTTGTTAAATATTCGTGGTTACGAACGAATTAAAACATACCTATAAGTAGCAAGGCCTGGTTAGAGGTAAGGTGCATTCAAAATCCCACGCGATACGACTGCACAATGGGTTAGACAAAGGTGATATACAAAAATCTTTTAGAAGTAAGGTGCATTTCAAAACCCACGCAATACGACTGCACAATGGGTTAGACAAAGGTGGTATACATAAATCTATAATTCACCAAATACATAAAAAATAGCTGACTGACGAGTCTGCGCTTTGTCCTGCGAGCTTACTAGCATAACAATGATCTACGATTGCCCAACTTCTATTGGCCACAGGTATACGCCACTAGCCTTGAGAGTTTAAATAAAGGGCCTTGAGTTTGTTTGTTTGTGTGTGTTTGTGTGTGTGTACGCGTGCGTGCGTGCGGCACAGCCAAATGTTTCGTGCATGCACAAGATTCATTGTAAAACGTAGCGCGAACGGTGACGAGATTGACCAAACAGGACTAGCACTGCCTATTTGCGTTAGCCCAGTTAGGGCTTTCTCGTCATCGTTGTTTACGCTGTGTTCCACCACGAATGTGTACTAACAAACTGAACTTCGTGCCCTTCTATTGCACAAGGCGTTAGCGCAGGAACCAAGAATCTACGAAAACAACTTGCACCATACAAGTAGCTGTTACAGTCGCAAAGGGCCGCTATAACTCAATGCACGAAGAGATGGTAAACAAAAAATAAACATACGAGCAGTAATGAACAGCCACGCTTTACAGCAAGCTGCACGCTTCGTACCTGCTAACTCCACGACATCGCCAGGGAAGTAATCTGCGAGCTCGCCGTCTTCCTGCTTTTCTCTCCAATAAATCATTTTATTCTTGCCCGAGGCGAGGTCCGTTTCAGACGACGGCCTGAAATCGCGTATCAGTGAGGCCGCCACGACGGCTTTCGCGCCATCTTTATATGCGACGTACGCATACATGATTATAAACAAAAAACCAACTGATAAAACAAAAAACGCACCACCAGAGTCTCCGCGGGAAGAGGGGCTTGCAAGCAATGACGTGCGCCAATAGGCCTAAGAGGCTATGGATGGCTTCGTCTGCTTTGAGCTTTTACAGCTTTTGGCTTTTATGGTGTCGTCTGCTTTTGTAGCTGCACCCTATTGAAGAGAATGGGGTGCTCGAAGCGTTCGAATCACGAAACATTGATAAATATGAAAGAGTGCCGATTTCTTTACTACTTGTAATAAGTTGTAGCACAAAATGAAGTATTGTATTTCGAAGGTGAATCAATAATGCCACTTTTCTCATTCGCAAACCAGCAGAACAACATGAGAGGTTTGCATCATTGCATGTCTTTCACAAGGCCCGGAGTGACAAGTTACCGGAAAGACGCAATAATTAACAATATACGAGGGCACGCATAAGTTGCATGTTCATTGTTAACATACTTATTCTTGCGTCGATAGCTGACCTGAAGTTGGGGCGATGAAATGCCGGCTGCAAGGACAGTGGTCAATGGATGCGACATGCTAGAGCCATGGATCCATGTGCTTAGATTTAAGGTGCACACTCATGAGCCCAATATGTAGTCAAGACTTCTGGAGCCGCCATCTGTGACATCCCTCATAACCATATTGTGATTTTTGGGCGTGAAACCTCAACATTATTGTATTATAAATACTTACAAGAAAAGGTACACTGAGACAGGGCTGAGTTGAACATTCTTGGATTGCACAGTTTAGCACTATTACTTGCTAAGTGTCATTCGATTTCAATTGCACCTTTGAGGATGTCTGACCAGACTTACAGTGCGGACATGTCTGTACACGTTGCACCAAGAAACTCCAACGTATCATAATATGTTGGTAGGTAGGTAGTAAACTTTACTGATATCCTGAGTAACTCCCGTATTCATAGAGCAAAAACCGTGGGCTGCTCCCACGTTGGGATGGCAAGGCCAAGCCTCACCGCCACGTCGTGGGCCTGCTGGACTGTCTGAATCTTGGTTCGGCCCGCAAATACAAAGTGTCTTGCGAAATCTCTTCACCCGCGTGGAGCTGTAAGGAGGGACACGATAGAAGATCTCCGTGAAACGTCGACTAGATCAAAAGACAGGGTTACGAGTGCATTGCGACCGCAGTATAACCGACTGAGGGCGTTATAGGTTTCAGTGGGTCAAAAGAAACACCCCGCGAGTGAGATAATGCTTCGTGACCCGTCGCGGGTCCAGCCCGCCTCGACTTTGGAGAGCCCGAGCACGACAATTGAGACCGCAATCATTAATAGCGAATTGACGTCGCAGCACGTTTATTTATAAGTGTCGAAACAAAAACAGAAAAAAAACAAGTAATGTTACAGACTGCATTCGACAAGTGCTACTCATCTACAAGATCAGCTATAGTCAATGGTCAAAGCACATCAGAAGATCATCGGTGTTTTCTACCGTGGTAGAGACTATCGACGAAAACTGGGAGCTGGTACACGCGGGTGAAAAAAAAAAACTTTCGCATCAGTTCTGAATGATAGGATCGAAGTTTGGTTTGGTCGCCTGAAGCCATTCTGACAGTGTCTCAAAGTGGCGAATTCTATTTTCTGATAGCTGTGCAACGAGAGCAAGCAGGTATGCATGTATCATTTCCTCCCCATTCATAATCTACGGCCCGCTCATTTCAGTAATAAAGTTTAGTTGTTCATCACGACGTCTTGGGCGGCTAGTTGGTTCATAACTTCAAAGCACGTGCCTTCCTCCGTGCTTCAAAGGAAAAATTGCACAATTAAAAAAAAAGACACCACAAAGAAGGAACATTTAAACAGGTCGAGAGCAACAAAACAGTTTGCGCTCGACCTTACTAAGTGTTCCTTCTTTGTAGTGTATTTTTCTTTAGTTGCGCAATGTTTACTTTGAACTTAGTTGTTCAGTTACGTCAATATTTTAAAGCCTTCGGAGGGCTCTCACACAACCACTCAAATGTGCTTTTACAAATACACCGTGATATGGACGATTTATTACGCCTTTCTATTTTAATGTCTTAATATATACATCTGTATGCATCCTCATTTTTGCCTGCACGCGCCATAGTCCGCAATGTTTAATATTCACTAATGTAGTTTGCCCACAGATGCGGCACAGCTGGGTACTTGAGTCGCATAATCTATCCATTTAGAGTAGGTCGTGCCTTATATATCCACTTATCTAGAGTCCCACTAGAAGGCAGAGTTCTTGAACTGCACGAATTGCACAACTGCGTTCAAAAATATAGACACGCAGTTGGTTCAACTTTTTTAAATGTTTGCTGATGTTCGCGTCACCTGGACACTGCAATACAAAACGCAAAAAAACAAATAATTGTACAGATTACAAACAACAGATGGCACAAAAATTGGTGATTACTAGTTAGGGGTCTTTTATTTGTACAAATTTTGATACATGTAGGATGACGGGAGTTTTGCAACTAAAATGTACACTCTGCAAGGGCTTCACATGTTTTCCCGTGCGTATTTTTCGAGGCAGTTTGAGGCATTTGAGGCAACATAAAATTAACTGTGCGATAGTTCGGTCTCCTGATTTTAGTAGCGAAAGTGTCACAGGGACAGCCGCTTAGTCATTTCTCTGCTGTAGCTACGGCTCCCAGTGCTCTGAGTGAGCCCGCGCCTTTGCCTTCAAAATGAGCCAACGTTCACCCAGGATTCCTCGGAAGCGTTACCTCGACAGAGACGAGCCATTCGTACTGCCGCAGTCGACTGCGTATTGAAAGAAGCAACGAGAGCGCAGCCGCACTCGTGAGTATGACTCGCAGGACGACCGATTTCTCGCAGAAACTCAAATACCCTCTGGTGACCCGTCTTCGTCATGTGATCCTGCATTGACCGCCGAGGACGTGTCGTTAAACGCACATTTGAGTTCCACATCTGATTCGTTCGGTCCCGACAACAACGCCGGCTTGAGTCCAGAGGACGTGCATCCGCCACAGGCCGATGACCTTGTTGATGACGACAGCTTCGGCGTCCTCACTGATGCGGAAGGTGACACAGACTCCGAAGCATCAGAGGGAGCCCAGGATGAGCCTTCATCGATGGACGAGACATTCAGCGACTGTAACGACAGTTTCGAAAGTGATGGTGACGCTAAAATCGGCGACGAGTCTGAAGAAGTGCGCCCCACCTTTCTGGATGAGTCGGAGTTGTTGGCTGAAGACTTTGCCCACTTGGAGTCTCAGACTCTGCCAGCCTCGACGACAACAACGGCAGCTGCAGTCATAATGATCAGGCCTTTGTCATAACGCATGGCCTCAGCTGGGTGGCCTTGGATGACCTCCTGAGTCTCATTGATGGCCTCTTTGGATTCGGAGGAAACACTCTTCCACGAACGAAGCACTTGTTCAGAAAGATGTGGTCGTCCAGAACGAAGAGCCTAGTCAAGCACTTTTTCTATTGCGATGACTGTGGCAGCCTGCTGAACTCCCAAACTGGCGCAAAAACCATGAGGTGTCCCACTTGTTGGGTAGACAATGACGTCTCTGCATTGAAGGCCAATATAATGTTTTTTATTATTCTAAATTTAAAAGAGCAGGTAAAATCAGTAATTGCTCGAACCAAAGATGTTCTCTTTAGAAAACTCATGCAGTTAAATGATGAGAACAACCTAACATCTGGGGCCTTCAATGACATAACAAGTGGGACAATGCTCAGAAATTTGCGCAAGAATGGGCAAGTAGGCAAGATGGATCTGACAATCACATTCAACACAGATGGAAGCCCTGTGTTTAAGTCATCAGCATCGTCGATATGGCCCATTCAGTTCTTGATAAATGAGCGGCCACCAGATTATCGTATGAAAAACTACTTAGTTGGTGGTCTTTGGTTTGGACGCCACCCAGACATGTCACTGTTCATGGGCAAGTTATTTATTTTTATTTATTTATACAATACTGCAGGCCAAAAATGGGCCCAAGCAGGAGTGGGGGTGTTACAGAGCCGTTAGAACAATTATACAATCTTTAGCGAGGTAAAAACAATAAACAGGACAATACAAAATATTTGGAAAACACTGTAAAATATTAATACAAAATTTTACAAGTCAAACATTTGATCAATAGATTTCAGCACATTGTCAGATGAAATAATTTCATGCGGGAGGTTATTTCAGTCGGTTATAGTGCGGGGAAAAAAAGAATACTTAAAATTGTTAGTGCGCGCTGTGATAGGCGAGAACTTTGCAGAATGGTAATTCCTGGTGGGACGCGATGATAACGGAGTCAGGAAGGCCGATGTTTCGAGTCTGATATTCCCGTGTGATAATTGGAAAAGAAATTTTAGCCTATTCATTTTGCGTCGAGATTCCAAAGTAGGGATTTTATTCATCTGCATTAGTTCTGTCGGGGAGTCATAACGGTGGTATTGGTTGTAAATGAAGCGGATGGCTAATCTTTGGATTTTTCGAGATTGTCAATGTCTTTTGTAGTATGTGGATCCCAGACTATGCATGCGTATTCAAGGCATGGTCGTACTATTGTGTTATACGCAAGAAGCTTTATGTTCGCAGGTGAATTTTTCAGTTTATGTCTTAGTAAACCTAGTTTTCGTCGTGCTGAGGCGCATACTTTAAGAATGTGGGAGGACCATGTTAGATTACGAGTAATTGTAACGCCAAGATATTTAAAGCAATCAGTTCGCGAGATAGGAAGACCATTGATTGTGTACTGATGTTGATATGGTTGCTTTTTGTAAGTAATACGCATAAATACGGTTTCTCAGTATTTAGTTTCATGTCCCAAAGGTCGCACCAAATATTTATTGCGTCAAAGCTATCGTTTAGAAGTCGCTGATCATTAGAAGAATTAATTTTGCTGGATAGCAAACAGTCATCTGCAAATAATCGTATTTCAACGCCTTCTTTAACACATGATACTACATCGTTAATATAAATCAGGAAAAGTAATGGTCCCAGAACACTTCCCTGGGGGATGCCGGAGTTAACAGGAAGGAAGTCTGAATGAGAGCCATTTATATCTACAAATTGAACGCGGGAATGCAGGTAAGATTTTATCCAGTTTACGATTGTAGATGGAAGACCCAGTAAATGAAGCTTGAAAATTAACTTTGAATGGGAAATTCTGTCGAAGGCTTTACTGAAATCTTTGAAAACTACGTCGGTTTGGCCTGATTTGTCAATTACAGCAGAGAACGAATGAATAGAAGTAATAAGCTGACTAGTGGTAGAAAGGCCCTTACGAAACCCATGCTGAAATGGTGACAGAATATTACGCTCATCTAAGAAGTTCAAAATGTAGTTCGAAATAATGTGCTCCATGAGTTTACAACACGACACAGTTAGTGATATGGGCCTATAGTTTGTTACGATGGCATTATCTCCTTTTTTAAACACTGGGACCACCCGGGCGATGAGCCAGTCTTTCGGGACAATGCCTTGCGACAAGGACGAGCGAAACATTTCAACCAGGAAACGTGCGAGTGACTCGGCGTAGCGACGAAGAAATACATTAGGCATGTTGTCTGGGCCACATGATGTTTTAGATTTGATATTAAGAAGCATGGCAAATATGCCTTCAAATGTTATGAAATCGGGATCAACCTTAATATAGTTATCATTCGAATTGGCACACACGGACGGGTTAGAAAACACTGAGTGGAAATAGCGGTTAAATTCAATCGCGATTTGCTTAGAATCTCGAATAATCTCGTCTCCGAGCTTAATACATTCGACTGATTTTTGTTTCTTAGGCTGAAGTTTGCGCCAGAATTTTGCCGGATCACTTTTTAGGAACTGTGGCAGGGTCACCGAGAAGTAATGAAGTTTAGCTGCGCGTATATTATTAGCAAGTGTATCGTTTAACTTTTGAAGCAGCGGGCCTTTCGGTTGCCGCCTTTTCGTTTTCTTAACCTTGCGCGTTAAATGAATAATTTCTTTGATTATTCAAGGGTTTCTGTGGTTTGACTTTTTAGCTTTGTTTGGAATGAAGTTTTCGAGGCAAAACTCACACAGCGACCGGAACTTTTCCAGAGATAATTAGCATCATTGCCTGAAAAACCGTCGAAAGACAAATTAAGATAGTCGAGAACAGATTCATCATTAGCCCTACTAAAGTCTTTAAACATTTTCCGCTGTACGGGCACCTAGTCAGATAGATCTACTACAGAACATGAGAAAAGGACAAGCTCATGGTCGGACAGACCGTCTTCTACAGATACATATACATGGGAGAAACTTTTACTATGAAAAACGAGATCAAGAATGGATGCCATATTTTCCAGAACGCGTGTTGGAGTTCCTACTGCTTGATCTAGATCACGCGCCAACATAATATCAAAAACAACTTGATCGCTAAAACATGGAGAGCGTAACTTTGCCCAGTTGATGTTCGGGAGATTAAAATCACCGGCAATAATCAAGTGTTTTTTTGAATGCTTGAGTGAGTAATCATAAAGCTTGGTTAAAAATTCTACTTCTGAAGACGGGAGATGGTAAACGGCAAATAAGATAATTGTATTTCCAAAGACGTTTAACTGTAGGCATAAGCTTTCATGGTCTTCTATTTGATCTAAAAGAATAGTGGTTGTGTGAGTATTCAAGACAACAGCGACACCACCACCTCTATTCGGTCTATCTTGTCTAATTATTTTGTAGTTTTTCGGTACTATATCTCCATCAGAATGATTATCGTTTAATCAAGTTTCCGTAAGAACGGTGATATGGGGTGCGTAGGTTAACAAGATACTTTCGAGTTCTACAGTTTTGTTAACAATGCTTTGAGATTTGTATTAAGGAGGCGCTAATTTTGATTACATCGGCGAAGGGCTTGTCATGCACTAACTGTGCTTGAAACTGGTGTCGGTTTTGGAATGGTTAGAACCTTCACGCGCATGTTCTTGCTATCGTCCCACATAAAAATGTCGTCATCGATCCGTAACTTATCGTGTACAAGATATGGCTTTTTTCCATTTGCTTTGTCAATTTTTCCACTTTCCCACAGCAGTTTACGACGACGCAGTGTGCAACGGGAGTAATCGTTATGAATGTAGATTTCAGTTCCTTTGAGTTTTTTGCGTTTTTTAATATTTCTTATTTTTCCGTGAAGTCCTGAAGATACCTGATTACGGGACGATTTTCAGCTTGTCTACCAAGTCTATGTATACGACCAATCGAGTTGCAGGATACAAAACAGTTCATCCACTACTTCTTTTCTTAAGACGGCCTCAGTTTCGTTGGGTTTTTCAGTGAGGCCGTACACTACTAGGTTTGATCGCCGACTACGGTCTTCAATATCGACTATCTTCTCCGACTGATCTGCTACCGATGTTTTTAGTTCATTTAAACTTGTATCAAAGTTATCTTTCTTGCAAGTAGATTTGTTCATGGTGTTAAGAAGCGTTTCTAGATTAGAAACTTTTTGAAGGACAGCTGTGAATGTTTCCCGTTGGGCGTTTTGTTCCGATTTTATATCAGAGATACTCTTCAGAGTTTCTTTCTGCCCTTCCAAAACCTTATCTAATATTTTTTGAATATCGGGTCCAGGGTTTGACTCAATATCGCCACAGAGCATAAGTTTGCACACAAAAAACAGTCATATAATATACCGAGACAGGTGCGTGGGCATGGCACAACAACCAAGAACCTGTTGCTTGAACAAACAGAAGAATGCTTACAACCAACCTGCATAACGAAGTGACAGAGCTTGGTAAGCATTGCTGCTTGGTGCATTTCGCCATGCCCACTGATGTTGAACCGTTGAGGGCCGGAGTTTATAGGTGCCAACGATGATGACGTCACAGAGCGTAGCGCCATGTCTTTGGTGACGGCAGGGAAGTTGAACCACACGTGCACTGGTGCAGTTGTGACGAATGGTGTGGCTCGCTGAGATAAGTTGATTTCCGGGCAGAAGACGGGCTCTTGATAGCTAGCGGGCTCGAGGAACAAGCCTCCGAGAAGGACTGCCTGCATAACGAAGTGACAGAGCTTGGTAAGCATCGCTGCTTGGTGCATTTCGCCATGCCCACTGAAGTTGAACTGTTGAGGGCCGGAGTTTATAGGTGCCAACGATGATGACGTCACAGAGCGTAGCGCCATGTCGTTGGTGACGGCAGGGAAGTTGAACCATACGTGCACTGGTCCAGTTGTGATGAATGGTGCGGCTCGCTGAGATAATTTGATTTCCGGGGAAAAGACGGGCTCTTGATAGCTGGCGGGCTCGAAGAACAAGCCTCCGAGAAGGACTGCCTTCATAACGAAGTGACAGAGCTTGGTAAGCATTGCTGCTTGGTGCATTTCGCCATGCCCACTGTGGAAGTTCGTGGAAGAAGTGAACAACTTTAACCACCTAGTCTGGAGGACGGCATTTTCAGTCATCAAGTCTAGAGTTCATGCAATCTGCTGCTGTGTCGACGCACCTGCCTGTGCCGCTGTTATGAACATGGTGCAGTTCAATGACATGTTTGGCTGCCCCTGGTGCTACGCTTGTGGAGAGCATCATGAAGGTAAATTATTCTAGTAATGCACAATACATTCCAATAGATGCATAACTTTTGTGCCATCATAACTGGTGCTAAAGCTACTGTTACAATATAGGGAGCTTGCATGAACGGCGGCGACGCTGTTCACTCTGGTTAGGCAGCCATTTATCGTCAGAAGCGGTTGGAAAGTGCAGCAGCGCAGTCGTGTTTGCGAGCGTTGGTGTAGCTTTCAGGCGTGATCGAGTGCGAGTGGGACGCAAATTTAACTCCAAGAAAAGTCGTGCACGATGCCAGCCTAACCAAAAGACTACACCCCAACGCTGTGCCAGGAAGACCTCGAGCGGTACCAAAAAAAGACGAGAATTTGCTCCGAGTGACTCATTCACGCTTTGTGCGGGCGACTGTGTAAGCAAAGTGGGCTTGTGGCCGCGCGTCGACAGCTCTGATATTCATAAATTTCTCGTTCTGAGGGCGAGTTTGATTACACGGGGGCTGTAGTCGAGAAAGGCAATCAAGGGCCACAACTTTGTGACGAGTGGCTGGTTGTGGGAGTCCGCAATTCCAGAATGACCTGGAACCCAACAAATAGCAATAGAAAGTTTTAGGTTGTAGGCTGCATAGATTTCGTTAAGGAGGTTGTTGAAAGTAGGGTTCTTGCAGTACTTGCCACAAGACAGGGCCCTGACAACGCTTAAAGAATCTGTGTACACTATAGACTTTTCTATCTTGTGTTGTTTAATGTGTTGTATAATGAGCACGATACCATAGGCTTCCGCTGTGAAAATGCTGCTATGTGTATGCATGGTTCTGGTGTCCGAGAACTTTTGTCCATAGGCTGCACAAGATACAGATGTTTGAGACTTTGAGCCATCAGAGAAGAACGCGGTTGAACGATATTTGTGTTCAAGGGCCAAGAAATGTTGCTCAGTGAGTGCACTTGGACAATTTTCCTTTATGATGTCTTTTAAAGACCAGTCACAAGTGACTGGACATTGCTGCCAGGGAGGGAAGTTTTTCTACTGCAGGTCTTATTGCCAAAGGAAACGGTGGGGCGATAGAAGGTCGGTTTAGGTATAACTGGGTAGTAGACACATCGTTTATAAGTGTTTTGCATGGGTGCTGCTTCAGAGACATGATCTTAACTGCATAGTTGATTCCTAGATACGTGCGCTGATAGTCTAGAGGCCACTGATCTGACTCTGCATAAAGGCTGTGAATAGGGCTGGTACAGAAGGCACCAAGTGCCAGCCGCATACCTAGGTGGTATATAGGGTCCAACATTTTCAGTGCTGTCCTTGAAGCTTACTGATATACTATGCATCCATAGTCTATGCGTGACAGAACCAGGCTTCGAAACAGAGATATGAGAGAGTGCCTGTCTGTCCCCCACGACTGATGCGATAAAATCTTTAAAAGGTTCGTGGTCTTGAGACATTTTAACCTCAGCTGTTTTATGTGCTGGATGAAGGTGAGTTTGGAATCAAAAATTACACCAAGGAATTTTTGTTCTTTCGCGATGACTAAGTTTTGTCCATTCATTAGTATGCAGGGTTCAGGATGCACACCTCGTCGTCTCGAGAAAAGCACACTAGTAGTCTTGTCAGTGTTAAACTTAAAACCACTCTCGTCAGCCCATTTTGCAAGTCGGTTAACGCCTAACTGTACCTGGCGTTCGCATACAGTCAAGTTACACGATTTGAAACTAATTTGAAGGTCGTCCACGTATACAGAGTACGATATCGCGGGTGGAATAACAGAGCGAATAGAGTTCATTTTAACTATAGTGTGCAGCTTAATACTCCTCCCTGCGGCACTCCATTTCCTTAAAGAAATGTGCATGATAGCACACTGCCCTACGTCTGTGTAGGAGTTTATTGAGGATATATAGCGTGTCCAGCTTTCCCGTTTGGCTATACAGCGAACACGCCTGCCATTCGCTTTGCAACTTCTAAAGGTTATCAAGTTTTCTGCTGTTGGGTAGCGAGAAAAAGTCCTCCATGCTTTGTTTTGCCGTTTTTTAGCAATTTCCTTATCCTTATCATTCCTGGACTGCGGTATGCACTTTTTTGCACAAGAACATATTCAGAAATATAGTTGGCCATCTCTTCTACTTCCAGATGGTCTACCTCTTCGAGGTGTAGTGTACATAGATCTCTGAATTTCACCCAGTTTGCAACATGAAAGTTCCACTTTTTAGGATAAGGCGGCCGGTCATCCCGTTGTTTTGTTACTAAAAGAGTTGGAAAATGGTCACTTCCATATGGATTATTAATAACTTTCCAATCTAAGTAAGGTAGGAGTGACGGTGACCCAATAGCTAAATCTATGCATGAATATGTATTGTGTGTGGTACTGAAGTATGTTGGCTCTACCTTATTGAGCAGACAGGCTCCAGATGCGAGAAGAAAGTTTTCTATTGCACGACCTCTCGCATCACATTTGGTATCACCCCATAGCAAACTGTGAGCATTAAAATCTCCAATTAACACATATGGTTCTGGAAGCTGATCAATAAGCTTTTCGAACTCTGTTTTATTGAATGGTTCGTCAGAGGCTATATAGATCGAGCAGATAGATATAAGTCGGTTGAATAGAATAGCGCGAACAGCCACAACCTCAAGAGAGCTTTGTAGCACAATCTGCTGGCATGCTACGCTTCTTTGTGCAATGTTGGCCACACCTCCAGAAGAGAAACTGCCACCATTTCGACCTTCACGAAAAACCACATATTGATTTAAGAAATTCACATGAGTCGAGTTAAATGAGTTTCTTGAACACAGAACACTTTTGGCTGATAGTCATTAAGCAAGTCTTTGATATCATTTAGGTTATTAAATAGGCCTCTGGCATTCCACTGTAGTATTTGTGTGTCCAATTTAGATGTGTTTTGTGTTGTGTGTTCAAGGATGGAAAGTAAGCTCACGGACAAAAAAGAATCGTACCATAACCTTTCAGGTTATAGAAAAAGAAACTTATTTTACAGGGCTTTTTTGAGGCCCTGTAATTTGTCTTTTGTCTTTTTTGGAGCGGTCGAGAGAAACTCGCCGCTTCTTCGGCGCTGCAGGCGCCGCTTGACTGGCGGTTGTGTCCATAGCTTCATGAGAAGCGTTGGACCGTCGCTCTGCCGAGGGATCCCTGGGCGTTGTAAGCTTCGGCTCAAGATACGAAGCTTTCAAACCCTCTACACCGGACGTCGACGGGGCTCCCGCAGTCTGCCCGTTGTCCATGCCAGTGCATGTCGACGCCCGTGGTGGGGCCTTGTTGACTGAGGCCGGAGCAGCCTTGGCTGCTCCCGCAGTAGGGGCAAGCGGTGGTCGCTCCAGCACGCTGTGCGTAGCTTGGGTGGCCACCTGATGCTGTCGTGGTGCTGCCCCCTGTTGCACCACTTCAGCAAATGATTTTGTTGCATAGAAAGGGGAGACCCGATGCCTTGGTTCGCGGAAACTGATGTTGTGGGTGACTTTAATGGTAATAATTTCTTTTTCTTTTTTCCATGCTGTGCAGGATCTAGAATACCCCGCGTGTTCTCCATCGCAGTTCGCACAGTGGGGTTCGGCCTTGCAGTCATCATCTGCAGAGTGGCCTGTGATACCACACCGTGCACAGGTAAGCTGCCCACGGCAACTCTGAGAAGCATGTCCGAATCTTTGGCACTTGAAGCAGCGCCGCGGATTCGGAATGTAGGGTCTCACAGACAGTTTTAGATAGCCGGTAACTAATTCTTGCGGTAGTGTGGAGCACCCGAAGGTCACAATTATGTGCTTGGTTGGAGTTTCTTTGTTTTCTCTTCTCACTACGACACGCTGTACGTGTAGGACATTTTCGTCCTTCCAGCCAGCCAGAAGCTCATCATTCGTTAGGTCTTTTAGGTTATCGTCTGACACAACGCCTTTGACAGTGTTCATCGTTCGGTGCGCACAGACGGTTACGGGCTTGTCCCCAAATGCTACTAATTTTTCTAGTTTCTGAAACTGTGTCTTGTCTAACTTCTACCAGCAAGTCTCCGCTTGCCATCTTTGTGGCCTTATAGCCAGTTCCGATAGTCTCCGTTAGGCACCTAGACACGAGGAATGGGGAGATGTTGCGAGCTTTTTTCTCCGAGTTTTGTCCGAATGAATAACGTGGTACTTAGGGAAATGGTCTTGTTTTTCTGAAATCGGCATAACATTTGCTTAGGTGCGCCACCTTTTGAAGGGGCGATCAATGGATAGGGGATTTCGTGATACCATAGAAAAGTGCAGTTCCTTCAGTAATGGCGCCTGATGATGATGATGATATGTGGTGTTTTTTGGCGCAAGGGCCATTTGATGGCCAAAGAGCGCCAGTTCATGGGACATGGAATGTGGGCGATGATTGTGATTAGCGGCTGTATAAGGGCCATAAAATTCCTCGCGGTAGGGCGGGTAAAAACATACAAGTAATAAAATCATGACCATGCCGTGAACGGTGTGTGTGGTGCGAATAGATGAACAAAGTTGGTGAGAATAAGAGACGATGGTGGATATCTATGGCATTAGCACAAGTGCCTCACTCGTTCATACCCTTGCGTCCAAGGGCCGTGAGGCAAGTGCTTTCATGTGTAGCCACCGCAGCGAAAACCTCTCAGGAGAAGTCATGCTACGGAATGCCCGGGTATATGATATGAAAACTATGAATTTCTTTTAAAAACGCTAGCAATGATTTATAACTAAAAGCGTTTCCCTACCGACGAACATTGCAGGGTGTAAAGGTATATGTTGTCGGTAGGGTAATGGAAAGTGTTGTTTTCTTATAGTGTCCAATTCTTTACATTGAATTAAACGTGAAGAACTGTTAATGCCTCACCAAATTTATCACACAATGGTCGATCACCACTAGACAAAAGATGTGTGTGTGTCGTGTATGTGTGTCCTATCTTGAGTCTTGTTAGTGTTACCTCAGTTAGACGCGACGCGATTTTGATACTAGTGGCCAATGGCCAAGGTGTGGCTTGATAACGTGTAGTTTGTTTTGTGTGTGTGTATCCCACTTGCTCTGCCAGCAGTCCCTGAGCTTTCGTTTGAGAGACGGCTTAAGATCAAGGGCCGGGATTGATATGGATGTATTGGCGGTGCTCTCATGGACGGATGCAGCGAGCTGATCCGCCCTCCCGTTGCCTTGGATCTCACGGTGCCCTGGCACCCAGCACACTACAACATGTTGTTTGAGTGTGCACAAAATGGAGTAAAGTGAGACAAGGACTGGGTTTTTTTGTTTTTTAAGACTGTGCAGAGCCGTTACCACACTGAGGGAGTCTGTATAAATTACTGCTTTTTGTATTTGTAATTTTTTGATGTGTTTAGCTGCCACCAGTATCGCGTAAGCTTCCGCTGTGAAGATACTTGTGCGTGGATGTAGAGGGCCAGCATCCGAAAAGAATGGGCCGACAGCAGCGTAGGACACAGAGGAGTTAGTCTTGGAGGCATCTGTAAAGAACTCAGGACGTGTGTATTTGTGTTGAAGTTCCAGAAAGTATGTTCGGATATGGGCAATAGGTGCATGTTTCGTAACTTCTAGGAAAGACACATCGCAGTCTATAGTCTGCCACTGCCACGGTGGCGGGTATGCTACAGGAGCCATTAAACTGTGTTCAAGTGACACTTCAGTTTCTTCAGCTATACACTTCATGCGAACTGAGAAGGGCTGCCTCATCGAAGGCCTGTTTTGAAACAGAGTTGAGCTCCACAAATCATTAATTGTAGAGTATGAGGGGTGCTTCTTGTCTGCTTTCACCTTAAGGAAATAAACAAAGGACATGTAAGTTTTCTGCAGATGAAGCGACCACTCATTTGACTCAACGTAAAGGCTTTCTACGGGGCTGGTGCGAAAAGCACCCGTAGAAAGGCGGATGCCCAAATGGTGCATGGGGTCCAGCATCTTCAAAGCACTTTGAGATGCAGACTGATAAATAACGGCCCCATAATCTAAGCGGGTGCGAATGAGGCTTCGATACAGATTCATGAGGCATTGCCTGTCACTACCACACGTAGTACGTGACAACACTTTTATAACATTCATGGCTTTTAAACATTTTGTTTTTAAATGCTTGATGTGCGGTACGAAGGTCAACTTGTTGTACAAGATTAAGCCAAAGAATTTATGCTCCGCATTGACAGACAGACGTTGACCGTTCAGTTCAATGTCAGGTTCTGATTGCACGCCTGTCTTTCGGGAGAACAAGACACAGGTACTTTTTTCTGGGTTCAGCCGGAATCCGTTTTCCTCTGCCCATTTGGACACCTTGTTTAAACCTAACTGAACCTGCCCCTCACACATTGCTAGGTTGCATGACTTAAAGCCAAGCTGGACGTCATCTACATATGTGGAATAAAACATGTTGTGGGGGATGGACAGGTGCAAGGAATTCATTTTGATAATAAAAAGTGTACAACTAAGTACACCACCTTGCGGTACTCCCGTTTCTCGCACAAATGTTTGGGAGAGAATACTGCCCACACGGACACGGAATTTCCAATTGGACAAGTAACTCTCGATTATGGAAAGCATTCTACCGCGCACACCCACGTGAGACAGGTCTCTTAATATGCCGAAACGCCATGTTGTGTCGTAGGCCTTCTCGATATCGAGAAACACAGAGAGGAAGTATTATTTGTGGGCGAAAGCGTCTCGGATCTGTGCCTCGATACGCACCAGATGGTCGGTGGTGGATCTACCCTCTCGAAACCCACATTGGTATGGGTCGAGCAATTTGTTTGTTTCTAAGTAGTGAAGTAAGCGGCAATTAATCATTTTTTCAAATAGCTTGCAGAGGCAGCTTGTTAACGCTATAGGTCTGTAACTTGATACAGTAGAGAGATCTTTTCCCTGCTTCAAAATTGGAATTATAACAGCCTCCTTCCAGGAGGAGGGGATCACACCCGAAAACAATATGCGATTATAAAGAGAGAGGAGGGTTTCTTTAGTTTCGGAGGGTAGTTCCATCAGCATCGCGTACATTACGTTGTCAGAACATGGGGTAGATGTATTACAGCAGCTGAGTGCTGTTCGCAGTTCTGCTAAGCAGAATGGTGCATTATATGCCTCATTTCTTGGGGATTTTCTTTCTAACTTTTGTTTTTCTATTTGTGCCTTGTGCCTTTCAATTTGTGCCTTGTGATTCGGAGTAGTATGAGGAGCTCGATATGTGTTCGAAATGTGTGCCAAGAAAGTTGGCTTGATCTTCCGAGCTTTCCCCGAGGCTATTAACTAGTGGAAGAGAATACGTTTGTTGGCCCTTAATTTTCTTTATCTTATTCAACACTTTTCCCTCGTCTGTGTACGAGTTGATACTCGATATAAACTTTGTCCAGCTCTCTCGTCTAGCTTGTCGGCGTGTTCTCCTTGCCTGCGATTTGACCCGCTTGAAATTTTCCAGGTTTTCTGCTGTTGGGGAATCGCGAAGCAAGGCCCATGCTTTGTTCTGAGTGGTCCGTGCTTTCCTGCATGCGTCGTTCCACCATGGGACTTTCCGTTTAGAACACATGCCACTCGTTTTAGCAATACATTTAGATGCGGCATCAAGTATAAAAGCTGTAAAATATGTGACGGCGTCATCTATGGTCAGGGCAGACAGCTCAGTCCATGTGATGTGTGTAAGAGTTCTATACCCTTCCCAATCAGCTGAGTCAATCTTCCATCGAGGAACCTGCGGGGGTAGTTGATCTTTGTTCGGCGCGCTCAGGATGATTGGGAAGTGATCACTCCCATAAGGGTTTTTAACAACGTTTCACTTAAAAACAGGTAAAAGGGACGGTGATGAGATGCTAAGATCTATGGAGGAGTATGTGTTGTTTGCAAGGCTAAAATACGTAGGCTACTTCATATTTAAAAGACATAAACTAGAAGAGAAAAGGAGCTGCTCAATGAGACGTCCTCGCGCATCACAGTGAGCATCGCCCCACAGGACATTGTGTGCATTAAAATCACCTAGAACCTGAAACGGCTCTGGGAGTTCATCTATTAATAATTATAGATCACGTCTGTGTAGCTGTTGATGCGGTGGTATGTACACAGAACATATGGTAATGAGTTTGTTAAAAAGTACAGCTCGAATGGCCACTGCCTCCAGGGCCGTTTGGAGCTTCAAATGCTGGCTTGCTATACTACGATCGACTATAATGGCTACACCGCCAGATGGTACGACAGGATCCTCCCGGTCTTTTCGAAAAATAATATATTGTCGTAGGAAGTCCTTGTGCTTAGGAGTTAAGTGCGTTTCTTGCACACATAGCACTTTCGCGTTAAACTTACACAGAAGTTCTTGGACGTCATCTAAATTTCTAAGTATTCCCCTTACGTTCTACTGTATGATTTTGTCCATAGTGGAAAAAAAGGGAAAAAGTGCTGTGTGCAAACAAGACGGGGATTAACTCATTTTACAGGGTCTTTGTCAGGCCCTGTAATCGGCGTTCTGTGCATTTTGGGGCGGTCGAGCGAAGCTCGCCGCTTCCTCGGCGCTTCCTGCGCCGTTTGGCTTGAACTGGTGTCCATAGCCTCTTGCGAAGCACTGGACACCCGCCCTAAAGAGCGGCCTGTGCGTCGCTTAGACTTCGCCTCAATCGACGAAGTCTTTGTCCCCACCGAGCTGGGGGTTGACGGAGCCCCCTTGGCCTCGTGATTGCCCTGGCTGCTGCCAGAGCTTGTAGAGGTCACTGGTGTGGACAGGCTGAATGTGGGCAGGGCAGCGCTGGCTGCTCCCGCCGCAGGGGCTTGTGGCATTAGCCTCGGCACGCTAGGCGCGGTCCGGGCAACTGCCAAGAGCCTTTGTGGTACCGCCCCTCGTTGCACAACTTCGGCAAAAGGTGTTTTTAGTGCTAATCATAACGAGACTCGTTGTCTTGCTTCCCTGAATGTGATATTTTCCTTAACTTTTATAGTTATTATTTCTTTTTCTCTTTTCCAGGCTGGGCACGCTCTTGAGTATGCGGGGTGACTACCTTCGCAGTTTGCACAGAGGAACTCGTCATGACTACATTCATCAGCACTGTGGCCGGTTGTGCCACACTTAGCACACATCAGCTGTCCTCGGCAGCTCCGGGATGCATGACCAAATCGCTGGCATTTGAAACAACGCCTCGGGTTTGGAATGAAGGGTCGGACATGGATTTTTACATAGCCAGTTTCGAGAGTCTCGGGTAAAGTGGTTGAGTTGAAGGTGAGTACGAAGTGCTTTGTTGCTATTTCATTGTTGTTGCGTCTGATTTTGATGCGCTGGACTTGTATTACACCTTGATCCTTCCATCCATCAAAGAGCTCTTCTTCACTCAGTGTCATCAAATCTTCGTCCGATACCACGCCCTTCACTGTGTTCATGGCACGGTGTGCGCTCACAGAGACAGGGATGTTACCAATGGCCACGAGGTGCGAGAGTTTATTGTACTGTTCCTTGTCTTTTAATTCGAGAAGCAGATCTCCACTTGTCATCGTCGTGGCCTTATAACCGGTTCCAATGGTCTCTCTCAAGCACTTGGCCACAAGGAAGGGTGAGATTGCTCTAGCTTTTGTAGATGATTGTTCGCAGTGGAGGACATGGTATTTTGGGAAAGTTTCTCTGTTTTTGGGCCAAAGTAGAAAAGTTGCGTCGGTGCGTACCCTTTTCGAAGCACCATCAGTTAAAGAGGGGGTCGGGGATCCCATGAGAAAATGTGTATTTTTCGGTAACGGCGCCTACCACCCACCACGGAGTCCAACGAGGGGACGTGGCAGAGCATGTGGGCATGTCTGCACAACGCCAGCAGTACGCAGTTACTATAAGCCAATATGGTTTACCCTAGTTTGGATAGCCACACAAGGTTAACCCTTGCCGCCAGGAAAAATTGGAAGTAAAGTGAAGTGAGGAGAGAACAGGAAAGATGTAAAGTGAGAACAAAAGACGAAGATATAGGGAGAGAGAGATAGGAAAAGGCGATTGCCGATTTCCCCTGAGTGGGTCAGCCCAGAGGTGCCATCTACGTGAAGCCGGGGCCAAAGGCGTGTGTTGCCTCTGCCGGGGGGCCTTAAAGGTCGAATCACCCAGCGTCGGCTCAACCCTCAGTATCCCCTTTTCCCTGGACACGGCAAAGCCACGCACGGCTAGGCGTGGGAGGGAGTAGAGACTCCCCCGTTAGCTCGGGTCCGTGGAGTCGCTACACACCAAACGCCTACTTGCGCAGGCGCCCCTGCGGGGCACTAAGAGCACTTCAGTTATCTATGATTTGTAGGGAAACTGTGCTTGTGTGTATGCTTAAAAGTTGGAATATTTGTGCACTGTGCAACAGTTAATTTTTCCTTTATAGTTGTTTATTAGGTCCATAATCCACAAATGTACTGCATAGTTGCCCTTGCCAATTATTTTTAAACTATCCATCTTTGTGCCTGACTGTGATTTTGCATGTCATAATTATTCAGACTTTTGGCCTCTTATGTGTCATCACTACATTGGTATTGTACATTACTTTGCCTGAAACAACTGCACACGACCTCATCACTTCCTCTCTGAGAAACTTCATTGAACTATTGTTACAGAGTCCAAAAAAGACCTAGCCCGGAAGCTGTTCAGAAGGCGTATGCGATTCCCAGAGCACATTTTTGACGACGTCCTTAAAGCTGCGCCTTCTCGGGTAACTAAATTTTGTTTTCTTTCTGGCAACTCTGATGAAATCTATTGTACCTCGTTTTAGACTCGTAAGTTGACCTAAAAAATCTCGATAATCATGTTTAGTCTATTCCCAGGCAGCACAGAAGGTTGGCCCAATATTGGGGATAGATCGGCATTGCCTGGCCCATGAACGGCCCAGTTTTCACAACGTACCGCCAAGATTGGCTGTGCCAGCCAAATAGAACGGCGACGTTGGACCAGCGTTTACAACGTACTCCCAATATTGGTTCTGCCAGCCGAATAGAACGGCTATGTTGGACCAGCATTAACAATATTCCGCCAATGATGGCTGTGCCAGTCTATTAGATTGGTTATATTGGGCCAGCTTTCAGAACTTTCCGCCCATATAGGCTGTGCCGGCCTATTAGAACGGACACATCGGGCCAGGTTGTACAAGTAGCAGCCAATATGGGCGGAGCCATCCAATAAGACCGGCATTATTGGCCCGCCGTTTGAACGTTATTGCCGGCGTCAGCTGAAAAGTCAACATCACGATGTCATAATATTAGAATATGAGCCAATTTCTGCGTGTGCTGCTTTTTGGCGCTGTTCTGGCCCCAATTCACGCGCCGATTTTTCAAGTTAGAGAGAGAGTAATATATGTGCCGGGCACAATATTAGAACTATCTTTTCGTCATTAAACCATGCCCCACCGCGGCGGTCTAGTGGCTAAGGTACTCGGCTGCTGACCCGCAGGTCGCGGGTTTGAATCCCGGCTGCGGCGGCTGCATTTCCGATGGAGGCGGAAATGTTGTAGGCCCGTGTGCTCAGATTTGGGTGCATGTTAAAGAACCCCAGGTGGTCGAAATTTCCGGAGCCCTCCACTATGGCGTTTCTCATAATCATATGGTGGTTTTGGGACGTTAAACCCCACATATCAATCAATCAATCATTAAACCATGCACAGCTCGTTGAAATGCATAATCGTTGGTTGAAGTTGTGCAAGGTAGACTTTTTAAGTGAGAAAAAATTACCGATCAAGTTTCTCTGTCAGACGTGACGTCCGATGCGGTGCTATCCGTACGTATGACGAAGCTGCTGCGGATACCGCTGTCTTACGCGTGCATGTAGACGTCGAATATCTGACGCAAATCTTATCGTATCATGTGTCGGGCTACCTATCTACGCGACCTATTCGAATCTGTTTTGCGTTCACAGCACAGTACAGTTAACGGCACTTGCTGCTGCTTGACGTGTGGGAAGAGCGGGGGTCGTCAGTTGTGTTATGGTGACTGAATCATACAACAGATGCAGTTGCCGTGATCTAACACACAGACGCGCGTGCGCACGCACGCACGCACGCGCTATATTCATGCAACGACCACACGAACTCCCAACAACATCGCAGCGAACGGTTGGTAAGGTGTTGCGGAGTGTGTGGGCGTCGTAGGGCACCCTGTCGGTGCCCAGCTCGTTGCGAACGCGAATTTCGGCGTGGAACGCATCTTTTTTATGTACTTTTTTACGTGTGCCCTAAACGGTAGGCTGCACGATACGAGAAGTACGACACACAAAAAAAGAAGAAACGTGAATGCATAGGGCAAACCGTTAATAACAAAAAAAACACGCACGCTCACGCCACTGCAGTGGCGTGAGCGTGCGTGTTTTTTGTTATTAACGAAGCACATGTGCTTCCATAAAACATGACAGCCAAGAATGATGAAGTATTCATTTACATACAAATTACTATGAGTTGGTGAAACTCACGCAAAAGAACATAATTTTCTTCCTTGGATATTGATCGAGTGCCTTGGAATTATGCTATGTGAATTTGACACATCTACAGTGCATTATGATTCCCACCATAATATATATATATATATATATATATATATATATATATATAACCACTAAAAAAATATACCAGGTGTAACCAGAAAAAGGTGCACCTACAGTTTTAAAGTTTAAAAGAAGCAATGACATGCCAACCATCCAAAATAGAACGCCCGAGAAAGGAGCATCAATCAGTATTACAGCAGCTAAAAGCCTGCTAACAGCTGAAGGTAGTCATGCTGCTCTTCCATTCAAGTATAGTGTACACTGAGAAAAGATACTGAAGATACACCATCAGCAAATGACAAAAGCAATACAGACAGAGCTTTCTCTTATAATACAAAAAGTATTTAGCTGAGGAGGCAAATAAGTCATTGGCACACAATAAGTGCACAAAAAAAATAAGCTGTCGCACGAGGCTGTCAGCGCTTAGACAACACTGGCAAAAATGCAGTAGACTGAAGAAGGGAAAACCCATAGCAAAAGTTACCATACTCCTGAGTTATTGCTTTGCGTGCAAATGAAGCTAGCGTGAAGTTGAACACTAGATTAAAGCACCACAATCAAAATCTGGAAGTCAATGCTTTAGGAATTATACAAAGTACTGAAGAAGCATGCAAAGAGCATTCCTGTGAAGGCAAATATAAAAAAAGACTGAAAGCTCTGTGGCCCTGAACAAGACAACACCACAACCAATCGAAGAGCCGTTCGGACACACCAGCAGTTCTGGCCAACACTAAAAAGTCACAAAAACATACCTTTAATGCCTTTTTTACAAGAGAACTTCAAAAGAAATGTGCATACATTAATGCCAGAAGTATCGATGGAAGCTATTACTCATATTCAGCTCTTCATTGAAACACTGACAGAAGATACTTGTACCTGGATGCTTAATTATTTTGGTACAACTCAAGAGCGTCGACGCCAAGTGGCAAAAAAATTATGATGAAAGACTACAATGTGATCAAATGCACACGTCAACCACCAACCAAGGTCCTATGCTAGAGTGAATATCGCAAAAAGTCTTGAACGCCTAATGTCACTGGCTCATACTCAGCGTTCTCAATCAAAATCTTGACCTCCCACACAGCATATTATTTCAACAACCTGCCACCTCTCATCATGTCATGAAACAAGCTCGAGTATACACAAACCCTCCTCACCGTTAGGTAGTTAGATAGCTCCACTAGTGCTTCACTCTCGGAATACATAGACCAGGGCCGTAACTAGACAGGTAGTGAGGAGGTTCTGAGCCCCTGAAGTATTTTCATGCTCTGACTTTTCGTCAACGATAGCTTAATCAGGGCAAGTTGGTTCATCGTGGTTGTGTTCTAGTAACAGTGAGAGAAGCTGAGGAAGAGACAAAAAGGACAGGAAAGAGCGCTGACTGCCAACTAAATTTTATTGAAGGTACTACGCCCACTTTTTTACAGAGTACAAGAACAGTGCTCATGCACAACGACACATGTGAGACCATGATAATATAATCTTAACTGAGAAAAAAATACTCTCTCTCCGAATGGATGAGTGAAGGTATACTGATGCACTGACCCATGGCCTTCCTGACAAGAAAATGCTTTCACAGTCTCTCTTTCATTTCTTGTTCTTGCTTTTTTCAAAAACAGTGTTTTATGAAACATAGAACTGCACTTACATTCTTTACAGTGTATGGCCATGCGACTACCATAGCCATTCTTAACATTTTAAGCATGCTGTCTTGCTCAAACATTGGGGCATTGCCCAGTTTGTCTTATGTTTACGTTTCCACGTGTCAATAGTATCTCATACACAACATTATATTGGCATTCAGTATACCTATTCTCGTAACGAATGGTGAAATAATGGCTATTCCTGTTGCTTTTTAGTACACACACTTTTGAAAACTTGCAAGGGATGGCAAATAACAAGATAAAATCATATCGGCTCGCTATTTTCTTTATATTGTGAAACACCCTATGTACGTACGGTATAGCATGCAAAGATCTTTGGTCATTCTGTTTTTATTTTGGTCCTGTTTTGTTTAACTTGACTTTCTGCAGGAAGGTTTAGCACAAGGGTGTGATGGTACTGTTGGGATATCCAGCATCCTTTAGTCTTTTAATCTGGTTTTTAAGGCTTACCTCATCCTTGTGCTCACATGACTTCTGAAGGGTGGCCTCAATGCACGTGGTGGCAATTCCTCTGAGTAAATTGTGTAAATGTGTAATTATGTGTTATGATGTACTAAAAAAGATGTCCCAAGAATCAGAATAAGTGACAGTAGTCAAAGTTTTTGTCACTGCCTTTATACAAATACCAGTTTATTTGTTGCCTCCTGCAGTATTTTAGGGCCTCTTATATAGATAGGTTGTTTTCTCACTTTTAGTACATTTTTGTATTGATGATGCCATATGCTCAGGAGGTAGAATGTCGTTATGTTCTTTCTGATAACTTCTAGCTTCTGAGCAAAGATAATGTTTCAGAAAAATGAAAAAAGGCTAGCATAATATTAAGACATGGGAAGAAAGCAGAGTTTATCAAAAATGAATGCATTAGTTGGGAATGAGAAAAAAAGATGGATGACAGGTCAGTAATGTCAATTAATTTATATTAGGACACATGAAATGTAGCAGAGAGTGGCAGGTGATTAGTTCCAATAAAATCGAGAAATTATCAGCCATAATATGAAATTGGCTCATACAGGACAGGGAACATTGATTGGGCTTCCACCCTGCAGTGGACATAATATAGGCTTAACGCTAACAATGAGCAAAGCCTGTGAAATTAATGCTCCATGAAATGAGCAGTACTGCACAGATTGCTGTGCTAGACTTCCCATTTTGCATGTTTTTACCAGCTTATCCTGCTCGCTGTTCAGACACAAAGCTTCACCAGAAAAACAATGTTATACTTGGTGAGGATAATGCCAGTGAATCCAGTGTTTTATCTACACCTTTCCTTGCTTAAGTCATCCTCCAAACTATACGATTTTTTCTTGGAAATGTTCTGCTTACAGCACACCAACCGATCAAGTGAAACAACTTTATTGGGGTCCTGCAGGACGCGCCCTAGTATGCAATCACCATTTCACTTCACGTTACAACATACTGGTGGTAAAAATATTCTCTGGCAGGGTACAGAAGTGCATGCACTGAGCTAGCTTGTGCAGCGCGGTCTATTCCAGAAAGCTGAACCTATGTTTGGTACAGAATTTTGTAACCACACGATGCTTGCACAGATTAAATGTGGCCACACATAGCATCTTCTGAGCTTTTTTATGAAATGATCTCGCAGTATCTGAAAACATTTGTTTTTTTGTTTACTTCATAGTTCCCAGTGAAATATTTCTCTTGTTCCTCTCATTGAATAATGGCATTTGGTGTGACTAAGGTGTTCCTAATGCCTCACTATGAGATCAGAAAAACGATTCTCCTTGAAATTGCTTCACAAGCATTTCCTAAGATATTGAATGACACTGCTTGCACATGTACAAACATTTGCTAGTTTTATTGAGGGTTGATGATAAAGGGAATCAGTTGGTGCATCCAAGCCGGACAGAGATTGACTGGCCCTGGGGCCGTTAGTTATATATCTTGCAGCTTGTTCCAGGTAGACAGGGCTTCATTCTGTAGAAATGGTAACTCATCACACTGGTTCCCCAGCATGAAGAACATAACTTGATGCTAACACTGACTCAGATGTTCTGAAATGTCAAAGAGGGTACATGAAGGCTGGGTACATGAAGGTTGCAGTTATACTAACTGTACAGTCAGCATGCTTGTGGGATATGTGCATAGCTGCATCAAAGCCACGTGTGAGAATTGCGTGAACAGCTGAAAATCTCAATGGCAGCATAGCATAAGAAGGCTGTCATCCCTTTTTTGCCAGTTTCCAATATCATCCTTCCCTTTTCATGCATCTTCTTTCAATATATCTGGGGTTTTAATTCCCAAAACCACGATATATTAATGAGAAGCAAATTTTGAACATCTGGTGTTCTTTAACATCTTCACTTGTTTGCAGCGCAACACCAGAAACACAGGACAGGGAAAGAGCAAAAGAGAAAGAAAAGACGGCGCCGACTCTAAAAAATACGGCACTGACATCATGACACGCACATGTCGTGATGTAAGCTGCCCAAAGAGTGGCCTCCCGTGAGAATAGTGAAGAATTGGGAATAGGATCTACCAGTAAGGGCTTTGTGTGCAATTCACAAACAGTGAAAAAGATCCACCAGGGGTGAACCACAGGTACATGGTGCACTCTGGTTGAGAGAGAGCAGAGTAAAACAGATGTGCCAGACAGGAGATTATAAATGGTTTTGTCTGGAGCTGGTGCCAGACCGAGCTCTGATTAAGCGTAAGGGGGTATTGAGCGCCAGGCCAATCTGATCCCATTCCTGCGATGGGGTGCAATGTGATGACAGGTGCGAATTCCATTTTCTTTTTTTTCCATGGGTTTAGGGAAATAATTTTTCAGGGATCAGATGAAAATACCTCCGACATACATAATAACATGCTTATTCTTGGGCGTAGTTATGCCTAGCCACCAGATTGGGAGAAAAAGGAATGTTTCCCGAAATGTGCGATAAAGTGTTTGGTGCTACGCCTTGACAAAAGTATTGATAGGTGCTTTGGAAATCAGTACGCCATTTCTGTAATCGTTAAATATGCAACTGCATGTGCCACCGCTAGGGATAGCGTGACACTCCCAGCCATTTCGGGGTAAGCCGTTTTAATCTACATGAAGATGTTAATGAGCCCGTTCTCCATCACAGCAGTAGCTGTGGCCATTCCTTCAACTAGGCCTACTGCAGCGCCAACTAAACGTCTGCATAAATTTAGCGCTAGTACCGTACATAATAATCAGCACGTGCCTTGGGTTCACTTCGATGGTGTTGTGAATTCATCTTGCGTGACAATGGTTTAAGTTGTATGCGTGCCTTAATCATTATTGCAATAGGAGACCATGATTTATCGTCACGCATGGTGTTGCTTAGCTCGGTCCTCAGTGTTCGAAGCAGGTTCCGCCTTGTGAGTGCATGAGAGAGGCACAAGAGTTGATTTCTGCTCTGTGTTTCTATAATTCCCTAGCCCGTATTATACAGGAAGCGGATAGTGCTGGTGTGCGTCAGCTGCCTCGGTGCACTCTCAACCGCCTGCCTGGTAAGACTGATAGCTCATTCTATCAGCGCCTTGTCGTACTCCCTCCTCACACTGCGACATGTCCTCCACTTGGAGGACAAGATGATACGAAGCCCAAAACCGCAATGTTTGCAAGCCACAACCCGAGCAAACAATTCAACAGTGAGGCCAGAAAATCTACCTGACTAGGCCTGGAGCAACAAGCCAGAGAGCATATTCTTGGCTGGATAGATGGATGGATGTGGCCGTACCCTTTAGATCGGGCGGCGGCTAACGTCACCTGGCCGTAATGCTTAGTGAAATAACCACTAGATTTTTTTTTCCCTTTACATAGTAAAGTTGGACGGGTACTTTGAAGTGAAGGGTTTAATTTTCAATCGTGCCTTGACTTTAGCCACCAATCAGATAACCTCCTTCTAGTTAAGTCTACCCGCTTAAAGTCTATTTTGCCCTCCCTGTCCCTAAACACCAGTGCTTTGAAAAACTCTGCGCCATCATCTTGAACTATAAGGTGAAGCCTTTTACAGAGCATTGTCAAGTGTACGGCAGTTTTTTCTTTCTCTTCGCACGCACTGCATATTGTGTCTACCTCTTCATATTTGGCCCGATATGTCTTGGTTTGCAATACTCCCGTCCTGGCCTCAAACAGTAGAGAACTACCCTGAGTATTATCATAGATTCTTTGGCAATTTCCTGCTTAAAAGTTCGATAGATCTCTAGTGCGGACTTCTTAATCATGCCGATTCTCCACATGTCAGTCTCCGTTTCCTGCAGTTCCTTTTTAACCGATAGTTCTTTCTAGTTTGGCCACCTGCTGTTTTCTGAGTATTTACCAGTCAATTTCCTGGTTCGCTTCCTCCATTTTGTATTGACATTCTTCATGTACAAGTAGCTGAAAACCTTCCTAGCCCAACGCTCTTCCCCCATTTTTCTCAATAGCTTCTCAAATTTTATCTTGTTGCTGGCTTCCCTGCCCTCAAATGATGTCCATCCCATATCACCTTGTACTCCCTGATTTGGTGTATTTCCGTGAGCTCCTAAAGCAAGCCTACCTATTCCACGTTGCTTAATTTCTAATCTTGGTTGAACTTCTGATCTCATGCACAAGATCGCATTGCCGAACGTCATACCAGGAACCGTGACCTCTTTTTCATATTCCTCTCACAACATCATACCTATTGTAATTCCACAGTGCCCTATTTTTCATCACTGCTTCATTCCTGTTATCTTTAGTCGTCACGCATATTTCGTGTTCCCTCAGGTACTCGGTCCCATTGCTTATCCATACGCCCAGTTATTTGTATTTATCTGTTATCTCTAGCGTGACTTCCTGTATTCTAAGCTCACTACCTTTGTTATCATTAAAAATCATGACTACTGATTTTTCCTAACTGAATCTAAAATCTAACCTATCTCCCTCATTACCGCAGATGTCCATCAACCTCTGCAAATCTTCCTTGTTGTCGGCCATTAGCACTATATCATCTGCGTAGAATAATGCTGGTAGTGCCTGATCAATGAGTTTTCCTTGTTTGACTAAAGAGAGGTTGAAGCCAAGTCCCCTTGCCTCTAATTTCGCCTCTAATCCTTGTAGGTACATCATGAATAAGAAGGGTGACAGTGGGCACGTCTGCCTAAGTCCACGTTTCTCCACTGAGGGCTTGGATACCTGTTTTTTCCACTTTTTAACTACCTTGTTAGTTTTATAGATTTCCTTTAAACGATTAGTGACTCCATCTTTTACACCCAGTGTGTCTAGTATTCCCCACAAGTCCTCTTGAACCACGCTATTGTACGCTCCCTTGAATTTTTGCAGGCCGGTAGGAAGCTTCACAGCGCAGCGCCTGATCTTGTGAAATGGCGCAGCCATGCAGGCAGGGCATTCAATTCCCTCCCTATTTTTTGTATACTACTGTCCTTGTGTACATCATAGAACACATAACAGTAATGATAGCAAACAGATCATTGATTCGGGTAGGCTTGGTGTTTTTATTTAAAATGGAACAACGAGGAAGCTGCTGAAGCTCGTGCCTGTATACAGCTGCTTTATATGGAGATGAAACTTTAACGAAAAAAAACGTAATTATAAACAGTAGGCTCATAACAAACAACATTTCTCTGAGGGTGCATGGAATATATGTCCCATGCAAGGCTATGCATTGCAGTCCTTACTGCATTAATTATGTACACGTACTGCGGGGCATGCAAGTGTATGCAGACACAGGCTGACGAAATGACATTTTTTGTTACATACAAACGTGCACCGCACCAAATAAGACGCACGTGTTTGTATAGTCAGGGAACACTCGTGAATATTGATGAAATCACACAGCTCGCTTACAGTATAAAACAAACACAATTGCGAACAATAAAATGCGACGCTCTTTAAAGAGGCGGACCCAGGTTACGAGGAGAATTATCAGTATGGCATACACACCACGTGTCAAGCTTTTGCAACATCTAAAGAGACTAAATATGGAAAGTTGCCTTTGTAAATTAACATGACAGTACTAAATGGAGAAGCCACACGAGAGAACAATTCATCGTGGGCTAAAAAATGTGTTTTAAATATTATACACAGCTTTGCAAGATAATATCGACGAGTTTTACTCGTCTAGGTGTGGGAGGTGTAGGCCTGATAAAATGCGATGTTGCTTCAGAGCCTTTCTTTCGTAATATTGCAATTTTATTCAACTCTTTCAAACGTGGCACCGTAAATTTCTACTGGGTGCTCGAACACGGCAAGCAGGTCGCGGGGCAAAATCTTTGTAGCATTTTATTACCGAAACAGCGATACTAGCAATGCTTGAGCTGCACTTGCTGTTTTCTAAATTGTAACCTCCTCAATCTCATCACTGTGATCAGGAAACAGAGAGGAAAAGTACAGCAGTAGTACGTAGAGAAATATTCAATTTCAAGCCCTTTAGCATTATCATCTAAACAAATTGCCAGTTCACTGTTGAATTCTCGATGGAAACAAACAGCTGATCAGGAACGCAAGCTTGGCTTGGCACTGGCTTGGCCGTTCATACAGAGCCAAAAGCCGCTGCAGGAAACTGGATTGCGGATCGTATTGAGACAAAATATTTTATACATTTTTGTTTCCTTTGTTTCATTTCTCTAATTGCTCTTGTGATGGCGTGGACCGCGCTTCGTAATCTCATGTACCGGCGCACTGTTTTTAAATTTAGTATGGCGCACGATAATACATGATTGTGCTTTAATTTAAAAAGGTTCGCGAGTATGGCAGCAACACTGCAATGTCGGGAAGAGTAACGGAGAAGAGGATAGTAGTAGAACCAGACAGTAGCAGCTGCATGCCCGGGTGGAGCGACTGATGCCCAGATGGAGGAATGTCAACCCGATGCCTTTTGTGTTGGCCGTTCTGGCAGTTCCGCCGACTTTATAGAAAGAGACGACCCCGTCGCTTGTCCTCTTCTCTTTTCCTTCGGGCATCAGCGACAACATTGACGGACGACGTGTTCGACTTCACCGTGCACGTGAGTATAGGTTGGTTTTTCATTCGAGTGAATT